>NW_027478826.1:0-300000 GCF_051014685.1 Ptiloglossa arizonensis | reverse complement strand
TCGCGAACTGATTGACCTAACCCAAAAATTCCAATTGCATCTGAAAGTAGAAACTCGCCCGATTACAACGGTATGTGTATTTTTTCCCTAGGCCATTCTTGTTAAGCGTTTGGAGCAGCAGAATTGCGAAAAATTTTCTGCCTTCTCAACCATTTCTTGGCTTCAAACTCCCATATCTCGCGAACGGATTGTCCTAACTCAAAAATTCCTGTTGCATCTGAAAGTAGAAACTCGTCCGATTACAACGGTATGTGTATTTTTTCCCTAGGCCATTCTGGTTAAGCGTGTGGAGCAGCAGAATTGCGAAAAATTTTTTGCCTTCTCAACCATTTCTAGGCTTCAAACTCCCATATCTCGCGAACGGATTGACCTAACCCAAAAATTCCTATTGCATCTGAAAGTACAAACTCGCCCGATTACAACGGTATGTGTATTTTTTCCCTAGGCCATTCTGGTTAAGCGTTTGGAGCAGCAGAATTGCGAAAAATTTGTTGTCTTCTCAACCATTTCTTAGCTTCAAACTCGCATATCTCGCGAACGGATTGACCTAACCCAAAAATTCCTATTGCATCTGAAAGTAGAAACTAGCCCGATTACAACGGTATGTGTATTTTCTCCCTAGGCCATTCTGGTTAAGCGTTTGGAGCAGCAGAATTGCGAAAAATTTTTTGCCTTCTCAACCATTTCTTGACTTCAAACTCCCATATCTCGCGAACGGATTGACCTAACCCAAAAATTCCTGTTGCATCTGAAAGTAGAAACTAGCCCGATTACAACGGTATGTGTATTTTCTCCCTAGGCCATTCGGGTTAAGCGTTTGGAGCAGCAGAATTGCGAAAAATTTTTTGCCTTCTCAACCATTTCTTGGCTTCAAACTCCCATATCTCGCGAACGGATTGACCTAACCCAAAAATTCCTATTGCATCTGAAAGTAGAAACTCGCCCGATTACAAGGGTGTGTTTTTTTTTCCCCTAGGCCATTCTGGTTAAGCGTTTGGAGCAGCAGAATTGCGAAAAATTTTTTGCCTTCTCAACCATTTCTTGGCTTCAAACTCCCATATCTCGCGAACGGATTGACCTAACCCAAAAATTCCTATTGCATCTGAAAGTAGAAACTCGCCCGATTACAACGGTATGTGTATTTTTTCCCTAGGCCATTCTGGTTAAGCGTTTGGAGCAGCAGAAGTGCGAAAAATTTTTTGCCTTCTCAACCATTTCTTGGCTTCAAACTCCCATATCTCGCGAACGGATTGACCTAACCCAAAAATTCCAATTGCATCTGAAAGTAGAAACTCGCCCGATTACAACGGTATGTGTATTTTTTCCCTAGGCCATTCTGGTTAAGCGTTTGGAGCAGCAGAAGTGCGAAAAATTTGTTGTCTTCTCAACCATTTCTTAGCGTCAAACTCCCATATCTCGCGAACGGATTGACCTAACCCAAAAATTCCTGTTGCATCTGAAAGTAGAAACTCGCCCGATTACAATGGTATGTGTATTTTTTCCCTAGGCCATTCTGGTTAAGCGTTTGGAGCAGCAGAATTGCGAAAAATTTTTTGCCTTCTCAACCATTCCTTGGCTTCAAACTCCCATATCTCGCGAACGGATTGACCTAACCCAAAAATTCCTATTGCATCTGAATGTAGAAGCCCGCCCGATTACAACGGTGTGTGAATTTTCTCCCTAGGCCATTCTGGTTAAGCGTTTGGAGCAGCAGAATTGCGAAAAATTTGTTGTCTTCTCAACCATTTCTTGGCTTCAAACTCCCATATCTCGTGAACGGATTGACCTAACCCAAAAATTCCTGTTGCGTCTGAAAGTAGAAACTCGCCCCATTACAGCGGTATGTGTATTTTTTCCCCAGCCCATTCTGGTTAAGCGTTTGGAGCAGCAGAATTGCGAAAAATTTGTTGTCTTCTCAACCATTTCTTAGCGTCAAACTCCCATATCTCGCGAACGGATTGACCTAACCCAAAAATTCCTGTTGCATCTGAAAGTAGAAACTAGCCCGATTACAACGGTATGTGTATTTTCTCCCTAGGCCATTCTGGTTAAGCGTTTGGAGCAGCAGAATTGCGAAAAATTTTTTGCCTTCTCAACCATTTCTAGGCTTCAAACTCCCATATCTCGCGAACGGATTGACCTAACCCAAAAATTCCTATTGCATCTGAAAGTAGAAACCCGCCCGATTACAACGGTGTGTGAATTTTCTCCCTAGGCCATTCTGGTTAAGCGTTTGGAGCAGCAGAATTGCGAAAAATTTGTTGTCTTCTCAACCATTTCTTAGCGTCAAACTCCCATATCTCGCGAACGGATTGACCTAACCCAAAAATTCCTGTTGCATCTGAAAGTAGAAACTAGCCCGATTACAACGGTATGTGTATTTTTTCCCTAGGCCATTCTGGTTAAGCGTTTGGAGCAGCAGAATTGCGAAAAATTTGTTGTCTTCTCAACCATTTCTTAGCTTCAAACTCGCATATCTCGCGAACGGATTGACCTAACCCAAAAATTCCTATTGCATCTGAAAGTAGAAACTAGCCCGATTACAACGGTATGTGTATTTTCTCCCTAGGCCATTCTGGTTAAGCGTTTGGAGCAGCAGAATTGCGAAAAATTTTTTGCCTTCTCAACCATTCCTTGGCTTCAAACTCCCATATCTCGCGAACGGATTGACCTAACCCAAAAATTCCTATTGCATCTGAAAGTAGAAACCCGCCCGATTACAACGGTGTGTGAATTTTCTCCCTAGGCCATTCTGGTTAAGAGTTTGGAGCAGCAGAATTGCGAAAAATTTGTTGTCTTCTCAACCATTTCTTGGCTTCAAACTCCCATATCTCGTGAACGGATTGACCTAACCCAAAAATTCCTGTTGCGTCTGAAAGTAGAAACTCGCCCCATTACAGCGGTATGTGTATTTTTTCCCCAGCCCATTCTGGTTAAGCGTTTGGAGCAGCAGAATTGCGAAAAATTTGTTGTCTTCTCAACCATTTCTTAGCTTCAAACTCCCATATCTCGCGAACGGATTGACCTAACCCAAAAATTCCTATTGCATCTGAAAGTAGAAACTCGCCCGATTACAACGGTATGTGTATTTTTTCCCTAGGCCATTCTGGTTAAGCGTTTGGAGCAGCAGAATTGCGAAAAATTTTTTGCCTTCTCAACCATTTCTTGGCTTCAAACTCCCATATCTCGCGAACGGATTGACCTAACCCAAAAATTCCTATTGCATCTGAAAGCAGAAACTCGCCCGATTACAGCGGTAGTTGTACTTCTTCCCTAGGCCATTCTGGTTAAGCGTGTGGAGCAGCAGAATTGCGAAAAATTTTTTGCCTTCTCAACCATTTCTTGACTTCAAACTCCCATATCTCGCGAACGTATTGACCTAACCCAAAAATTCCTATTGCATCAGAAAGTAGAAACTCGCCCGATTACAACGGTATGTGTATTTTTTACCCTAGGCCATTCTGGTTAAGCGTTTGGAGCAGCAGAAGTGCGAAAAATTTGTTGTCTTCTCAACCATTTCTTGGCTTCAAACTCCCATATCTCGCGAACGGATTGACCTAACCCAAAAATTCCTGTTGCATCTGAAAGTAGAAACTCGCCCGATTACAACGGTATGTGTATTTTTTCCCTAGGCCATTCTGGTTAAGCGTTTGGAGCAGCAGAATTGCGAAAAATTTTTTGCCTTCTCAACCATTCCTTGGCTTCAAACTCCCATATCTCGCGAACGGATTGTCCTAACTCAAAAATTCCTGTTGCGTCTGAAAGTAGAAACTCGCCCGATTGCAGCGGTATGTGTATTTGTACCCTAGGCCATTCTGGTTAAGCGTTTGGAGCAGCAGAATTGCGAAAAATTTTTTGCCTTCTCAACCATTTCTTGGCTTCAAACTCCCATATCTCGCGAACGGATTGACTTAACCCAAAAATTCCTGTAGCGTCTGAAAGTAGAAACTCGCCCGATTACAACGTTATGTGTATTTTTTCCCTAGCCCATTCTGGTTAAGCGTTTGGATCAGCAGAATTGCGAAAAATTTGTTGTCTTCTCAACCATTTCTTAGTTTCAAAGTCCCATATCTCGCGAACGGATTGACCAAACCCAAAAATTCCTGCTGCGTCTGAAAGTAGAAACTCGCCCGATTACAACGGTATGTGTATTTTTTCCCTAGGCCAATCAGGTTAAGCGTTTGGAGCAGCAGAATTGCGAAAAATTGTTTGCCTTCTCAACCATTTCTTGGCTTCAAACTCCCATATCTCGCGAACGGATTGACCTAACCCAAAAATTCCTATTGCTTCTGAAAGTAGAAACTCGCCCGATTACAGCGGTATGTGTATTTTTTCCCTAGGCCATTCTGGTTAAGCGTTTGGAGCAGCAGAATTGCGAAAAATTTATTGCCATCTCAACCATTTCTTGGCTTCAAACTCCCATATCTCGCGAACGGATTGACCGAACCCAAAAATTCCTATTGCATCTGAAAGTAGAAACTCGCCCGATTACAGCGGTATGTGTATTTTTTCCCTAGGCCATTCTGGTTAAGCGTTTGGAGCAGCAGAATTGCGAAAAATTTTTTGCCTTCTCAACCATTTCTTGGCTTCAAACTCCCATATCTCGCGAACGGATTGACCTAACCCAAAAATTCCAATTGCATCTGAAAGTAGAAACTCGCCCGATTACAACGGTATGTGTATTTTTTCCCTAGGCCATGCTGGTTAAGCGTTTCGAGCAGCAGAAGTGCGAAAAATTTGTTGTCTTCTCAACCATTTCTTAGCTTCAAACTCCCATATCTCGCGAACGGATTGACCTAACCCAAAAATTCCTGTTGCATCTGAAAGTAGAAACTCACCCGATTACAACGGTATGTGTATTTCTTCCCTAGGCCATTCTGGTTAAGCGTGTGGAGCAGCAGAATTGCGAAAAATTTTTTGCCTTCTCAACCATTTCTTGACTTCAAACCCCCATATCTCGCGAACGTATTGACCTAACCCAAAAATTCCTATTGCATCTGAAAGTAGAAACCCGCCCGATTACAACGGTATGTGAATTTTCTCCCTAGGCCATTCTGGTTAAGCGTTTGGAGCAGCAGAATTGCGAAAAATTTGTTGTCTTCTCAACCATTTCTTGGCTTCAAACTCCCATATCTCGCGAACGGATTGACCTAACCCAAAAATTCCTGTTGCGTCTGAAAGTAGAAACTCGCCCGATTACAGCGGTATGTGTATTTTTTCCCCAGCCCATTCTGGTTAAGCGTTTGGAGCAGCAGAATTGCGAAAAATTTGTTGTCTTCTCAACCATTTCTTTGCTTCAAACTACCATATCTCGCGAACGGATTGACCTAACCCAAAAATTCCTATTGCATCTGAAAGTAGAAACTCGCCCGATTACAACGGTATGTGTATTTTTTCCCTAGGCCATTCTGGTTAAGCGTTTGGAGCAGCAGAATTGCGAAAAATTTTTTGCCTTCTCAACCATTTCTTGTCTTCAAACTCCCATATCTCGCGAACGGATTGACCTAACCCAAAAATTCCTGTAGCGTCTGAAAGTAGAAACTCGCCCGATTACAACGGTATGTGTATTTTTTCCCTAGCCCATTCTGGTTAAGCGTTTGGATCAGCAGAATTGCGAAAAATTTGTTGTCTTCTCAACCATTTCTTAGTTTCAAAGTCCCGTATCCCGCGAACGGATTGACCAAACCCAAAAATTCCTGCTGCGTCTGAAAGTAGAAACTCGCCCGATTACAACGGTATGTGTATTTTTTCCCTAGGCCATTCTGGTTAAGCGTGTGGAGCAGCAGAATTGCGAAAAATTTTTTGCCTTCTCAACCATTTCTTGGCTTCAAACTCCCATATCTCGCGAACGGATTGACCTAACCCAAAAATTCCGATTGCATCTGAAAGTAGAAACTAGCCCGATTACAGCGGTATGTGTATTTTCTCCCTAGGCCATTCTGGTCAAGCGTTTGGAGCAGCAGAATTGCGAAAAATTTTTTGCCTTCTCAACCATTTCTTGTCTTCAAACTCCCATATCTCGCGAACGGATTGACCTAACCCAAAAATTCCTATTGCACATGAAAGTAGAAACTCGCCCGATTAGAACGGTATGTGTATTTTTTCCCTAGCCCATTCTGGTCAAGCGTTTGGAGCAGCAGAATTGCGAAAAATTTGTTGTCTTCTCAACCATTTCTTAGCTTCAAACTCCCTTATCTCGCGAACGGATTAACTTAACCCAAAAATTCCTATTGCATCTGAAAGTAGAAACCCGCCCGATTACAACGGTATGTGTATTTTTTCCCTATGTCATTCTGGTTAAGCATTTGGAGCAGCAGAATTGCGAAAAATTTTTTGCCTTCTCAACCATTTCTTGGCTTCAAACTCCCATATCTCGCGAACGGATTGACCTAACCCAAAAATTCCTATTGCATCTGAAAGTAGAAACTCGCCCGATTACAGCGGTATGTGTATTTTTTCCCTAGGCCATTGTGGTTAAGCGTTTGGAGCAGCAGAATTGCGAAAAATTTGTTGTCTTCTCAACCATTTCTTGGCTTCAAACTCCCATATCTCGCGAACGGATTGACCTAACCCAAAAATTCCTGTTGCGTCTGAAAGTAGAAACTCGCCCGATTACAGCGGTATGTGTATTTTTTCCCCAGCCCATTCTGGTTAAGCGTTTGGAGCAGCAGAATTGCGAAAAATTTGTTGTCTTCTCAACCATTTCTTAGCGTCAAACTCCCATGTCTCGCGAACGGATTGACCTAACCCAAAAATTCCTGTTGCATCTGAAAGTAGAAACTCGCCCGATTACAACGGTATGTGTATTTTTTCCCTAGGCCATTCTGGTTAAGCGTTTGGAGCAGCAGAATTGCGAAAAATCTTTTGCCTTCCCAACCATTCCTTGGCTTCAAACTCCCATATCTCGCGAACGGATTGACCTAACTCAAAAATTCCTGTTGCGTCTGAAAGTAGAAACTCGACCGATTACAGCGGTATGTGTATTTTTACCCTAGGCCATTCTGGTTAAGCGTTTGGAGCAGCAGAATTGCGAAAAATTTTTTGCCTTCTCAACCATTTCTTGGCATCAAACTCCCATATCTCGCGAACGGATTGACTTAACCCAAAAATTCCTGTAGCGTCTGAAAGTAGAAACTCGCCCGATTACAACGTTATGTGTATTTTTTCCCTAGCCCATTCTGATTAAGAGTTTGGATCAGCAGAATTGCGAAAGATTTGTTGTCTTCTCAACCATTTCTTAGTTTCAAAGTCCCATATCTCGCGAACGGATTGACCAAACCCAAAAATTCCTGCTGCGTCTGAAAGTAGAAACTCGCCCGATTACAACTGTATGCGTATTTTTTCCCTAGGCCATTCTGGTTAAGCGTTTGGAGCAGCAGAATTGCGAAAAATTTGTTGTCTTCTCAACCATTTCTTAGCTTCAAACTCGCATATCTCGCGAACGGATTGACCTAACCCAAAAATTCCTATTGCATCTGAAAGTAGAAACTAGCCCGATTACAACGGTATGTGTATTTTCTCCCTAGGCCATTCTGGTTAAGCGTTTGGAGCAGCAGAATTGCGAAAAATTTTTTGCCTTCTCAACCATTTCTTGGCTTCAAACTCCCATATCTCGCGAACGGATTGACCTAACCCAAAAATTCCTATTGCATCTGAAAGTAGAAACTCGCCCGATTACAACGGTGTGTGTATTTTTTCCCTAGGCCATTCTGGTTAAGCGTTTGGAGCAGCAGAATTGCGAAAAATTTTTTGCCTTCTCAACCATTTCTTGGCTTCAAACTCCCATATCTCGCGAACGGATTGACCTAATCCAAAAATTCCTATTGCATCTTAAAGTAGAAACTCGCCCGATTCCAACGGTATGTGTATTTTTTCCCTAGGCCATGCTGGTTAAGCATTTCGAGCAGCAGAAGTGCGAAAAATTTGTTGTCTTCTCAACCATTTCTTACCTTCAAACTCGCATATCTCGCGAACGGATTGACCTAACCCAAAAATTCCTATTGCATCTGAAAGTAGAAACTAGCCCGATTACAACGGTATGTGTATTTTTTCCCTAGGCCATTCTGGTTAAGCGTTTGGAGCAGCAGAAGTGCGAAAAATTTTTTGCCTTCTCAACCATTTCTTGGCTTCAAACTCCCATATCTCGCGAACGGATTGACCTAACCCAAAAATTCCGATTGCATCTGAAAGTAGAAACTCGCCCGATTACAACGGTATGTGTATTTTTTCCCTAGGCCATGCTGGTTAAGCGTTTCGAGCAGCAGAAGTGCGATAAATTTGTTGTCTCCTCAACCATTTCTTAGATTCAAACTCCCATATCTCACGAACGGATTGACCTAACCCAAAAATTCCTGTTGCATCTGAAAGTAGAAACTCGCCCGATTAGAACGGTATGTGTATTTTTTCCCTAGGCCATTCTGGTTAAGCGTTTGGAGCAGCAGAAGTGCGAAAAATTTGTTGTCTCCTCAACCATTTCTTAGCTTCAAACTCCCATATCTCGCGAACGTATTGACCTAACCCAAAAATTCCTATTGCATCTGAAAGTAGAAACTCGCCCGATTACAACGGTATGTGTATTTTTTCCCTAGGCCATTCTGGTTAAGCGTTTGGAGCAGCAGAAGTGCGAAAAATTTTTTGCCTTCTCAACCATTTCTTGGCTTCAAACTCCCATATCTCGCGAACTGATTGACCTAACCCAAAAATTCCAATTGCATCTGAAAGTAGAAACTCGCCCGATTACAACGGTATGTGTATTTTTTCCCTAGGCCATTCTTGTTAAGCGTTTGGAGCAGCAGAATTGCGAAAAATTTTCTGCCTTCTCAACCATTTCTTGGCTTCAAACTCCCATATCTCGCGAACGGATTGTCCTAACTCAAAAATTCCTGTTGCATCTGAAAGTAGAAACTCGCCCGATTACAACGGTATGTGTATTTTTTCCCTAGGCCATTCTGGTTAAGCGTGTGGAGCAGCAGAATTGCGAAAAATTTTTTGCCTTCTCAACCATTTCTAGGCTTCAAACTCCCATATCTCGCGAACGGATTGACCTAACCCAAAAATTCCTATTGCATCTGAAAGTAGAAACTCGCCCGATTACAACGGTGTGTGTATTTTTTCCCTAGGCCATTCTGGTTAAGCGTTTGGAGCAGCAGAATTGCGAAAAATTTTTTGCCTTCTCAACCATTTCTTGGCTTCAAACTCCCATATCTCGCGAACGGATTGACCTAATCCAAAAATTCCTATTGCATCTGAAAGTAGAAACTCGCCCGATTACAACGGTATGTGTATTTTTTCCCTAGGCCATTCTGGTTAAGCGTTTGGAGCAGCAGAATTGCGAAAAATTTTTTGCCTTCTCAACCATTTCTTGGCTTCAAACTCCCATATCTCGCGAACGGATTGACCTAACCCAAAAATTCCAATTGCATCTTAAAGTAGAAACTCGCCCGATTTCAACGGTATGTGTATTTTTTCCCTAGGCCATGCTGGTTAAGCATTTCGAGCAGCAGAAGTGCGAAAAATTTGTTGTCTTCTCAACCATTTCTTACCTTCAAACTCGCATATCTCGCGAACGGATTGACCTAACCCAAAAATTCCTATTGCATCTGAAAGTAGAAACTAGCCCGATTACAACGGTATGTGTATTTTTTCCCTAGGCCATTCTGGTTAAGCGTTTGGAGCAGCAGAAGTGCGAAAAATTTTTTGCCTTCTCAACCATTTCTTGGCTTCAAACTCCCATATCTCGCGAACGGATTGACCTAACCCAAAAATTCCGATTGCATCTGAAAGTAGAAACTCGCCCGATTACAACGGTATGTGTATTTTTTCCCTAGGCCATGCTGGTTAAGCGTTTCGAGCAGCAGAAGTGCGATAAATTTGTTGTCTTCTCAACCATTTCTTAGATTCAAACTCCCATATCTCACGAACGGATTGACCTAACCCAAAAATTCCTCTTGCATCTGAAAGTAGAAACTCGCCCGATTAGAACGGTATGTGTATTTTTTCCCTAGGCCATTCTGGTTAAGCGTTTGGAGCAGCAGAAGTGCGAAAAATTTGTTGTCTCCTCAACCATTTCTTAGCTTCAAACTCCCATATCTCGCGAACGTACTGACCTAACCCAAAAATTCCTATTGCATCTGAAAGTAGAAACTCGCCCGATTACAACGGTATGTGTATTTTTTCCCTAGGCCATTCTGGTTAAGCGTTTGGAGCAGCAGAAGTGCGAAAAATTTTTTGCCTTCTCAATCATTTCTTGGCTTCAAACTCCCATATCTCGCGAACTGATTGACCTAACCCAAAAATTCCTATTGCATCTGAAAGTAGAAACTCGCCCGATTACAACGGTATGTGTATTTTTTCCCTAGGCCATTCTGGTTAAGCGTGTGGAGCAGCAGAATTGCGAAAAATTTTTTGCCTTCTCAACCATTTCTAGGGTTCAAACTCCCATATCTCGCGAACGGATTGACCTAACCCAAAAATTCCTATTGCATCTGAAAGTACAAACTCGCCCGATTACAACGGTATGTGTATTTTTTCCCTAGGCCATTCTGGTTAAGCGTTTGGAGCAGCAGAATTGCGAAAAATTTGTTGTCTTCTCAACCATTTCTTAGCTTCAAACTCGCATATCTCGCGAACGGATTGACCTAACCCAAAAATTCCTATTGCATCTGAAAGTAGAAACTAGCCCGATTACAACGGTATGTGTATTTTCTCCCTAGGCCATTCTGGTTAAGCGTTTGGAGCAGCAGAATTGCGAAAAATTTTTTGCCTTCTCAACCATTTCTTGGCTTCAAACTCCCATATCTCGCGAACGGATTGACCTAACCCAAAAATTCCTATTGCATCTGAAAGTAGAAACTCGCCCGATTACAACGGTATGTGTATTTTTTCCCTAGGCCATTCTGGTTAAGCGTTTGGAGCAGCAGAAGTGCGAAAAATTTTTTGCCTTCTCAACCATTTCTTGGCTTCAAACTCCCATATCTCGCGAACGGATTGACCTAACCCAAAAATTCCAATTGCATCTGAAAGTAGAAACTCGCCCGATTACAACGGTATGTGTATTTTTTCCCTAGGCCATTCTGGTTAAGCGTTTGGAGCAGCAGAAGTGCGAAAAATTTGTTGTCTTCTCAACCATTTCTTAGCGTCAAACTCCCATATCTCGCGAACGGATTGACCTAACCCAAAAATTCCTGTTGCATCTGAAAGTAGAAACTCGCCCGATTACAATGGTATGTGTATTTTTTCCCTAGGCCATTCTGGTTAAGCGTTTGGAGCAGCAGAATTGCGAAAAATTTTTTGCCTTCTCAACCATTCCTTGGCTTCAAACTCCCATATCTCGCGAACGGATTGACCTAACCCAAAAATTCCTATTGCATCTGAATGTAGAAGCCCGCCCGATTACAACGGTGTGTGAATTTTCTCCCTAGGCCATTCTGGTTAAGCGTTTGGAGCAGCAGAATTGCGAAAAATTTGTTGTCTTCTCAACCATTTCTTGGCTTCAAACTCCCATATCTCGTGAACGGATTGACCTAACCCAAAAATTCCTGTTGCGTCTGAAAGTAGAAACTCGCCCCATTACAGCGGTATGTGTATTTTTTCCCCAGCCCATTCTGGTTAAGCGTTTGGAGCAGCAGAATTGCGAAAAATTTGTTGTCTTCTCAACCATTTCTTAGCGTCAAACTCCCATATCTCGCGAACGGATTGACCTAACCCAAAAATTCCTGTTGCATCTGAAAGTAGAAACTAGCCCGATTACAACGGTATGTGTATTTTCTCCCTAGGCCATTCTGGTTAAGCGTTTGGAGCAGCAGAATTGCGAAAAATTTTTTGCCTTCTCAACCATTTCTAGGCTTCAAACTCCCATATCTCGCGAACGGATTGACCTAACCCAAAAATTCCTATTGCATCTGAAAGTAGAAACCCGCCCGATTACAACGGTATGTGTATTTTTTCCCTAGGCCATTCTGGTTAAGCGTTTGGAGCAGCAGAATTGCGAAAAATTTGTTGTCTTCTCAACCATTTCTTAGCTTCAAACTCGCATATCTCGCGAACGGATTGACCTAACCCAAAAATTCCTATTGCATCTGAAAGTAGAAACTAGCCCGATTACAACGGTATGTGTATTTTCTCCCTAGGCCATTCTGGTTAAGCGTTTGGAGCAGCAGAATTGCGAAAAATTTTTTGCCTTCTCAACCATTCCTTGGCTTCAAACTCCCATATCTCGCGAACGGATTGACCTAACCAAAAATTCCTATTGCATCTGAAAGTAGAAACCCGCCCGATTACAACGGTGTGTGAATTTTCTCCCTAGGCCATTCTGGTTAAGAGTTTGGAGCAGCAGAATTGCGAAAAATTTGTTGTCTTCTCAACCATTTCTTGGCTTCAAACTCCCATATCTCGTGAACGGATTGACCTAACCCAAAAATTCCTGTTGCGTCTGAAAGTAGAAACTCGCCCCATTACAGCGGTATGTGTATTTTTTCCCCAGCCCATTCTGGTTAAGCGTTTGGAGCAGCAGAATTGCGAAAAATTTGTTGTCTTCTCAACCATTTCTTAGCTTCAAACTCCCATATCTCGCGAACGGATTGACCTAACCCAAAAATTCCTATTGCATCTGAAAGTAGAAACTCGCCCGATTACAACGGTATGTGTATTTTTTCCCTAGGCCATTCTGGTTAAGCGTTTGGAGCAGCAGAATTGCGAAAAATTTTTTGCCTTCTCAACCATTTCTTGGCTTCAAACTCCCATATCTCGCGAACGGATTGACCTAACCCAAAAATTCCTATTGCATCTGAAAGCAGAAACTCGCCCGATTACAGCGGTAGTTGCACTTCTTCCCTAGGCCATTCTGGTTAAGCGTGTGGAGCAGCAGAATTGCGAAAAATTTTTTGCCTTCTCAACCATTTCTTGACTTCAAACTCCCATATCTCGCGAACGTATTGACCTAACCCAAAAATTCCTATTGCATCAGAAAGTAGAAACTCGCCCGATTACAACGGTATGTGTATTTTTTACCCTAGGCCATTCTGGTTAAGCGTTTGGAGCAGCAGAAGTGCGAAAAATTTGTTGTCTTCTCAACCATTTCTTGGCTTCAAACTCCCATATCTCGCGAACGGATTGACCTAACCCAAAAATTCCTGTTGCATCTGAAAGTAGAAACTCGCCCGATTACAACGGTATGTGTATTTTTTCCCTAGGCCATTCTGGTTAAGCGTTTGGAGCAGCAGAATTGCGAAAAATTTTTTGCCTTCTCAACCATTCCTTGGCTTCAAACTCCCATATCTCGCGAACGGATTGTCCTAACTCAAAAATTCCTGTTGCGTCTGAAAGTAGAAACTCGCCCGATTGCAGCGGTATGTGTATTTGTACCCTAGGCCATTCTGGTTAAGCGTTTGGAGCAGCAGAATTGCGAAAAATTTTTTGCCTTCTCAACCATTTCTTGGCTTCAAACTCCCATATCTCGCGAACGGATTGACCTAACCCAAAAATTCCTATTGCATCTGAAAGTAGAAACTCGCCCGATTACAACGTTATGTGTATTTTTTCCCTAGCCCATTCTGGTTAAGCGTTTGGATCAGCAGAATTGCGAAAAATTTGTTGTCTTCTCAACCATTTCTTAGTTTCAAAGTCCCATATCTCGCGAACGGATTGACCAAACCCAAAAATTCCTGCTGCGTCTGAAAGTAGAAACTCGCCCGATTACAACGGTATGTGTATTTTTTCCCTAGGCCAATCAGGTTAAGCGTTTGGAGCAGCAGAATTGCGAAAAATTGTTTGCCTTCTCAACCATTTCTTGGCTTCAAACTCCCATATCTCGCGAACGGATTGACCTAACCCAAAAATTCCTATTGCTTCTGAAAGTAGAAACTCGCCCGATTACAGCGGTATGTGTATTTTTTCCCTAGGCCATTCTGGTTAAGCGTTTGGAGCAGCAGAATTGCGAAAAATTTATTGCCATCTCAACCATTTCTTGGCTTCAAACTCCCATATCTCGCGAACGGATTGACCGAACCCAAAAATTCCTATTGCATCTGAAAGTAGAAACTCGCCCGATTACAGCGGTATGTGTATTTTTTCCCTAGGCCATTCTGGTTAAGCGTTTGGAGCAGCAGAATTGCGAAAAATTTTTTGCCTTCTCAACCATTTCTTGGCTTCAAACTCCCATATCTCGCGAACGGATTGACCTAACCCAAAAATTCCAATTGCATCTGAAAGTAGAAACTCGCCCGATTACAACGGTATGTGTATTTTTTCCATAGGCCATGCTGGTTAAGCGTTTCGAGCAGCAGAATTGCGAAAAATTTTTTGCCTTCTCAACCATTTCTTGGCTTCAAACTCCCATATCTCGCGAACGGATTGACCTAACCCAAAAATTCCTATTGCTTCTGAAAGTAGAAACTCGCCCGATTACAGCGGTATGTGTATTTTTTCCCTAGGCCATTCTGGTTAAGCGTTTGGAGCAGCAGAATTGCGAAAAATTTATTGCCTTCTCAACCATTTCTTGGCTTCAAACTCCCATATCTCGCGAACGGATTGACCGAACCCAAAAATTCCTATTGTATCTGAAAGTAGAAACTCGCCCGATTAGAACGGTATGTTTATTTTTTCCCTAGGCCATTCTGGTTAAGCGTTTGGAGCAGCAGAAGTGCGAAAAATTTGTTGTCTTCTCAACCATTTCTTAGCTTCAAACTCCCATATCTCGCGAACAGGTTGACCTAACCCAAAAATTCCTGTTGCATCTGAAAGTAGAAACTCGCCCGATTACAACGGTATGTGTATTTTTTCCCTAGGCCATTCTGGTTAAGCGTTTGGAGCAGCAGAAGTGCGTAAAATTTGTTGTCTTCTCAACCATTTCTTAGCTTCAAGCTCCCATATCTCGCGAACGGATTGACCAAACCCAAAAATTCCTGCTGCGTCTGAAAGTAGAATCTCGCCCGGTTACAACTGTATGCGTATTTTTTCCCTAGGCCATTCTGGTTAAGCGTTTGGAGCAGCAGAATTGCGAAAAATTTGTTGTCTTCTCAACCATTTCTTAGCTTCAAACTCGCATATCTCGCGAACGGATTGAGCTAACCCAAAAATTCCTATTGCATCTGAAAGTAGAAACTAGCCCCATTACAACGGTATGTGTATTTTTTCCCTAGGCCATTCTGGTTAAGCGTTTGGAGCAGCAGAATTGCGAAAAATTTTTTGCCTTCTCAACCATTTCTTGGCTTCAAACTCCCATATCTCGCGAACGGATTGACCTAACCCAAAAATTCCTATTGCATCTGAAAGCAGAAACTCGCCCGATTACAGCGGTAGTTGTACTTCTTCCCTAGGCCATTCTGGTTAAGCGTGTGGAGCAGCAGAATTGCGAAAAATTTTTTGCCTTCTCAACCATTTCTTGACTTCAAACTCCCATATCTCGCGAACGTATTGACCTAACCCAAAAATTCCTATTGCATCAGAAAGTAGAAACTCGCCCGATTACAACGGTATGTGTATTTTTTACCCTAGGCCATTCTGGTTAAGCGTTTGGAGCAGCAGAAGTGCGAAAAATTTGTTGTCTTCTCAACCATTTCTTGGCTTCAAACTCCCATATCTCGCGAACGGATTGACCTAACCCAAAAATTCCTGTTGCATCTGAAAGTAGAAACTCGCCCGATTACAACGGTATGTGTATTTTTTCCCTAGGCCATTCTGGTTAAGCGTTTGGAGCAGCAGAATTGCGAAAAATTTTTTGCCTTCTCAACCATTCCTTGGCTTCAAACTCCCATATCTCGCGAACGGATTGTCCTAACTCAAAAATTCCTGTTGCGTCTGAAAGTAGAAACTCGCCCGATTGCAGCGGTATGTGTATTTGTACCCTAGGCCATTCTGGTTAAGCGTTTGGAGCAGCAGAATTGCGAAAAATTTTTTGCCTTCTCAACCATTTCTTGGCTTCAAACTCCCATATCTCGCGAACGGATTGACTTAACCCAAAAATTCCTGTAGCGTCTGAAAGTAGAAACTCGCCCGATTACAACGTTATGTGTATTTTTTCCCTAGCCCATTCTGGTTAAGCGTTTGGATCAGCAGAATTGCGAAAAATTTGTTGTCTTCTCAACCATTTCTTAGTTTCAAAGTCCCATATCTCGCGAACGGATTGACCAAACCCAAAAATTCCTGCTGCGTCTGAAAGTAGAAACTCGCCCGATTACAACGGTATGTGTATTTTTTCCCTAGGCCAATCAGGTTAAGCGTTTGGAGCAGCAGAATTGCGAAAAATTGTTTGCCTTCTCAACCATTTCTTGGCTTCAAACTCCCATATCTCGCGAACGGATTGACCTAACCCAAAAATTCCTATTGCTTCTGAAAGTAGAAACTCGCCCGATTACAGCGGTATGTGTATTTTTTCCCTAGGCCATTCTGGTTAAGCGTTTGGAGCAGCAGAATTGCGAAAAATTTATTGCCATCTCAACCATTTCTTGGCTTCAAACTCCCATATCTCGCGAACGGATTGACCGAACCCAAAAATTCCTATTGCATCTGAAAGTAGAAACTCGCCCGATTACAGCGGTATGTGTATTTTTTCCCTAGGCCATTCTGGTTAAGCGTTTGGAGCAGCAGAATTGCGAAAAATTTTTTGCCTTCTCAACCATTTCTTGGCTTCAAACTCCCATATCTCGCGAACGGATTGACCTAACCCAAAAATTCCAATTGCATCTGAAAGTAGAAACTCGCCCGATTACAACGGTATGTGTATTTTTTCCATAGGCCATGCTGGTTAAGCGTTTCGAGCAGCAGAATTGCGAAAAATTTTTTGCCTTCTCAACCATTTCTTGGCTTCAAACTCCCATATCTCGCGAACGGATTGACCTAACCCAAAAATTCCTATTGCTTCTGAAAGTAGAAACTCGCCCGATTACAGCGGTATGTGTATTTTTTCCCTAGGCCATTCTGGTTAAGCGTTTGGAGCAGCAGAAGTGCGAAAAATTTGTTGTCTTCTCAACCATTTCTTAGCTTCAAACTCCCATATCTCGCGAACAGGTTGACCTAACCCAAAAATTCCTGTTGCATCTGAAAGTAGAAACTCGCCCGATTACAACGGTATGTGTATTTTTTCCCTAGGCCATTCTGGTTAAGCGTTTGGAGCAGCAGAAGTGCGTAAAATTTGTTGTCTTCTCAACCATTTCTTAGCTTCAAGCTCCCATATCTCGCGAACGGATTGACCAAACCCAAAAATTCCTGCTGCGTCTGAAAGTAGAAACTCGCCCGGTTACAACTGTATGCGTATTTTTTCCCTAGGCCATTCTGGTTAAGCGTTTGGAGCAGCAGAATTGCGAAAAATTTGTTGTCTTCTCAACCATTTCTTAGCTTCAAACTCGCATATCTCGCGAACGGATTGAGCTAACCCAAAAATTCCTATTGCATCTGAAAGTAGAAACTAGCCCCATTACAACGGTATGTGTATTTTTTCCCTAGGCCATTCTGGTTAAGCGTTTGGAGCAGCAGAATTGCAAAAAATTTTTTGCCTTCTCAACCATTTCTTGGCTTCAATCTCCCATATCTCGCGAACGGATTGACCTAACCCAAAAATTCCAATTGCATCTGAAAGTAGAAACTCGCCCGATTACAACGGTATGTGTATTTTTTCCATAGGCCATGCTGGTTAAGCGTTTCGAGCAGCAGAATTGCGAAAAATTTTTTGCCTTCTCAACCATTTCTTGGCTTCAAACTCCCATATCTCGCGAACGGATTGACCTAACCCAAAAATTCCTATTGCATCTGAAAGTAGAAACTCGCCCGATTACAACGGTATGTGTATTTTTTCCCTAGGCCATTCTGGTTAAGCGTTTGGAGCAGCAGAATTGCGAAAAATTTTTTGCCTTCTCAACCATTTCTTGGCTTCAAACTCCCATATCTCGCGAACGGATTAACCTAACCCAAAAATTTCAATTGCATCTGAAAGTAGAAACTCGCCCGCTTACAACGGTATGTGTATTTTTTCCCTAGGCCATTCTGGTTAAGCGTTTGGAGCAGCAGAAGTGCGAAAAATTTGTTGTCTTCTCAACCATTTCTTAGCTTCAAACTCCCATATCTCGCGAACGGATTGACCTAACCCAAAAATTCCTATTGCATCTGAAAGTAGAAACTCGCCCGATTACAGCGGTATGTGTATTTTTTCCCTAGGCCATTCTGGTTAAGCGTTTGGAGCAGCAGAATTGCGAAAAATTTTTTGCCTTCTCAACCATTTCTTGGCTCAAACTCCCATATCTCGCGAACGGATTGACCTAGCCCAAAAATTTCAATTGCATCTCAAAGTAGAAACTCGCCCGATTACAACGGTTTGTGTATTTTTTCCCTAGGCCATTCTGGTTAAGCGTTTGGAGCAGCAGAAGTGAGAAAAATTTTTTGCCTTCTCAACCATTTCTTGGCTCAAACTCCCATATCTCGCGAACGGATTGACCTAGCCCAAAAATTCCTGTTGCATCTGAAAGTAGAAACTCGCCCGATTACAACGGTATGTGTATTTTTTCCCTAGGCCATTCTGGTTAAGCGTTTGGAGCAGCAGAATTGCAAAAAATTTTTTGCCTTCTCAACCATTTCTTGGCTTCAATCTCCCATATCTCGCGAACGGATTGACCTAACCCAAAAATTCCAATTGCATCTGAAAGTAGAAACTCGCCCGATTACAACGGTATGTGTATTTTTTCCATAGGCCATGCTGGTTAAGCGTTTCGAGCAGCAGAATTGCGAAAAATTTTTTGCCTTCTCAACCATTTCTTGGCTTCAAACTCCCATATCTCGCGAACGGATTGACCTAACCCAAAAATTCCTATTGCATCTGAAAGTAGAAACTCGCCCGATTACAACGGTATGTGTATTTTTTCCCTAGGCCATTCTGGTTAAGCGTTTGGAGCAGCAGAATTGCGAAAAATTTTTTGCCTTCTCAACCATTTCTTGGCTTCAAACTCCCATATCTCGCGAACGGATTAACCTAACCCAAAAATTCCAATTGCATCTGAAAGTAGAAACACGCCCGCTTACAACGGTATGTGTATTTTTTCCCTAGGCCATTCTGGTTAAGCGTTTGGAGCAGCAGAAGTGCGAAAAATTTGTTGTCTTCTCAACCATTTCTTAGCTTCAAACTCCCATATCTCGCGAACGGATTGACCTAACCCAAAAATTCCTATTGCATCTGAAAGTAGAAACTCGCCCGATTAGAACGGTATGTTTATTTTTTCCCTAGGCCATTCTGGTTAAGCGTTTGGAGCAGCAGAAGTGCGAAAAATTTGTTGTCTTCTCAACCATTTCTTAGCTTCAAACTCCCATATCTCGCGAACAGGTTGACCTAACCCAAAAATTCCTGTTGCATCTGAAAGTAGAAACTCGCCCGATTACAACGGTATGTGTATTTTTTCCCTAGGCCATTCTGGTTAAGCGTTTGGAGCAGCAGAAGTGCGTAAAATTTGTTGTCTTCTCAACCATTTCTTAGCTTCAAGCTCCCATATCTCGCGAACGGATTGACCAAACCCAAAAATTCCTGCTGCGTCTGAAAGTAGAAACTCGCCCGGTTACAACTGTATGCGTATTTTTTCCCTAGGCCATTCTGGTTAAGCGTTTGGAGCAGCAGAATTGCGAAAAATTTGTTGTCTTCTCAACCATTTCTTAGCTTCAAACTCGCATATCTCGCGAACGGATTGAGCTAACCCAAAAATTCCTATTGCATCTGAAAGTAGAAACTAGCCCCATTACAACGGTATGTGTATTTTTTCCCTAGGCCATTCTGGTTAAGCGTTTGGAGCAGCAGAATTGCAAAAAATTTTTTGCCTTCTCAACCATTTCTTGGCTTCAATCTCCCATATCTCGCGAACGGATTGACCTAACCCAAAAATTCCAATTGCATCTGAAAGTAGAAACTCGCCCGATTACAACGGTATGTGTATTTTTTCCATAGGCCATGCTGGTTAAGCGTTTCGAGCAGCAGAATTGCGAAAAATTTTTTGCCTTCTCAACCATTTCTTGGCTTCAAACTCCCATATCTCGCGAACGGATTGACCTAACCCAAAAATTCCTATTGCATCTGAAAGTAGAAACTCGCCCGATTACAACGGTATGTGTATTTTTTCCCTAGGCCATTCTGGTTAAGCGTTTGGAGCAGCAGAATTGCGAAAAATTTTTTGCCTTCTCAACCATTTCTTGGCTTCAAACTCCCATATCTCGCGAACGGATTAACCTAACCCAAAAATTCCAATTGCATCTGAAAGTAGAAACTCGCCCGCTTACAACGGTATGTGTATTTTTTCCCTAGGCCATTCTGGTTAAGCGTTTGGAGCAGCAGAAGTGCGAAAAATTTGTTGTCTTCTCAACCATTTCTTAGCTTCAAACTCCCATATCTCGCGAACGGATTGACCTAACCCAAAAATTCCTATTGCATCTGAAAGTAGAAACTCGCCCGATTACAGCGGTATGTGTATTTTTTCCCTAGGCCATTCTGGTTAAGCGTTTGGAGCAGCAGAATTGCGAAAAATTTTTTGCCTTCTCAACCATTTCTTGGCTCAAACTCCCATATCTCGCGAACGGATTGACCTAGCCCAAAAATTTCAATTGCATCTCAAAGTAGAAACTCGCCCGATTACAACGGTTTGTGTATTTTTTCCCTAGGCCATTCTGGTTAAGCGTTTGGAGCAGCAGAAGTGAGAAAAATTTTTTGCCTTCTCAACCATTTCTTGGCTCAAACTCCCATATCTCGCGAACGGATTGACCTAGCCCAAAAATTTCAATTGCATCTCAAAGTAGAAACTCGCCCGATTACAACGGTTTGTGTATTTTTTCCCTAGGCCATTCTGGTTAAGCGTTTGGAGCAGCAGAAGTGAGAAAAATTTTTTGCCTTCTCAACCATTTCTTGGCTTCAAACTCCCATATCTCGCGAACGGATTAACCTAACCCAAAAATTCCAATTGCATCTGAAAGTAGAAACTCGCCCGCTTACAACGGTATGTGTATTTTTTCCCTAGGCCATTCTGGTTAAGCGTTTGGAGCAGCAGAAGTGCGAAAAATTTGTTGTCTTCTCAACCATTTCTTAGCTTCAAGCTCCCATATCTCGCGAACGGATTGACCAAACCCAAAAATTCCTGCTGCGTCTGAAAGTAGAAACTCGCCCGGTTACAACTGTATGCGTATTTTTTCCCTAGGCCATTCTGGTTAAGCGTTTGGAGCAGCAGAATTGCGAAAAATTTGTTGTCTTCTCAACCATTTCTTAGCTTCAAACTCGCATATCTCGCGAACGGATTGAGCTAACCCAAAAATTCCTATTGCATCTGAAAGTAGAAACTAGCCCCATTACAACGGTATGTGTATTTTTTCCCTAGGCCATTCTGGTTAAGCGTTTGGAGCAGCAGAATTGCAAAAAATTTTTTGCCTTCTCAACCATTTCTTGGCTTCAATCTCCCATATCTCGCGAACGGATTGACCTAACCCAAAAATTCCAATTGCATCTGAAAGTAGAAACTCGCCCGATTACAACGGTATGTGTATTTTTTCCATAGGCCATGCTGGTTAAGCGTTTCGAGCAGCAGAATTGCGAAAAATTTTTTGCCTTCTCAACCATTTCTTGGCTTCAAACTCCCATATCTCGCGAACGGATTGACCTAACCCAAAAATTCCTATTGCATCTGAAAGTAGAAACTCGCCCGATTACAACGGTATGTGTATTTTTTCCCTAGGCCATTCTGGTTAAGCGTTTGGAGCAGCAGAATTGCGAAAAATTTTTTGCCTTCTCAACCATTTCTTGGCTTCAAACTCCCATATCTCGCGAACGGATTAACCTAACCCAAAAATTCCAATTGCATCTGAAAGTAGAAACTCGCCCGCTTACAACGGTATGTGTATTTTTTCCCTAGGCCATTCTGGTTAAGCGTTTGGAGCAGCAGAAGTGCGAAAAATTTGTTGTCTTCTCAACCATTTCTTAGCTTCAATCTCCCATATCTCGCGAACGGATTGACCTAACCCAAAAATTCCAATTGCATCTGAAAGTAGAAACTCGCCCGATTACAACGGTATGTGTATTTTTTCCATAGGCCATGCTGGTTAAGCGTTTCGAGCAGCAGAATTGCGAAAAATTTTTTGCCTTCTCAACCATTTCTTGGCTTCAAACTCCCATATCTCGCGAACGGATTGAGCTAACCCAAAAATTCCTATTGCATCTGAAAGTAGAAACTAGCCCCATTACAACGGTATGTGTATTTTTTCCCTAGGCCATTCTGGTTAAGCGTTTGGAGCAGCAGAATTGCAAAAAATTTTTTGCCTTCTCAACCATTTCTTGGCTTCAATCTCCCATATCTCGCGAACGGATTGACCTAACCAAAAATTCCAATTGCATCTGAAAGTAGAAACTCGCCCGATTACAACGGTATGTGTATTTTTTCCATAGGCCATGCTGGTTAAGCGTTTCGAGCAGCAGAATTGCGAAAAATTTTTTGCCTTCTCAACCATTTCTTGGCTTCAAACTCCCATATCTCGCGAACGGATTGACCTAACCCAAAAATTCCTATTGCATCTGAAAGTAGAAACTCGCCCGATTACAGCGGTATGTGTATTTTTTCCCTAGGCCATTCTGGTTAAGCGTTTGGAGCAGCAGAATTGCGAAAAATTTTTTGCCTTCTCAACCATTTCTTGGCTCAAACTCCCATATCTCGCGAACGGATTGACCTAGCCCAAAAATTTCAATTGCATCTCAAAGTAGAAACTCGCCCGATTACAACGGTTTGTGTATTTTTTCCCTAGGCCATTCTGGTTAAGCGTTTGGAGCAGCAGAAGTGAGAAAAATTTTTTGCCTTCTCAACCATTTCTTGGCTCAAACTCCCATATCTCGCGAACGGATTGACCTAGCCCAAAAATTTCAATTGCATCTCAAAGTAGAAACTCGCCCGATTACAACGGTTTGTGTATTTTTTCCCTAGGCCATTCTGGTTAAGCGTTTGGAGCAGCAGAAGTGAGAAAAATTTTTTGCCTTCTCAACCATTTCTTGGCTCAAACTCCCATATCTCGCGAACGGATTGACCTAACCCAAAAATTCCTGTTGCATCTGAAAGTAGAAACTCGCCCGATTACAACGGTATGTGTATTTTTTCCCTAGGCCATTCTGGTTAAGCGTTTGGAGCAGCAGAAGTGCGTAAAATTTGTTGTCTTCTCAACCATTTCTTAGCTTCAAGCTCCCATATCTCGCGAACGGATTGACCAAACCCAAAAATTCCTGCTGCGTCTGAAAGTAGAAACTCGCCCGGTTACAACTGTATGCGTATTTTTTCCCTAGGCCATTCTGGTTAAGCGTTTGGAGCAGCAGAATTGCGAAAAATTTGTTGTCTTCTCAACCATTTCTTAGCTTCAAACTCGCATATCTCGCGAACGGATTGAGCTAACCCAAAAATTCCTATTGCATCTGAAAGTAGAAACTAGCCCCATTACAACGGTATGTGTATTTTTTCCCTAGGCCATTCTGGTTAAGCGTTTGGAGCAGCAGAATTGCGAAAAATTTGTTGTCTTCTCAACCATTTCTTAGCTTCAAGCTCCCATATCTCGCGAACGGATTGACCAAACCCAAAAATTCCTGCTGCGTCTGAAAGTAGAAACTCGCCCGGTTACAACTGTATGCGTATTTTTTCCCTAGGCCATTCTGGTTAAGCGTTTGGAGCAGCAGAAGTGCGAAAAATTTGTTGTCTTCTCAACCATTTCTTAGCTTCAAACTCCCATATCTCGCGAACGGATTGACCTAACCAAAAATTCCTATTGCATCTGAAAGTAGAAACTCGCCCGATTACAACGGTATTTGTATTTTTTCCCTAGGCCATTCTGGTTAAGCGTTTGGAACAGCAGAATTGCGAAAAATTTTCTGCCTTCTCAACCATTTCTTGGCATCAAACTCCCATATCTCGCGAACGGATTGACCTAACCCAAAAATTCCTATTGCATCTGAAAGTAGAAACTCGCCCGATTACAGCGGTATGTGTATTTTTTCCCTAGGCCATTCTGGTTAAGCGTTTGGAGCAGCAGAATTGCGAAAAATTTTTTGCCTTCTCAACCATTTCTTGGCTCAAACTCCCATATCTCGCGAACGGATTGTCCTAGCCCAAAAATTTCAATTGCATCTCAAAGTAGAAACTCGCCCGATTACAACGGTTTGTGTATTTTTTCCCTAGGCCATTCTGGTTAAGCGTTTGGAGCAGCAGAAGTGAGAAAAATTTTTTGCCTTCTCAACCATTTCTTGGCTCAAACTCCCATATCTCGCGAACGGATTGACCTAGCCCAAAAATTTCAATTGCATCTCAAAGTAGAAACTCGCCCGATTACAACGGTTTGTGTATTTTTTCCCTAGGCCATTCTGGTTAAGCGTTTGGAGCAGCAGAAGTGAGAAAAATTTTTTGCCTTCTCAACCATTTCTTGGCTCAAACTCCCATATCTCGCGAACGGATTGACCTAACCCAAAAATTCCTATTGCTTCTGAAAGTAGAAACTCGCCCGATTACAGCGGTATGTGTATTTTTTCCCTAGGCCATTCTGGTTAAGCGTTTGGAGCAGCAGAATTGCGAAAAATTTATTGCCTTCTCAACCATTTCTTGGCTTCAAACTCCCATATCTCGCGAACGGATTGACCGAACCCAAAAATTCCTATTGCATCTGAAAGTAGAAACTCGCCCGATTACAACGGTATGTGTATTTTTTCCCTAGGCCATTCTGGTTAAGCGTTTGGAGCAGCAGAAGTGCGTAAAATTTGTTGTCTTCTCAACCATTTCTTAGCTTCAAGCTCCCATATCTCGCGAACGGATTGACCAAACCCAAAAATTCCTGCTGCGTCTGAAAGTAGAAACTCGCCCGGTTACAACTGTATGCGTATTTTTTCCCTAGGCCATTCTGGTTAAGCGTTTGGAGCAGCAGAATTGCGAAAAATTTGTTGTCTTCTCAACCATTTCTTAGCTTCAAACTCGCATATCTCGCGAACGGATTGAGCTAACCCAAAAATTCCTATTGCATCTGAAAGTAGAAACTAGCCCCATTACAACGGTATGTGTATTTTTTCCCTAGGCCATTCTGGTTAAGCGTTTGGAGCAGCAGAATTGCGAAAAATTTTTTGCCTTCTCAACCATTTCTTGGCTTCAATCTCCCATATCTCGCGAACGGATTGACCTAACCCAAAAATTCCAATTGCATCTGAAAGTAGAAACTCGCCCGATTACAACGGTATGTGTATTTTTTACATAGGCCATGCTGGTTAAGCGTTTCGAGCAGCAGAATTGCGAAAAATTTTTTGCCTTCTCAACCATTTCTTGGCTTCAAACTCCCATATCTCGCGAACGGATTGACCTAACCCAAAAATTCCTATTGCATCTGAAAGTAGAAACTCGCCCGATTACAACGGTATGTGTATTTTTTCCCTAGGCCATTCTGGTTAAGCGTTTGGAGCAGCAGAATTGCGAAAAATTTTTTGCCTTCTCAACCATTTCTTGGCTTCAAACTCCCATATCTCGCGAACGGATTAACCTAACCCAAAAATTCCAATTGCATCTGAAAGTAGAAACTCGCCCGCTTACAACGGTATGTGTATTTTTTCCCTAGGCCATTCTGGTTAAGCGTTTGGAGCAGCAGAAGTGCGAAAAATTTGTTGTCTTCTCAACCATTTCTTAGCTTCAAACTCCCATATCTCGCGAACGGATTGACCTAACCAAAAATTCCTATTGCATCTGAAAGTAGAAACTCGCCCGATTACAACGGTATTTGTATTTTTTCCCTAGGCCATTCTGGTTAAGCGTTTGGAACAGCAGAATTGCGAAAAATTTTCTGCCTTCTCAACCATTTCTTGGCATCAAACTCCCATATCTCGCGAACGGATTGACCTAACCCAAAAATTCCTATTGCATCTGAAAGTAGAAACTCGCCCGATTACAGCGGTATGTGTATTTTTTCCCTAGGCCATTCTGGTTAAGCGTTTGGAGCAGCAGAATTGCGAAAAATTTTTTGCCTTCTCAACCATTTCTTGGCTCAAACTCCCATATCTCGCGAACGGATTGACCTAGCCCAAAAATTTCAATTGCATCTCAAAGTAGAAACTCGCCCGATTACAACGGTTTGTGTATTTTTTCCCTAGGCCATTCTGGTTAAGCGTTTGGAGCAGCAGAAGTGAGAAAAATTTTTTGCCTTCTCAACCATTTCTTGGCTCAAACTCCCATATCTCGCGAACGGATTGACCTAGCCCAAAAATTTCAATTGCATCTCAAAGTAGAAACTCGCCCGATTACAACGGTTTGTGTATTTTTTCCCTAGGCCATTCTGGTTAAGCGTTTGGAGCAGCAGAAGTGAGACAAATTTTTTGCCTTCTCAACCATTTCTTGGCTCAAACTCCCATATCTCGCGAACGGATTGACCTAACCCAAAAATTCCTATTGCTTCTGAAAGTAGAAACTCGCCCGATTACAGCGGTATGTGTATTTTTTCCCTAGGCCATTCTGGTTAAGCGTTTGGAGCAGCAGAATTGCGAAAAATTTATTGCCTTCTCAACCATTTCTTGGCTTCAAACTCCCATATCTCGCGAACGGATTGACCGAACCCAAAAATTCCTATTGCATCTGAAAGTAGAAACTCGCCCGATTAGAACGGTATGTTTATTTTTTCCCTAGGCCATTCTGGTTAAGCGTTTGGAGCAGCAGAAGTGCGAAAAATTTGTTGTCTTCTCAACCATTTCTTACCTTCAAACTCCCATATCTCGCGAACAGGTTGACCTAACCCAAAAATTCCTGTTGCATCTGAAAGTAGAAACTCGCCCGATTACAACGGTATGTGTATTTTTTCCCTAGGCCATTCTGGTTAAGCGTTTGGAGCAGCAGAAGTGCGTAAAATTTGTTGTCTTCTCAACCATTTCTTAGCTTCAAGCTCCCATATCTCGCGAACGGATTGACCAAACCCAAAAATTCCTGCTGCGTCTGAAAGTAGAAACTCGCCCGGTTACAACTGTATGCGTATTTTTTCCCTAGGCCATTCTGGTTAAGCGTTTGGAGCAGCAGAATTGCGAAAAATTTGTTGTCTTCTCAACCATTTCTTAGCTTCAAACTCGCATATCTCGCGAACGGATTGAGCTAACCCAAAAATTCCTATTGCATCTGAAAGTAGAAACTAGCCCCATTACAACGGTATGTGTATTTTTTCCCTAGGCCATTCTGGTTAAGCGTTTGGAGCAGCAGAATTGCGAAAAATTTTTTTCCTTCTCAACCATTTCTTGGCTTCAATCTCCCATATCTCGCGAACGGATTGACCTAACCCAAAAATTCCAATTGCATCTGAAAGTAGAAACTCGCCCGATTACAACGGTATGTGTATTTTTTCCATAGGCCATGCTGGTTAAGCGTTTCGAGCAGCAGAATTGCGAAAAATTTTTTGCCTTCTCAACCATTTCTTGGCTTCAAACTCCCATATCTCGCGAACGGATTGACCTAACCCAAAAATTCCTATTGCATCTGAAAGTAGAAACTCGCCCGATTACAACGGTATGTGTATTTTTTCCTAGGCCATTCTGGTTAAGCGTTTGGAGCAGCAGAATTGCGAAAAATTTTTTGCCTTCTCAACCATTTCTTGGCTTCAAACTCCCATATCTCGCGAACGGATTAACCTAACCCAAAAATTCCAGTTGCATCTGAAAGTAGAAACTCGCCCGCTTACAACGGTATGTGTATTTTTTCCCTAGGCCATTCTGGTTAAGCGTTTGGAGCAGCAGAAGTGCGAAAAATTTGTTGTCTTCTCAACCATTTCTTAGCTTCAAACTCCCATATCTCGCGAACGGATTGACCTAACCAAAAATTCCTATTGCATCTGAAAGTAGAAACTCGCCCGATTACAACGGTATTTGTATTTTTTCCCTAGGCCATTCTGGTTAAGCGTTTGGAACAGCAGAATTGCGAAAAATTTTCTGCCTTCTCAACCATTTCTTGGCATCAAACTCCCATATCTCGCGAACGGATTGACCTAACCCAAAAATTCCTATTGCATCTGAAAGTAGAAACTCGCCCGATTACAGCGGTATGTGTATTTTTTCCCTAGGCCATTCTGGTTAAGCGTTTGGAGCAGCAGAATTGCGAAAAATTTTTTGCCTTCTCAACCATTTCTTGGCTCAAACTCCCATATCTCGCGAACGGATTGACCTAGCCCAAAAATTTCAATTGCATCTCAAAGTAGAAACTCGCCCGATTACAACGGTTTGTGTATTTTTTCCCTAGGCCATTCTGGTTAAGCGTTTGGAGCAGCAGAAGTGAGAAAAATTTTTTGCCTTCTCAACCATTTCTTGGCTCAAACTCCCATATCTCGCGAACGGATTGACCTAGCCCAAAAATTTCAATTGCATCTCAAAGTAGAAACTCGCCCGATTACAACGGTTTGTGTATTATTTCCCTAGGCCATTCTGGTTAAGCGTTTGGAGCAGCAGAAGTGCGTAAAATTTGTTGTCTTCTCAACCATTTCTTAGCTTCAAACTCCCATATCTCGCGAACGGATTGACCAAACCCAAAAATTCCTGCTGCGTCTGAAAGTAGAAACTCGCCCGGTTACAACTGTATGCGTATTTTTTCCCTAGGCCATTCTGGTTAAGCGTTTGGAGCAGCAGAATTGCGAAAAATTTGTTGTCTTCTCCACCATTTCTTAGCTTCAAACTCGCATATCTCGCGAACGGATTGACCTAACCCAAAAATTCCTATTGCATCTGAAAGTAGAAACTAGCCCCATTACAACGGTATGTGTATTTTTTCCCTGGGCCATTCTGGTTAAGCGTTTGGAGCAGCAGAATTGCGAAAACTTTTTGCCTTCTCAACCATTTCTTGGCTTCAAACTCCCATATCTCGCGAACGGATTGACCTAACCCAAAAATTCCAATTGCATCTGAAAGTAGACACTCGCCCGATTACAACGGTATGTGTATTTTTTCCCTAGGCCATTCTTGTTAAGCGTTTGGAGCAGCAGAATTGCGAAAAATTTTCTGCCTTCTCAACCATTTCTTGGCATCAAACTCCCATATCTCGCGAACGTATTGACCTAACCCAAAAATTCCTGTTGCGTCTGAAAGTAGAAACTCGCCCGATTACAACGGTATGTGTTTTTTTTTCCTAGGCCATTCTGGTTAAGCGTTTGGAGCAGCAGAAGTGCGAAAAATTTTTTGCCTTCTCAACCATTTCTTGGCTTCAAACTCCCATATCTCGCGAACGGATAGACATAACCCAAAAACTCCTATTGCATCTGAAAGTAGAAACTCGCCCGCTTACAACGGTATGTGTATTTTTTCCCTAGGCCATTCTGGTTAAGCGTTTGGAGCAGCAGAATTGCGAAAAATTTATTGCCATCTCAACCATTTCTTGGCTTCAAACTCCCATATCTCGCGAACGGATTGACCGAACCCAAAAATTCCTATTGCATCTGAAAGTAGAAACTCGCCCGATTAGAACGGTATGTTTATTTTTTCCCTAGGCCATTCTGGTTAAGCGTTTGGAGCAGCAGAAGAGCGAAAAATTTGTTGTCTTCTCAACCATTTCTTAGCTTCAAACTCCCATATCTCGCGAACAGGTTGACCTAACCCAAAAATTCCTGTTGCATCTGAAAGTAGAATCTCGCCCGATTACAACGGTATGTGTATTTTTTCCCTAGGCCATTCTGGTTAAGCGTTTGGAGCAGCAGAAGTGCGTAAAATTTGTTGTCTTCTCAACCATTTCTTAGCTTCAAGCTCCCATATCTCGCGAACGGATTGACCAAACCCAAAAATTCCTGCTGCGTCTGAAAGTAGAAACTCGCCCGGTTACAACTGTATGCGTATTTTTTCCCTAGGCCATTCTGGTTAAGCGTTTGGAGCAGCAGAATTGCGAAAAATTTGTTGTCTTCTCAACCATTTCTTAGCTTCAAACTCGCATATCTCGCGAACGGATTGAGCTAACCCAAAAATTCCTATTGCATCTGAAAGTAGAAACTAGCCCCATTACAACGGTATGTGTATTTTTTCCCTAGGCCATTCTGGTTAAGCGTTTGGAGCAGCAGAATTACGAAAAATTTTTTGCCTTCTCAACCATTTCTTGGCTTCAATCTCCCATATCTCGCGAACGGATTAACCTAACCCAAAAATTCCAATTGCATCTGAAAGTAGAAACTCGCCCGCTTACAACGGTATGTGTATTTTTTCCCTAGGCCATTCTGGTTAAGCGTTTGGAGCAGCAGAAGTGCGAAAAATTTGTTGTCTTCTCAAGCATTTCTTAGCTTCAAACTCCCATATCTCGCGAACGGATTGACCTAACCAAAAATTCCTATTGCATCTGAAAGTAGAAACTCGCCCGATTACAACGGTATTTGTATTTTTTCCCTAGGCCATTCTGGTTAAGCGTTTGGAACAGCAGAATTGCGAAAAATTTTCTGCCTTCTCAACCATTTCTTGGCATCAAACTCCCATGTCTCGCGAACGGATTGACCTAACCCAAAAATTCCTATTGCATCTGAAAGTAGAAACTCGCCCGATTACAGCGGTATGTGTATTTTTTCCCTAGGCCATTCTGGTTAAGCGTTTGGAGCAGCAGAATTGCGAAAAATTTTTTGCCTTCTCAACCATTTCTTGGCTCAAACTCCCATATCTCGCGAACGGATTGACCTAGCCCAAAAATTTCAATTGCATCTCAAAGTAGAAACTCGCCCGATTACAACGGTTTGTGTATTTTTTCCCTAGGCCATTCTGGTTAAGCGTTTGGAGCAGCAGAAGTGAGAAAAATTTTTTGCCTTCTCAACCATTTCTTGGCTCAAACTCCCATATCTCGCGAACGGATTGACCTAGCCCAAAAATTTCAATTGCATCTCAAAGTAGAAACTCGCCCGATTACAACGGTTTGTGTATTTTTTCCCTAGGCCATTCTGGTTAAGCGTTTGGAGCAGCAGAAGTGCGAAAAATTTTTTGCCTTCTCAACCATTTCTTGGCTTCAAACTCCCATATCTCGCGAACGGATTGACCTAACCCAAAAATTCCTGTTGCATCTGAAAGTAGAAACTCGCCCGATTACAACGGTGTGTGTATTATTTCCCTAGGCCATTCTGGTTAAGCGTTTGGAGCAGCAGAAGTGCGTAAAATATGTTGTCTTCTCAACCATTTCTTAGCTTCAAACTCCCATATCTCGCGAACGGATTGACCAAACCCAAAAATTCCTGCTGCGTCTGAAAGTAGAAACTCGCCCGGTTACAACTGTATGCGTATTTTTTCCCTAGGCCATTCTGGTTAAGCGTTTGGAGCAGCAGAATTGCGAAAAATTTGTTGTCTTCTCCACCATTTCTTAGCTTCAAACTCGCATATCTCGCGAACGGATTGACCTAACCCAAAAATTCCTATTGCATCTGAAAGTAGAAACTAGCCCCATTACAACGGTATGTGTATTTTTTCCCTGGGCCATTCTGGTTAAGCGTTTGGAGCAGCAGAATTGCGAAAACTTTTTGCCTTCTCAACCATTTCTTGGCTTCAAACTCCCATATCTCGCGAACGGATTGACCTAACCCAAAAATTCCAATTGCATCTGAAAGTAGACACTCGCCCGATTACAACGGTATGTGTATTTTTTCCCTAGGCCATTCTTGTTAAGCGTTTGGAGCAGCAGAATTGCGAAAAATTTTCTGCCTTCTCAACCATTTCTTGGCATCAAACTCCCATATCTCGCGAACGTATTGACCTAACCCAAAAATTCCTGTTGCGTCTGAAAGTAGAAACTCGCCCGATTACAACGGTATGTGTTTTTTTTTCCTAGGCCATTCTGGTTAAGCGTTTGGAGCAGCAGAAGTGCGAAAAATTTTTTGCCTTCTCAACCATTTCTTGGCTTCAAACTCCCATATCTCGCGAACGGATTGACATAACCCAAAAACTCCTATTGCATCTGAAAGTAGAAACTCGCCCGCTTACAACGGTATGTGTATTTTTTCCCTAGGCCATTCTGGTTAAGCGTTTGGAGCAGCAGAATTGCGAAAAATTTATTGCCATCTCAATCATTTCTTGGCTTCAAACTCCCATATCTCGCGAACGGATTGACCGAACCCAAAAATTCCTATTGCATCTGAAAGTAGAAACTCGCCCGATTAGAACGGTATGTTTATTTTTTCCCTAGGCCATTCTGGTTAAGCGTTTGGAGCAGCAGAAGTGCGAAAAATTTGTTGTCTTCTCAACCATTTCTTAGCTTCAAACTCCCATATCTCGCGAACGGGTTGACCTAACTCAAAAATTCCTGTTGCATCTGAAAGTAGAAACTCGCCCGATTACAACGGTATTTGTATTTTTTCCCTAGGCCATTCTGGTTAAGCGTTTGGAGCAGCAGAAGTGAGAAAAATTTTTTGCCTTCTCAACCATTTCTTGGCTCAAACTCCCATATCTCGCGAACGGATTGACCTAGCCCAAAAATTTCAATTGCATCTCAAAGTAGAAACTCGCCCGATTACAACGGTTTGTGTATTTTTTCCCTAGGCCATTCTGGTTAAGCGTTTGGAGCAGCAGAAGTGCGAAAAATTTTTTGCCTTCTCAACCATTTCTTGGCTTCAAACTCCCATATCTCGCGAACGGATTGACCTAACCCAAAAATTCCTGTTGCATCTGAAAGTAGAAACTCGCCCGATTACAACGGTGTGTGTATTATTTCCCTAGGCCATTCTGGTTAAGCGTTTGGAGCAGCAGAAGTGCGTAAAATTTGTTGTCTTCTCAACCATTTCTTAGCTTCAAACTCCCATATCTCGCGAACGGATTGACCAAACCCAAAAATTCCTGCTGCGTCTGAAAGTAGAAACTCGCCCGGTTACAACTGTATGCGTATTTTTTCCCTAGGCCATTCTGGTTAAGCGTTTGGAGCAGCAGAATTGCGAAAAATTTGTTGTCTTCTCCACCATTTCTTAGCTTCAAACTCGCATATCTCGCGAACGGATTGACCTAACCCAAAAATTCCTATTGCATCTGAAAGTAGAAACTAGCCCCATTACAACGGTATGTGTATTTTTTCCCTGGGCCATTCTGGTTAAGCGTTTGGAGCAGCAGAATTGCGAAAACTTTTTGCCTTCTCAACCATTTCTTGGCTTCAAACTCCCATATCTCGCGAACGGATTGACCTAACCCAAAAATTCCAATTGCATCTGAAAGTAGACACTCGCCCGATTACAACGGTATGTGTATTTTTTCCCTAGGCCATTCTTGTTAAGCGTTTGGAGCAGCAGAATTGCGAAAAATTTTCTGCCTTCTCAACCATTTCTTGGCATCAAACTCCCATATCTCGCGAACGTATTGACCTAACCCAAAAATTCCTGTTGCGTCTGAAAGTAGAAACTCGCCCGATTACAACGGTATGTGTTTTTTTTTCCTAGGCCATTCTGGTTAAGCGTTTGGAGCAGCAGAAGTGCGAAAAATTTTTTGCCTTCTCAACCATTTCTTGGCTTCAAACTCCCATATCTCGCGAACGGATTGACATAACCCAAAAACTCCTATTGCATCTGAAAGTAGAAACTCGCCCGCTTACAACGGTATGTGTATTTTTTCCCTAGGCCATTCTGGTTAAGCGTTTGGAGCAGCAGAATTGCGAAAAATTTATTGCCAACTCAACCATTTCTTGGCTTCAAACTCCCATATCTCGCGAACGGATTGACCGAACCCAAAAATTCCTATTGCATCTGAAAGTAGAAACTCGCCCGATTAGAACGGTATGTTTATTTTTTCCCTAGGCCATTCTGGTTAAGCGTTTGGAGCAGCAGAAGTGCGAAAAATTTGTTGTCTTCTCAACCATTTCTTAGCTTCAAACTCCCATATCTCGCGAACGGGTTGACCTAACTCAAAAATTCCTGTTGCATCTGAAAGTAGAAACTCGCCCGATTACAACGGTATGTGTATTTTTTCCCTAGGCCATTCTGGTTAAGCGTTTGGAGCAGCAGAAGTGCGTAAAATTTGTTGTCTTCTCAACCATTTCTTAGCTTCAAACTCCCATATCTCGCGAACGGGTTGACCTAACCCAAAAATTCCTGTTGCATCTGAAAGTAGAAACTCGCCCGATTACAACGGTATGTGTATTTTTTCCCTAGGCCATTCTGGTTAAGCGTTTGGAGCAGCAGAATTGCGAAAAATTTATTGCCTTCTCAACCATTTCTTGGCTTCAAACTCCCATATCTCGCGAACGGATTGACCGAACCCAAAAATTCCTATTGCATCTGAAAGTAGAAACTCGCCCGATTAGAACGGTATGTTTATTTTTTCCCTAGGCCATTCTGGTTAAGCGTTTGGAGCAGCAGAATTGCGAAAAATTTGTTGTCTTCTCCACCATTTCTTAGCTTCAAACTCGCATATCTCGCGAACGGATTGACCTAACCCAAAAATTCCTATTGCATCTGAAAGTAGAAACTAGCCCCATTACAACGGTATGTGTATTTTTTCCCTGGGCCATTCTGGTTAAGCGTTTGGAGCAGCAGAATTGCGAGAACTTTTTGCCTTCTCAACCATTTCTTGGCTTCAAACTCCCATATCTCGCGAACGGATTGACCTAACCCAAAAATTCCAATTGCATCTGAAAGTAGACACTCGCCCGATTACAACGGTATGTGTATTTTTTCCCTAGGCCATTCTTGTTAAGCGTTTGGAGCAGCAGAATTGCGAAAAATTTTCTGCCTTCTCAACCATTTCTTGGCATCAAACTCCCATATCTCGCGAACGTATTGACCTAACCCAAAAATTCCTGTTGCGTCTGAAAGTAGAAACTCGCCCGATTACAACGGTATGTGTTTTTTTTTCCTAGGCCATTCTGGTTAAGCGTTTGGAGCAGCAGAAGTGCGAAAAATTTTTTGCCTTCTCAACCATTTCTTGGCTTCAAACTCCCATATCTCGCGAACGGATTGACATAACCCAAAGACTCCTATTGCATCTGAAAGTAGAAACTCGCCCGATTACAGCGGTATGTGTATTTTATCCCTAGGCGATTCTGGTTAAGCGTTTGGAGCAGCAGAATTGTGAAAAATTTTCTGCCTTCTCAATCATTTCTTGGCTTCAAACTCCCATATCTCGCGAACGGATTGACCTAACCCAAAAATTCCTATTGCATCTGAAAGTAGAAACTCGCCCGATTACAGCGGTATGTGTATTTTTTCCCTAGGCCATTCTGGTTAAGCGTTTGGAGCAGCAGAATTGCGAAAAATTTTTTGCCTTCTCAACCATTTCTTCGCTTCATACTCCCATATCTCGCGAACGGATTAACCTAACCCAAAAATTCCAATTGCATCTGAAAGTAGAAACTCGCCCGCTTACAACGGTATGTGTATTTTTTCCCTAGGCCATTCTGGTTAAGCGTTTGGAGCAGCAGAAGTGCGAAAAATTTGTTGTCTTCTCAAGCATTTCTTAGCTTCAAACTCCCATATCTCGCGAACGGATTGACCTAACCAAAAATTCCTATTGCATCTGAAAGTAGAAACTCGCCCGATTACAACGGTATTTGTATTTTTTCCCTAGGCCATTCTGGTTAAGCGTTTGGAACAGCAGAATTGCGAAAAATTTTCTGCCTTCTCAACCATTTCTTGGCATCAAACTCCCATGTCTCGCGAACGGATTGACCTAACCCAAAAATTCCTATTGCATCTGAAAGTAGAAACTCGCCCGATTACAGCGGTATGTGTATTTTTTCCCTAGGCCATTCTGGTTAAGCGTTTGGAGCAGCAGAATTGCGAAAAATTTTTTGCCTTCTCAACCATTTCTTGGCTCAAACTCCCATCTCTCGCGAACGGATTGACCTAGCCCAAAAATTTCAATTGCATCTCAAAGTAGAAACTCGCCCGATAACAACGGTTTGTGTATTTTTTCCCTAGGCCATTCTGGTTAAGCGTTTGGAGCAGCAGAAGTGAGAAAAATTTTTTGCCTTCTCAACCATTTCTTGGCTCAAACTCCCATATCTCGCGAACGGATTGACCTAGCCCAAAAATTTCAATTGCATCTCAAAGTAGAAACTCGCCCGATTACAACGGTTTGTGTATTTTTTCCCTAGGCCATTCTGGTTAAGCGTTTGGAGCAGCAGAAGTGCGAAAAATCTTTTGCCTTCTCAACCATTTCTTGGCTTCAAACTCCCATATCTCGCGAACGGATTGACCAAACCCAAAAATTCCTGCTGCGTCTGAAAGTAGAAACTCGCCCGGTTACAACTGTATGCGTATTTTTTCCCTAGGCCATTCTGGTTAAGCGTTTGGAGCAGCAGAATTGCGAAAAATTTGTTGTCTTCTCCACCATTTCTTAGCTTCAAACTCGCATATCTCGCGAACGGATTGACCTAACCCAAAAATTCCTATTGCATCTGAAAGTAGAAACTAGCCCCATTACAACGGTATGTGTATTTTTTCCCTGGGCCATTCTGGTTAAGCGTTTGGAGCAGCAGAATTGCGAAAACTTTTTGCCTTCTCAACCATTTCTTGGCTTCAGACTCCCATATCTCGCGAACGGATTGACCTAACCCAAAAATTCCAATTGCATCTGAAAGTAGACACTCGCCCGATTACAACGGTATGTGTATTTTTTCCCTAGGCCATTCTTGTTAAGCGTTTGGAGCAGCAGAATTGCGAAAAATTTTCTGCCTTCTCAACCATTTCTTGGCATCAAACTCCCATATCTCGCGAACGTATTGACCTAACCCAAAAATTCCTGTTGCGTCTGAAAGTAGAAACTCGCCCGATTACAACGGTATGTGTTTTTTTTTCCTAGGCCATTCTGGTTAAGCGTTTGGAGCAGCAGAAGTGCGAAAAATTTTTTGCCTTCTCAACCATTTCTTGGCTTCAAACTCCCATATCTCGCGAACGGATTGACATAACCCAAAGACTCCTATTGCATCTGAAAGTAGAAACTCGCCCGATTACAGCGGTATGTGTATTTTCTCCCTAGGCGATTCTGGTTAAGCGTTTGGAGCAGCAGAATTGTGAAAAATTTTCTGCCTTCTCAATCATTTCTTGGCTTCAAACTCCCATATCTCGCGAACGGATTGACCTAACCCAAAAATTCCTATTGCATCTGAAAGTAGAAACTCGCCCGATTACAGCGGTATGTGTATTTTTTCCCTAGGCCATTCTGGTTAAGCGTTTGGAGCAGCAGAATTGCGAAAAATTTTTTGCCTTCTCAACCATTTCTTGGCTTCATACTCCCATATCTCGCGAACGGATTAACCTAACCCAAAAATTCCAATTGCATCTGAAAGTAGAAACTCGCCCGCTTACAACGGTATGTGTATTTTTTCCCTAGGCCATTCTGGTTAAGCGTTTGGAGCAGCAGAAGTGCGAAAAATTTGTTGTCTTCTCAAGCATTTCTTAGCTTCAAACTCCCATATCTCGCGAACGGATTGACCTAACCAAAAATTCCTATTGCATCTGAAAGTAGAAACTCGCCCGATTACAACGGTATTTGTATTTTTTCCCTAGGCCATTCTGGTTAAGCGTTTGGAACAGCAGAATTGCGAAAAATTTTCTGCCTTCTCAACCATTTCTTGGCATCAAACTCCCATGTCTCGCGAACGGATTGACCTAACCCAAAAATTCCTATTGCATCTGAAAGTAGAAACTCGCCCGATTACAGCGGTATGTGTATTTTTTCCCTAGGCCATTCTGGTTAAGCGTTTGGAGCAGCAGAATTGCGAAAAATTTTTTGCCTTCTCAACCATTTCTTGGCTCAAACTCCCATCTCTCGCGAACGGATTGACCTAGCCCAAAAATTTCAATTGCATCTCAAAGTAGAAACTCGCCCGATAACAACGGTTTGTGTATTTTTTCCCTAGGCCATTCTGGTTAAGCGTTTGGAGCAGCAGAAGTGAGAAAAATTTTTTGCCTTCTCAACCATTTCTTGGCTCAAACTCCCATATCTCGCGAACGGATTGACCTAGCCCAAAAATTTCAATTGCATCTCAAAGTAGAAACTCGCCCGATTACAACGGTTTGTGTATTTTTTCCCTAGGCCATTCTGGTTAAGCGTTTGGAGCAGCAGAAGTGCGAAAAATTTTTTGCCTTCTCAACCATTTCTTGGCTTCAAACTCCCATATCTCGCGAACGGATTGACCAAACCCAAAAATTCCTGCTGCGTCTGAAAGTAGAAACTCGCCCGGTTACAACTGTATGCGTATTTTTTCCCTAGGCCATTCTGGTTAAGCGTTTGGAGCAGCAGAATTGCGAAAAATTTGTTGTCTTCTCCACCATTTCTTAGCTTCAAACTCGCATATCTCGCGAACGGATTGACCTAACCCAAAAATTCCTATTGCATCTGAAAGTAGAAACTAGCCCCATTACAACGGTATGTGTATTTTTTCCCTGGGCCATTCTGGTTAAGCGTTTGGAGCAGCAGAATTGCGAAAACTTTTTGCCTTCTCAACCATTTCTTGGCTTCAAACTCCCATATCTCGCGAACGGATTGACCTAACCCAAAAATTCCAATTGCATCTGAAAGTAGACACTCGCCCGATTACAACGGTATGTGTATTTTTTCCCTAGGCCATTCTTGTTAAGCGTTTGGAGCAGCAGAATTGCGAAAAATTTTCTGCCTTCTCAACCATTTCTTGGCATCAAACTCCCATATCTCGCGAACGTATTGACCTAACCCAAAAATTCGTGTTGCGTCTGAAAGTAGAAACTCGCCCGATTACAACGGTATGTGTTTTTTTTTCCTAGGCCATTCTGGTTAAGCGTTTGGAGCAGCAGAAGTGCGAAAAATTTTTTGCCTTCTCAACCATTTCTTGGCTTCAAACTCCCATATCTCGCGAACGGATTGACATAACCCAAAGACTCCTATTGCATCTGAAAGTAGAAACTCGCCCGATTACAGCGGTATGTGTATTTTCTCCCTAGGCGATTCTGGTTAAGCGTTTGGAGCAGCAGAATTGTGAAAAATTTTCTGCCTTCTCAATCATTTCTTGGCTTCAAACTCCCATATCTCGCGAACGGATTGACCTAACCCAAAAATTCCTATTGCATCTGAAAGTAGAAACTCGCCCGATTACAGCGGTATGTGTATTTTTTCCCTAGGCCATTCTGGTTAAGCGTTTGGAGCAGCAGAATTGCGAAAAATTTTTTGCCTTCTCAACCATTTCTTGGCTCAAACTTCCATATCTCGCGAACGGATTGACCTAGCCCAAAAATTCCAATTGCATCTCAAAGTAGAAACTCGCCCGATTACAACGGTTTGTGTATTTTTTCCCTAGGCCATTCTGGTTAAGCGTTTGGAGCAGCAGAAGTGCGAAAAATTTTTTGCCTTCTCAACCATTTCTTGGCTTCAAACTCCCATATCTCGCGAACGGATTGACCTAACCCAAAAATTCCTGTTGCATCTGAAAGTAGAAACTCGCCCGATTACAACGGTATGTGTATTTTTTCCCTAGGCCATTCTGGTTAAGCGTTTGGAGCAGCAGAAGTGCGTAAAATTTGTTGTCTTCTCAACCATTTCTTAGCTTCAAACTCCCATATCTCGCGAACGGATTGACCAAACCCAAAAATTCCTGCTGCGTCTGAAAGTAGAAACTCGCCCGGTTACAACTGTATGCGTATTTTTTCCCTAGGCCATTCTGGTTAAGCGTTTGGAGCAGCAGAATTGCGAAAAATTTGTTGTCTTCTCAACCATTTCTTAGCTTCAAACTCGCATATCTCGCGAACGGATTGACCTAACCCAAAAATTCCTATTGCATCTGAAAGTAGAAACTAGCCCCATTACAACGGTATGTGTATTTTTTCCCTAGGCCATTCTGGTTAAGCGTTTGGAGCAGCAGAATTGCGAAAAATTTTTTGCCTTCTCAACCATTTCTTGGCTTCAAACTCGCATATCTCGCGAACGGATTGACCTAACCCAAAAATTCCTATTGCATCTGAAAGTAGACACTCGCCCGATTACAACGGTATGTGTTTTTTTTTCCTAGGCCATTCTGGTTAAGCGTTTGGAGCAGCAGAAGTGCGAAAAATTTTTTGCCTTCTCAACCATTTCTTGGCTTCAAACTCCCATATCTCGCGAACGGATTGACATAACCCAAAAACTCCTATTGCATCTGAAAGTAGAAACTCGCCCGATTACAGCGGTATGTGTATTTTCTCCCTAGGCGATTCTGGTTAAGCGTTTGGAGCAGCAGAATTGTGAAAAATTTTTGCCTTCTCAACCATTTCTTGGCTTCAAACTCCCATATCTCGCGAACGGATTGACCTAACCCAAAAATTCCAATTGCATCTGAAAGTAGACACTCGCCCGATTACAACGGTATGTGTATTTTTTCCCTAGGCCATTCTTGTTAAGCGTTTGGAGCAGCAGAATTGCGAAAAATTTTCTGCCTTCTCAACCATTTCTTGGCATCAAACTCCCATATCTCGCGAACGTATTGACCTAACCCAAAAATTCCTGTTGCGTCTGAAAGTAGAAACTCGCCCGATTACAACGGTATGTGTTTTTTTTTCCTAGGCCATTCTGGTTAAGCGTTTGGAGCAGCAGAAGTGCGAAAAATTTTTTGCCTTCTCAACCATTTCTTGGCTTCAAACTCCCATATCTCGCGAACGGATTGACATAACCCAAAGACTCCTATTGCATCTGAAAGTAGAAACTCGCCCGATTACAGCGGTATGTGTATTTTCTCCCTAGGCGATTCTGGTTAAGCGTTTGGAGCAGCAGAATTGTGAAAAATTTTCTGCCTTCTCAATCATTTCTTGGCTTCAAACTCCCATATCTCGCGAACGGATTGACCTAACCCAAAAATTCCTATTGCATCTGAAAGTAGAAACTCGCCCGATTACAGCGGTATGTGTATTTTTTCCCTAGGCCATTCTGGTTAAGCGTTTGGAGCAGCAGAATTGCGAAAAATTTTTTGCCTTCTCAACCATTTCTTGGCTCAAACTCCCATATCTCGCGAACGGATTGACCTAGCCCAAAAATTCCAATTGCATCTCAAAGTAGAAACTCGCCCGATTACAACGGTTTGTGTATTTTTTCCCTAGGCCATTCTGGTTAAGCGTTTGGAGCAGCAGAAGTGCGAAAAATTTTTTGCCTTCTCAACCATTTCTTGGCTTCAAACTCCCATATCTCGCGAACGGATTGACCTAACCCAAAAATTCCTGTTGCATCTGAAAGTAGAAACTCGCCCGATTACAACGGTATGTGTATTTTTTCCCTAGGCCATTCTGGTTAAGCGTTTGGAGCAGCAGAAGTGCGTAAAATTTGTTGTCTTCTCAACCATTTCTTAGCTTCAAACTCCCATATCTCGCGAACGGATTGACCAAACCCAAAAATTCCTGCTGCGTCTGAAAGTAGAAACTCGCCCGGTTACAACTGTATGCGTATTTTTTCCCTAGGCCATTCTGGTTAAGCGTTTGGAGCAGCAGAATTGCGAAAAATTTGTTGTCTTCTCAACCATTTCTTAGCTTCAAACTCGCATATCTCGCGAACGGATTGACCTAACCCAAAAATTCCTATTGCATCTGAAAGTAGAAACTAGCCCCATTACAACGGTATGTGTATTTTTTCCCTAGGCCATTCTGGTTAAGCGTTTGGAGCAGCAGAATTGCGAAAAATTTTTTGCCTTCTCAACCATTTCTTGGCTTCAAACTCGCATATCTCGCGAACGGATTGACCTAACCCAAAAATTCCTATTGCATCTGAAAGTAGACACTCGCCCGATTACAACGGTATGTGTTTTTTTTTCCTAGGCCATTCTGGTTAAGCGTTTGGAGCAGCAGAAGTGCGAAAAATTTGTTGTCTTCTCCACCATTTCTTAGCTTCAAACTCGCATATCTCGCGAACGGATTGACCTAACCCAAAAATTCCTATTGCATCTGAAAGTAGAAACTAGCCCCATTACAACGGTATGTGTATTTTTTCCCTGGGCCATTCTGGTTAAGCGTTTGGAGCAGCAGAATTGCGAAAACTTTTTGCCTTCTCAACCATTTCTTGGCTTCAAACTCCCATATCTCGCGAACGGATTGACCTAACCCAAAAATTCCAATTGCATCTGAAAGTAGACACTCGCCCGATTACAACGGTATGTGTATTTTTTCCCTAGGCCATTCTTGTTAAGCGTTTGGAGCAGCAGAATTGCGAAAAATTTTCTGCCTTCTCAACCATTTCTTGGCATCAAACTCCCATATCTCGCGAACGTATTGACCTAACCCAAAAATTCCTGTTGCGTCTGAAAGTAGAAACTCGCCCGATTACAACGGTATGTGTTTTTTTTTCCTAGGCCATTCTGGTTAAGCGTTTGGAGCAGCAGAAGTGCGAAAAATTTTTTGCCTTCTCAACCATTTCTTGGCTTCAAACTCCCATATCTCGCGAACGGATTGACATAACCCAAAGACTCCTATTGCATCTGAAAGTAGAAACTCGCCCGATTACAGCGGTATGTGTATTTTCTCCCTAGGCGATTCTGGTTAAGCGTTTGGAGCAGCAGAATTGTGAAAAATTTTCTGCCTTCTCAATCATTTCTTGGCTTCAAACTCCCATATCTCGCGAACGGATTGACCTAACCCAAAAATTCCTATTGCATCTGAAAGTAGAAACTCGCCCGATTACAGCGGTATGTGTATTTTTTCCCTAGGCCATTCTGGTTAAGCGTTTGGAGCAGCAGAATTGCGAAAAATTTTTTGCCTTCTCAACCATTTCTTGGCTTCATACTCCCATATCTCGCGAACGGATTAACCTAACCCAAAAATTCCAATTGCATCTGAAAGTAGAAACTCGCCCGCTTACAACGGTATGTGTATTTTTTCCCTAGGCCATTCTGGTTAAGCGTTTGGAGCAGCAGAAGTGCGAAAAATTTGTTGTCTTCTCAAGCATTTCTTAGCTTCAAACTCCCATATCTCGCGAACGGATTGACCTAACCAAAAATTCCTATTGCATCTGAAAGTAGAAACTCGCCCGATTACAACGGTATTTGTATTTTTTCCCTAGGCCATTCTGGTTAAGCGTTTGGAACAGCAGAATTGCGAAAAATTTTCTGCCTTCTCAACCATTTCTTGGCATCAAACTCCCATGTCTCGCGAACGGATTGACCTAACCCAAAAATTCCTATTGCATCTGAAAGTAGAAACTCGCCCGATTACAGCGGTATGTGTATTTTTTCCCTAGGCCATTCTGGTTAAGCGTTTGGAGCAGCAGAATTGCGAAAAATTTTTTGCCTTCTCAACCATTTCTTGGCTCAAACTCCCATCTCTCGCGAACGGATTGACCTAGCCCAAAAATTTCAATTGCATCTCAAAGTAGAAACTCGCCCGATAACAACGGTTTGTGTATTTTTTCCCTAGGCCATTCTGGTTAAGCGTTTGGAGCAGCAGAAGTGAGAAAAATTTTTTGCCTTCTCAACCATTTCTTGGCTCAAACTTCCATATCTCGCGAACGGATTGACCTAGCCCAAAAATTCCAATTGCATCTCAAAGTAGAAACTCGCCCGATTACAACGGTTTGTGTATTTTTTCCCTAGGCCATTCTGGTTAAGCGTTTGGAGCAGCAGAAGTGCGAAAAATTTTTTGCCTTCTCAACCATTTCTTGGCTTCAAACTCCCATATCTCGCGAACGGATTGACCTAACCCAAAAATTCCTGTTGCATCTGAAAGTAGAAACTCGCCCGATTACAACGGTATGTGTATTTTTTCCCTAGGCCATTCTGGTTAAGCGTTTGGAGCAGCAGAAGTGCGTAAAATTTGTTGTCTTCTCAACCATTTCTTAGCTTCAAACTCCCATATCTCGCGAACGGATTGACCAAACCCGAAAATTCCTGCTGCGTCTGAAAGTAGAAACTCGCCCGGTTACAACTGTATGCGTATTTTTTCCTAGGCCATTCTGGTTAAGCGTTTGGAGCAGCAGAATTGCGAAAAATTTGTTGTCTTCTCAACCATTTCTTAGCTTCAAACTCGCATATCTCGCGAACGGATTGACCTAACCCAAAAATTCCTATTGCATCTGAAAGTAGAAACTAGCCCCATTACAACGGTATGTGTATTTTTTCCCTAGGCCATTCTGGTTAAGCGTTTGGAGCAGCAGAATTGCGAAAAATTTTTTGCCTTCTCAACCATTTCTTGGCTTCAAACTCGCATATCTCGCGAACGGATTGACCTAACCCAAAAATTCCTATTGCATCTGAAAGTAGACACTCGCCCGATTACAACGGTATGTGTTTTTTTTTCCTAGGCCATTCTGGTTAAGCGTTTGGAGCAGCAGAAGTGCGAAAAATTTTTTGCCTTCTCAACCATTTCTTGGCTTCAAACTCCCATATCTCGCGAACGGATTGACATAACCCAAAAACTCCTATTGCATCTGAAAGTAGAAACTCGCCCGATTACAGCGGTATGTGTATTTTCTCCCTAGGCGATTCTGGTTAAGCGTTTGGAGCAGCAGAATTGTGAAAAATTTTTGCCTTCTCAACCATTTCTTGGCTTCAAACTCCCATATCTCGCGAACGGATTGACCTAACCCAAAAATTCCAATTGCATCTGAAAGTAGACACTCGCCCGATTACAACGGTATGTGTATTTTTTCCCTAGGCCATTCTTGTTAAGCGTTTGGAGCAGCAGAATTGCGAAAAATTTTCTGCCTTCTCAACCATTTCTTGGCATCAAACTCCCATATCTCGCGAACGTATTGACCTAACCCAAAAATTCCTGTTGCGTCTGAAAGTAGAAACTCGCCCGATTACAACGGTATGTGTTTTTTTTTCCTAGGCCATTCTGGTTAAGCGTTTGGAGCAGCAGAAGTGCGAAAAATTTTTTGCCTTCTCAACCATTTCTTGGCTTCAAACTCCCATATCTCGCGAACGGATTGACATAACCCAAAGACTCCTATTGCATCTGAAAGTAGAAACTCGCCCGATTACAGCGGTATGTGTATTTTCTCCCTAGGCGATTCTGGTTAAGCGTTTGGAGCAGCAGAATTGTGAAAAATTTTCTGCCTTCTCAATCATTTCTTGGCTTCAAACTCCCATATCTCGCGAACGGATTGACCTAACCCAAAAATTCCTATTGCATCTGAAAGTAGAAACTCGCCCGATTACAGCGGTATGTGTATTTTTTCCCTAGGCCATTCTGGTTAAGCGTTTGGAGCAGCAGAATTGCGAAAAATTTTTTGCCTTCTCAACCATTTCTTGGCTCAAACTCCCATATCTCGCGAACGGATTGACCTAGCCCAAAAATTCCAATTGCATCTCAAAGTAGAAACTCGCCCGATTACAACGGTTTGTGTATTTTTTCCCTAGGCCATTCTGGTTAAGCGTTTGGAGCAGCAGAAGTGCGAAAAATTTTTTGCCTTCTCAACCATTTCTTGGCTTCAAACTCCCATATCTCGCGAACGGATTGACCTAACCCAAAAATTCCTGTTGCATCTGAAAGTAGAAACTCGCCCGATTACAACGGTATGTGTATTTTTTCCCTAGGCCATTCTGGTTAAGCGTTTGGAGCAGCAGAAGTGCGTAAAATTTGTTGTCTTCTCAACCATTTCTTAGCTTCAAACTCCCATATCTCGCGAACGGATTGACCAAACCCAAAAATTCCTGCTGCGTCTGAAAGTAGAAACTCGCCCGGTTACAACTGTATGCGTATTTTTTCCCTAGGCCATTCTGGTTAAGCGTTTGGAGCAGCAGAATTGCGAAAAATTTGTTGTCTTCTCAACCATTTCTTAGCTTCAAACTCGCATATCTCGCGAACGGATTGACCTAACCCAAAAATTCCTATTGCATCTGAAAGTAGAAACTAGCCCCATTACAACGGTATGTGTATTTTTTCCCTAGGCCATTCTGGTTAAGCGTTTGGAGCAGCAGAATTGCGAAAAATTTTTTGCCTTCTCAACCATTTCTTGGCTTCAAACTCGCATATCTCGCGAACGGATTGACCTAACCCAAAAATTCCTATTGCATCTGAAAGTAGACACTCGCCCGATTACAACGGTATGTGTTTTTTTTTCCTAGGCCATTCTGGTTAAGCGTTTGGAGCAGCAGAAGTGCGAAAAATTTTTTGCCTTCTCAACCATTTCTTGGCTTCAAACTCCCATATCTCGCGAACGGATTGACATAACCCAAAAACTCCTATTGCATCTGAAAGTAGAAACTCGCCCGATTACAGCGGTATGTGTTTTTTCTCCCTAGGCGATTCTGGTTAAGCGTTTGGAGCAGCAGAATTGTGAAAAATTTTCTGCCTTCTCAATCATTTCTTGGCTTCAAACTCCCATATCTCGCGAACGGATTGACCTAACCCAAAAATTCCAATTGCATCTCAAAGTAGAAACTCGCCCGATTACAACGGTTTGTGTATTTTTTCCCTAGGCCATCCTGGTTAAGCGTTTGGAGCAGCAGAAGTGCGAAAAATTTTTTGCCTTCTCAACCATTTCTTGGCATCAAACTCCCATATCTCGCGAACGGATTGACCTAACCCAAAAATTCCTGTTGCATCTGAAAGTAGAAACTCGCCCGATTACAACGGTATGTGTATTTTTTCCCTAGGCCATTCTGGTTAAGCGTTTGGAGCAGCAGAAGTGCGTAAAATTTGTTGTCTTCTCAACCATTTCTTAGCTTCAAACTCCCATATCTCGCGAACGGATTGACCAAACCCAAAAATTCCTGCTGCGTCTGAAAGTAGAAACTCGCCCGGTTACAACTGTATGCGTATTTTTTCCCTAGGCCATTCTGGTTAAGCGTTTGGAGCAGCAGAATTGCGAAAAATTTGTTGTCTTCTCAACCATTTCTTAGCTTCAAACTCGCATATCTCGCGAACGGATTGACCTAACCCAAAAATTCCTATTGCATCTGAAAGTAGAAACTAGCCCCATTACAACGGTATGTGTATTTTTTCCCTAGGCCATTCTGGTTAAGCGTTTGGAGCAGCAGAATTGCGAAAACTTTTTGCCTTCTCAACCATTTCTTGGCTTCAAACTCCCATATCTCGCGAACGGATTGACCTAACCCAAAAATTCCAATTGCATCTGAAAGTAGAAACTCGCCCGATTACAACGGTATGTGTATTTTTTCCATAAGCCATGCTGGTTAAGCGTTTCGAGCAGCAGAATTGCGAAAAATTTGTTGTCTTCTCAACCATTTCTTAGCTTCAAACTCCCATATCTCGCGAACGGATTGACCTAACCCAAAAATTCCTGTTGCATCTGAAAGTAGACACTCGCCTGATTACAACGGTATGTGTATTTTTTCCCTAGGCCATTCTTGTTAAGCGTTTGGAGCAGCAGAATTGCGAAAAATTTTCTGCCTTCTCAACCATTTCTTGGATTCAAACTCCCATATCTTGCGAACGGATTGTCCTAACCCAAAAATTCCTGTTGCATCTGAAAGTAGAAACTCGCCCGATTACAACGGTATGTGTATTTTTTCCCTAGCCCATTCCGGTTAAGCGTTTGGATCAGCAGAATTGCGAAAAATTTGTTGTCTTGTCAACCATTTCTTAGTTTCAAAGTCCCATATCTCGCGAACGGATTGACCAAACCCAAAAATTCCTGCTGCGTCTGAAAGTAGAAACTCGCCCGATTACAACGGTATGTGTATTTTCTCCATAGGCCACTCTGGTTAAGCGTTTGGAGCAGCAGAATTATGAAAAATTTTTTGCCTTTTCAACCATTTCTTGGCTTCAAACTCCCATATCTCGCGAAGGGATTGACCTAACCCAAAAATTCCTATTGCATCTGAAAGTAGAAACTCGCCCGATTACAACGGTGTGTGTATTTTTTCCCTAGGCCATTTTGGTTAAGCGTTTGGAGCAGCAGAATTGCGAAAAATTTTTTGCCTTCTCAACCATTTCTTGGCTTCAAACTCCCATATCTCGCGAACGGATTGACCTAACCCAAAAATTCCTATTGCATCTGAAAGTAGAAACTCGCCCGATTACAACGGTATGTGTATTTTTTCCCTAGGCCATTCTGGTTAAGCGTTTGGAGCAGCAGAAGTGCGAAAAATTTGTTGCCATCTCAACCATTTCTTAGCTTCAAACTGCCATATCTCGCGAACGGATTGACCTAACCCAAAAATTCCTGTTGCATCTGAAAGTAGAAACTCGCCCGATTACAACGGTATGTGTATTTTTTCCCTAGGCCATTCTTGTTAAGCGTTTGGAGCAGCAGAATTGCGAAAAATTTTTTGCCTTCTCAACTATTTCTTGGCTTGAAACTCCCATATCTCGCGAACGGATTGACCTAACCCAAAAATTCCTATTGCTTCTGAAAGTAGAAACTCGCCCGATTACAACGGTATGTGTATTTTTTCCCTAGGCCATTCTTGTTAAGCGTTTGGAGCAGGAGAATTGCGAAAAATTTTCTGCCTTCTCAACCATTTCTTGGCATCAAACTCCCATATCTCGCGAACGTATTGACCTAACCCAAAAATTCCTGTTGCGTCTGAAAGTAGAAACTCGCCCGATTACAACGGTATGTGTTTTTTTTTCCTAGGCCATTCTGGTTAAGCGTTTGGAGCAGCAGAAGTGCGAAAAATTTTTTGCCTTCTCAACCATTTCTTGGCTTCAAACTCCCATATCTCGCGAACGGATTGACATAACCCAAAAACTCCTATTGCATCTGAAAGTAGAAACTCGCCCGATTACAGCGGTATGTGTATTTTCTCCCTGGGCGATTCTGGTTAAGCGTTTGGAGCAGCAGAATTGTGAAAAATTTTCTGCCTTCTCAATCATTTCTTGGCTTCAAACTCCCATATCTCGCGAACGGATTGACCTAACCCAAAAATTCCTATTGCATCTGAAAGTAGAAACTCGCCCGATTACAGCGGTATGTGTATTTTTTCCCTAGGCCATTCTGGTTAAGCGTTTGGAGCAGCAGAATTGCGAAAAATTTTTTGCCTTCTCAACCATTTCTTGGCTCAAACTCCCATATCTCGCGAACGGATTGACCTAGCCCAAAAATTCCAATTGCATCTCAAAGTAGAAACTCGCCCGATTACAACGGTTTGTGTATTTTTTCCCTAGGCCATTCTGGTTAAGCGTTTGGAGCAGCAGAAGTGCGAAAAATTTTTTGCCTTCTCAACCATTTCTTGGCTTCAAACTCCCATATCTCGCGAACGGATTGACCTAACCCAAAAATTCCTGTTGCATCTGAAAGTAGAAACTCGCCCGATTACAACGGTATGTGTATTTTTTCCCTAGGCCATTCTGGTTAAGCGTTTGGAGCAGCAGAAGTGCGTAAAATTTGTTGTCTTCTCAACCATTTCTTAGCTTCAAACTCCCATATCTCGCGAACGGATTGACCAAACCCAAAAATTCCTGCTGCGTCTGAAAGTAGAAACTCGCCCGGTTACAACTGTATGCGTATTTTTTCCCTAGGCCATTCTGGTTAAGCGTTTCGAGCAGCAGAATTGCGAAAAATTTGTTGTCTTCTCAACCATTTCTTAGCTTCAAACTCCCATATCTCGCGAACGGATTGACCTAACCCCAAAATTCCTGTTGCATCTGAAAGTAGACACTCGCCTGATTACAACGGTATGTTTTTTTTTTTCCCTAGGCCATTCTTGTTAAGCGTTTGGAGCAGCAGAATTGCGAAAAATTTTCTGCCTTCTCAACCATTTCTTGGATTCAAACTCCCATATCTTGCGAACGGATTGTCCTAACCCAAAAATTCCTGTTGCATCTGAAAGTAGAAACTCGCCCGATTACAACGGTATGTGTATTTTTTCCCTAGCCCATTCTGGTTAAGCGTTTGGATCAGCAGAATTGCGAAAAATTTGTTGTCTTCTCAACCATTTCTTAGTTTCAAAGACCCATATCTCGCGAACGGATTGACCAAACCCAAAAATTCCTGCTGCGTCTGAAAGTAGAAACTCGCCCGATTACAACGGTATGTGTATTTTCTCCATAGGCCACTCTGGTTAAGCGTTTGGAGCAGCAGAATTATGAAAAATTTTTTGCCTTTTCAACCATTTCTTGGCTTGAAACTCCCATATCTCGCGAACGGATTGACCTAACCCAAAAATTCCTATTGCTTCTGAAAGTAGAAACTCGCCCGATTACAACGGTATTTGTATTTTTTCCCTAGGCCATTCTGGTCAAGCGTTTGGAACAGCAGAATTGCGAAAAATTTTCTGCCTTCTCAACCATTTCTTGGCATCAAACTCCCATATCTCGCGAACGTATTGACCTAACCCAAAAATTCCTGTTGCGTCTGAAAGTAGAAACTCGCCCGATTACAACGGTATGTGTATTTTTTTCCTAGGCCATTCTGGTTAAGCGTTTGGAGCAGCAGAAGTGCGAAAAATTTTTTGCCTTCTCAACCATTTCTTGGCTTCAAACTCCCATATCTCGCGAACGGATTGACCTAACCCAAAAACTCCTATTGCATCTGAAAGTAGAAACTCGCCCGATTACAGCGGTATGTGTATTTTCTCCCTAGGCGATTCTGGTTAAGCGTTTGGAGCAGCAGAATTGTGAAAAAATTTCTGCCTTCTCAACCATTTCTTGGCTTCAAACTCCCATATCTCGCGAACGGATTGACCTAACCCAAAAATTCCTGTTGCATCTGAAAGTAGACACTCGCCTGATTACAACGGTATGTGTATTTTTTCCCTAGGCCATTCTTGTTAAGCGTTTGGAGCAGCAGAATTGCGAAAAATTTTCTGCCTTCTCAACCATTTCTTGGCTTCAAACTCCCATATCTTGCGAACGGATTGTCCTAACCCAAAAATTCCTGTTGCATCTGAAAGTAGAAACTCGACCGATTACAACGGTATGTGTATTTTTTCCCTAGCCCATTCTGGTTAAGCGTTTGGAGCAGCAGAATTGCGAAAAATTTTTTGCCTTCTCAACCATTTCTTGGCTTCAAACTCCCATATCTCGCGATCGGATTGACCTAACCCAAAAATTCCAATTGCATCTGAAAGTAGAAACTCGCCCGATTACAACGGTTTGTGTATTTCTTCCCTAGGCCATTCTGGTTAAGCGTTTGGAGCAGCAGAATTGCGAAAAATTTATTGCCTTCTCAACCATTTCTGGCTTCAAACTCCCATATCTCGCGAACGGATTGACCTAACCCAAAAATTCCTATTGCATCTGAAAGTCGAATCTCGCCCGATTACAACGGTATGTGTATTTTTTCCCTAGGCCATTCTGGTTAAGCGTTTGGAGCAGCAGAATTGCGAAAAATTTTCTGCCTTCTCAACCATTTCTTGGCTTCAAACTCCCATATCTCGCGAACGGATTGACCTAACCCAAAAATTCCTATTGCATCTGAAAGTAGAAGCTCGCCCGATTACAACGGTATGTGTATTTTGTCCCTAGGCCATTCTGGTTAAGCGTTTGGAGCAGCAGAATTGCGAAAAATTTTTTGCCTTCTCAACCATTTCTTGGGTTCAAACTCCCATATCTCGCGAACGGATTGACTTAACCCAAAAATTCCTGTAGCGTCTGAAAGTAGAAGCTCGCCCGATTACAACGGTATGTGTATTTTGTCCCTAGGCCATTCTGGTTAAGCGTTTGGAGCAGCAGAATTGCGAAAAATTTTTTGCCTTCTCAACCATTTCTTGGCTTCAAACTCCCATATCTGGCGAACGGATTGACCTAACCCAAAAACTCCTATTGCATCTGAAAGTAGAAACTCGCCCGATTACAGCGGTATGTGTATTTTTCCCCTAAGCCATTCTGGTTAAGCGTTTGGAGCAGCAGAATTGCGAAAAATTTTTTGCCTTCTCAACCATTTCTTGGCTTCAAACTCCCATATCTCGCGAACGGATTGACCTAACACAAAAATTCCAATTGCATCTGAAAGTAGAAACTCGCCCGATTACAACGGTATGTGTATTTTTTCCCTAGGCCATTCTGGTTAAGCGTTTGGAGCAGCAGAAGTGCGAAAAATTTGTTGTCTTCTCAACCATTTCTTAGCTTCAAACTCCCATATCTCGCGAACGGATTGACCTAACCCAAAAATTCCTGTTGCATCTAAAAGTAGAAACTCGCCCGATTACAACGGTATGTGTATTTTTTCCCTAGGCCATTCTTGTTAAGCGTTTGGAGCAGCAGAATTGCGAAAAATTTTTTGCCTTCTCAACCATTTCTTGGCTTCAAACTCCCATATCTCGCGAACGGATTGACCTAACCCAAAAATTCCTATTGCATCTGAAAGTAGAAACTCGCCCGATTACAACGGTATGTGTATTTTTTCGCTAGGGCATTCTGGTTAAGCGTTTGGAGCAGCAGAAGTGCGAAAAATTTTTTGCCTTCTCAACCATTTCTTGGTTTCAAACTCCCATATCTCGCGAACGGATTGACCTAACCCAAAAACTCCTATTGCATCTGAAAGTAGAAACTCGCCCGATTACAGCGGTATGTGTATTTTCTCCCTAGGCGATTCTGGTTAAGCGTTTGGAGCAGCAAAATTGTGAAAAATTTTCTGCCTTCTCAACCATTTCTTGGCTTCAAACTCCCATATCTCGCGAACGGATTGACCTAACACAAAAATTCCAATTGCATCTGAAAGTAGAAACTCGCCCGATTACAACGGTATGTGTATTTTTTCCCTAGGCCATTCTGGTTAAGCGTTTGGAGCAGCAGAAGTGCGAAAAATTTGTTGTCTTCTCAACCATTTCTTAGCTTCAAACTCCCATATCTCGCGAACGGATTGACCTAACCCAAAAATTCCTGTTGCATCTAAAAGTAGAAACTCGCCCGATTACAACGGTATGTGTATTTTTTCCCTAGGCCATTCTTGTTAAGCGTTTGGAGCAGCAGAATTGCGAAAAATTTTTTGCCTTCTCAACCATTTCTTGGCTTCAAACTCCCATATCTCGCGAACGGATTGACCTAACCCAAAAATTCCTATTGCATCTGAAAGTAGAAACTCGCCCGATTACAACGGTATGTGTATTTTTTCGCTAGGGCATTCTGGTTAAGCGTTTGGAGCAGCAGAAGTGCGAAAAATTTTTTGCCTTCTCAACCATTTCTTGGTTTCAAACTCCCATATCTCGCGAACGGATTGACCTAACCCAAAAACTCCTATTGCATCTGAAAGTAGAAACTCGCCCGATTACAGCGGTATGTGTATTTTCTCCCTAGGCGATTCTGGTTAAGCGTTTGGAGCAGCAAAATTGTGAAAAATTTTCTGCCTTCTCAACCATTTCTTGGCTTCAAACTCCCATATCTCGCGAACGGATTGACCTAACCCAAAAATTCCTATTGCATCTGAAAGTAGAAACTCGCCCGATTACAGCGGTATGTGTATTTTTTCCCGAGGCCATTCTGGTTAAGCGTTTGGAGCAGCAGAATTGCGAAAAATTTTTTGCCTTCTCAACCATTTCTTGGCTCAAACTCCCATATCTCGCGAACGGATTGACCTAGCCCAAAAATTCCAATTGCATCTGAAAGTAGAAACTCGCCCGATTACAACGGTATGTGTATTTTTTCCCTAGGCCATTCTGGTTAAGCGTTTGGAGCAGCAGAATTGCGAAAAATTTTCTGCCTTCTCAACCATTTCTTGGCTTCAAACTCCCATATCTCGCGAACGGATTGACCTAACCCAAAAATTCCTATTGCATCTGAAAGTAGAAGCTCGCCCGATTACAACGGTATGTGTATTTTGTCCCTAGGCCATTCTGGTTAAGCGTTTGGAGCAGCAGAATTGCGAAAAATTTTTTGCCTTCTCAACCATTTCTTGGGTTCAAACTCCCATATCTCGCGAACGTATTGACCTAACCCAAAAATTCCTGTTGCGTCTGAAAGTAGAAACTCGCCCGATTACAACGGTATGTGTATTTTTTTCCTAGGCCATTCTGGTTAAGCGTTTGGAGCAGCAGAAGTGCGAAAAATTTGTTGTCCTCTCAACCATTTGTTAGCTTCAAACTCCCATATCTCGCGAACGGATTGACCTAACCCAAAAATTCCTATTGCATCTGAAAGTCGAATCTCGCCCGATTACAACGGTATGTGTATTTTTTCCCTAGGCTAATCTGGTTAAGCGTTTGGAGCAGCAGAAGTGCGAAAAATTTTTTGCCTTCTTAACCATTTCTTGGATTCAAACTCCCATATCTCGCGAACGGATTGACCTAACCCAAAAACTCCTATTGCATCTGAAAGTAGAAACTCGCCCGATTACAGCGGTATGTGTATTTTCTCCCTAGGCGATTCTGGTTAAGCGTTTGGAGCAGCAGAATTGTGAAAAATTTTCTGCCTTCTCAACCATTTCTTGGCTTCAAACTCCCATATCTCGCGAACGGATTGACCTAACCCAAAAATTCCTATTGCATCTGAAAGTCGAATCTCGCCCGATTACAACGGTATGTGTATTTTTTCCCTAGGCCATTCTGGTTAAGCGTTTGGAGCAGCAGAATTGCGAAAAATTTTCTGCCTTCTCAACCATTTCTTGGCTTCAACCTCCCATATCTCGCGAACGGATTGACCTAACCCAAAAATTCCTATTGCATCTGAAAGTAGAAGCTCGCCCGATTACAACGGTATGTGTATTTTGTCCCTAGGCCATTCTGGTTAAGCGTTTGGAGCAGCAGAATTGCGAAAAATTTTTTGCCTTCTCAACCATTTCTTGGGTTCAAACTCCCATATCTCGCGAACGGATTGACATAACCCAAAAATTCCTGTAGCGTCTGAAAGTAGAAGCTCGCCCGATTACAACGGTATGTGTATTTTGTCCCTAGGCCATTCTGGTTAAGCGTTTGGAGCAGCAGAATTGCGAAAAATTTTTTGCCTTCTCAACCATTTCTTGGCTTCAAACTCCCATATCTGGCGAACGGATTGACCTAACCCAAAAACTCCTATTGCATCTGAAAGTAGAAACTCGCCCGATTACAGCGGTATGTGTATTTTTCCCCTAAGCCATTCTGGTTAAGCGTTTGGAGCAGCAGAATTCTGAAAAATTTTTTGCCTTCTCAACCATTTCTTGGCTTCAAACTCCCATATCTCGCGAACGGATTGACCTAACCCAAAAATTCCAATTGCATCTGAAAGTAGAAACTCGCCCGATTACAACGGTATGTGTATTTTTTCCCTAGGCCATTCTGGTTAAGCGTTTGGAGCAGCAGAAGTGCGAAAAATTTGTTGTCTTCTCAACCATTTCTTAGCTTCAAACTCCCATATCTCGCGAACGGATTGACCTAACCCAAAAATTCCTGTTGCATCTAAAAGTAGAAACTCGCCCGATTACAACGGTATGTGTATTTTTTCCCTAGGCCACTCTTGTTAAGCGTTTGGAGCAGCAGAATTGCGAAAAATTTTTTGCCTTCTCAACCATTTCTTGGCTTCAAACTCCCATATCTCGCGAACGGATTGACCTAACCCAAAAATTCCTATTGCATCTGAAAGTAGAAACTCGCCCGATTACAACGGTATGTGTATTTTTTCGCTAGGGCATTCTGGTTAAGCGTTTGGAGCAGCAGAATTGCGAAAAATTTTTTGCCTTCTCAACCATTTCTTGGCTCAAACTCCCATATCTCGCGAACGGATTGTCCTAGCCCAAAAATTCCAATTGCATCTGAAAGTAGAAACTCGCCCGATTACAACGGTATGTGTATTTTTTCCCTAGGCCATTCTGGTTAAGCGTTTGGAGCAGCAGAATTGCGAAAAATTTTCTGCCTTCTCAACCATTTCTTGGCTTCAAACTCCCATATCTCGCGAACGGATTGACCTAACCCAAAAATTCCTATTGCATCTGAAAGTAGAAGCTCGCCCGATTACAACGGTATGTGTATTTTGTCCCTAGGCCATTCTGGTTAAGCGTTTGGAGCAGCAGAATTGCGAAAAATTTTTTGCCTTCTCAACCATTTCTTGGGTTCAAACTCCCATATCTCGCGAACGGATTGACTTAACCCAAAAATTCCTGTAGCGTCTGAAAGTAGAAGCTCGCCCGATTACTACGGTATGTGTATTTTGTCCCTAGGCCATTCTGGTTAAGCGTTTGGAGCAGCAGAATTGCGAAAAATTTTTTGCCTTCTCAACCATTTCTTGGCTTCAAACTCCCATATCTGGCGAACGGATTGACCTAACCCAAAAACTCCTATTGCATCTGAAAGTAGAAACTCGCCCGATTACAGCGGTATGTGTGTTTTTCCCCTAAGCCATTCTGGTTAAGCGTTTGGAGCAGCAGAATTGCGAAAAATTTTTTGCCTTCTCAACCATTTCTTGGCTTCAAACTCCCATATCTCGCGAACGGATTGACCTAACCCAAAAATTCCAATTGCATCTGAAAGTAGAAACTCGCCCGATTACAACGGTATGTGTATTTTTTCCCTAGGCCATTCTGGTTAAGCGTTTGGAGCAGCAGAAGTGCGAAAAATTTGTTGTCTTCTCAACCATTTCTTAGCTTCAAACTCCCATATCTCGCGAACGGATTGACCTAACCCAAAAATTCCTGTTGCATCTAAAAGTAGAAACTCGCCCGATTACAACGGTATGTGTATTTTTTCCCTAGGCCATTCTTGTTAAGCGTTTGGAGCAGCAGAATTGCGAAAAATTTTTTGCCTTCTCAACCATTTCTTGGCTTCAAACTCCCATATCTCGCGAACGGATTGACCTAGCCCAAAAATTCCAATTGCATCTGAAAGTAGAAACTCGCCCGATTACAACGGTATGTGTATTTTTTCCCTAGGCCATTCTTGTTAAGCGTTTGGAGCAGCAGAATTGCGAAAAATTTTCTGCCTTCTCAACCATTTCTTGGCTTCAAACTCCCATATCTCGCGAACGGATTGTCCTAACCCAAAAATTCCAATTGCATCTGAAAGTAGAAACTCGCCCGATTACAACGGTATGTGTATTTTTTCCCTAGGCCATTCTTGTTAAGCGTTTGGAGCAGCAGAATTGCGAAAAATTTTCTGCCTTCTCAACCATTTCTTAGCTTCAAACTCCCATATCTCGCGAACGGATTGACCTAACCCAAAAATTCCTGTTGCTTCTGAAAGTAGAAGCTCGCCCGATTACAACGGTATGTGTATTTTTTCCCTAGGCCATTCTGGTTAAGCGTTTGGAGCAGCAGAAGTGCGAAAAATTTGTTGTCTTCTCAACCATTTCTTAGCTTCAAACTCCCATATCTCGCGAACGGATTGACCTAACCCAAAAATTCCTGTTGCATCTGAAAGTAGACACTCGCCCGATTACAACGGTATGTGTATTTTTTCCCTAGGACATTCTTGTTAAGCGTTTGGAGCAGCAGAATTGCGAAAAATTTTCTGCCTTCTCAACCATTTCTTGGCTTCAAACTCCCATATCTCGCGAACGGATTGACCTAACCCAAAAATTCCTATTGCATCTGAAAGTAGAAACTCGCCCGATTACAACGGTATGTGTATTTTTTCGCTAGGGCATTCTGGTTAAGCGTTTGGAGCAGCAGAAGTGCGAAAAATTTTTTGCCTTCTCAACCATTTCTTGGTTTCAAACTCCCATATCTCGCGAACGGATTGACCTAACCCAAAAACTCCTATTGCATCTGAAAGTAGAAACTCGCCCGATTACAGCGGTATGTGTATTTTCTCCCTAGGCGATTCTGGTTAAGCGTTTGGAGCAGCAAAATTGTGAAAAATTTTCTGCCTTCTCAACCATTTCTTGGCTTCAAACTCCCATATCTCGCGAACGGATTGACCTAACCCAAAAATTCCTATTGCATCTGAAAGTAGAAACTCGCCCGATTACAGCGGTATGTGTATTTTTTCCCTAGGCCATTCTGGTTAAGCGTTTGGAGCAGCAGAATTGCGAAAAATTTTTTGCCTTCTCAACCATTTCTTGGCTCAAACTCCCATATCTCGCGAACGGATTGACCTAGCCCAAAAATTCCAATTGCATCTGAAAGTAGAAACTCGCCCGATTACAACGGTATGTGTATTTTTTCCCTAGGCCATTCTGGTTAAGCGTTTGGAGCAGCAGAATTGCGAAAAATTTTCTGCCTTCTCAACCATTTCTTGGCTTCAAACTCCCATATCTCGCGAACGGATTGACCTAACCCAAAAATTCCTATTGCATCTGAAAGTAGAAGCTCGCCCGATTACAACGGTATGTGTATTTTGTCCCTAGGCCATTCTGGTTAAGCGTTTGGAGCAGCAGAATTGCGAAAAATTTTTTGCCTTCTCAACCATTTCTTGGGTTCAAACTCCCATATCTCGCGAACGTATTGACCTAACCCAAAAATTCCTGTTGCGTCTGAAAGTAGAAACTCGCCCGATTACAACGGTATGTGTATTTTTTTCCTAGGCCATTCTGGTTAAGCGTTTGGAGCAGCAGAAGTGCGAAAAATTTGTTGTCCTCTCAACCATTTGTTAGCTTCAAACTCCCATATCTCGCGAACGGATTGACCTAACCCAAAAATTCCTATTGCATCTGAAAGTCGAATCTCGCCCGATTACAACGGTATGTGTATTTTTTCCCTAGGCTAATCTGGTTAAGCGTTTGGAGCAGCAGAAGTGCGAAAAATTTTTTGCCTTCTTAACCATTTCTTGGATTCAAACTCCCATATCTCGCGAACGGATTGACCTAACCCAAAAACTCCTATTGCATCTGAAAGTAGAAACTCGCCCGATTACAACGGTATGTGTATTTTGTCCCTAGGCCATTCTGGTTAAGCGTTTGGAGCAGCAGAATTGCGAAAAATTTTTTGCCTTCTCAACCATTTCTTGGGTTCAAACTCCCATATCTCGCGAACGTATTGACCTAACCCAAAAATTCCTGTTGCGTCTGAAAGTAGAAACTCGCCCGATTACAACGGTATGTGTATTTTTTTCCTAGGCCATTCTGGTTAAGCGTTTGGAGCAGCAGAAGTGCGAAAAATTTGTTGTCCTCTCAACCATTTGTTAGCTTCAAACTCCCATATCTCGCGAACGGATTGACCTAACCCAAAAATTCCTATTGCATCTGAAAGTCGAATCTCGCCCGATTACAACGGTATGTGTATTTTTTCCCTAGGCTAATCTGGTTAAGCGTTTGGAGCAGCAGAAGTGCGAAAAATTTTTTGCCTTCTTAACCATTTCTTGGATTCAAACTCCCATATCTCGCGAACGGATTGACCTAACCCAAAAACTCCTATTGCATCTGAAAGTAGAAACTCGCCCGATTACAGCGGTATGTGTATTTTCTCCCTAGGCGATTCTGGTTAAGCGTTTGGAGCAGCAGAATTGTGAAAAATTTTCTGCCTTCTCAACCATTTCTTGGCTTCAAACTCCCATATCTCGCGAACGGATTGACCTAACCCAAAAATTCCTATTGCATCTGAAAGTCGAATCTCGCCCGATTACAACGGTATGTGTATTTTTTCCCTAGGCCATTCTGGTTAAGCGTTTGGAGCAGCAGAATTGCGAAAAATTTTCTGCCTTCTCAACCATTTCTTGGCTTCAACCTCCCATATCTCGCGAACGGATTGACCTAACCCAAAAATTCCTATTGCATCTGAAAGTAGAAGCTCGCCCGATTACAACGGTATGTGTATTTTGTCCCTAGGCCATTCTGGTTAAGCGTTTGGAGCAGCAGAATTGCGAAAAATTTTTTGCCTTCTCAACCATTTCTTGGGTTCAAACTCCCATATCTCGCGAACGGATTGACATAACCCAAAAATTCCTGTAGCGTCTGAAAGTAGAAGCTCGCCCGATTACCACGGTATGTGTATTTTGTCCCTAGGCCATTCTGGTTAAGCGTTTGGAGCAGCAGAATTGCGAAAAATTTTTTGCCTTCTCAACCATTTCTTGGCTTCAAACTCCCATATCTGGCGAACGGATTGACCTAACCCAAAAACTCCTATTGCATCTGAAAGTAGAAACTCGCCCGATTACAGCGGTATGTGTATTTTTCCCCTAAGCCATTCTGGTTAAGCGTTTGGAGCAGCAGAATTGCGAAAAATTTTCTGCCTTCTCAACCATTTCTTAGCTTCAAACTCCCATATCTCGCGAACGGATTGACCTAACCCAAAAATTCCTGTTGCATCTGAAAGTAGAAGCTCGCCCGATTACAACGGTATGTGTATTTTTTCCCTAGGCCATTCTGGTTAAGCGTTTGGAGCAGCAGAAGTGCGAAAAATTTGTTGTCTTCTCAACCATTTCTTAGCTTCAAACTCCCATATCTCGCGAACGGATTGACCTAACCCAAAAATTCCTGTTGCATCTGAAAGTAGACACTCGCCCGATTACAACGGTATGTGTATTTTTTCCCTAGGACATTCTTGTTAAGCGTTTGGAGCAGCAGAATTGCGAAAAATTTTCTGCCTTCTCAACCATTTCTTGGCTTCAAACTCCCATATCTCGCGAACGGATTGTCCTAACCCAAAAATTCCTGTTGCATCTGAAAGTAGAAACTCGCCCGATTACAACGGTATGTGTATTTTTTCCCTAGGCCATTCTGGTTAAGCGTTTGGAGCAGCAGAATTGCGAAAAATTTGTTGTCTTCTCAACCATTTCTTAGCTTCAAACTCGCATATCTCGCGAACGGATTGACCTAACCCAAAAATTCCTATTGCATCTGAAAGTAGAAACTAGCCCGATTACAACGGTATGTGTATTTTCTCCCTAGGCCATTCTGGTTAAGCGTTTGGAGCAGCAGAATTGCGAAAAATTTTTTGCCTTCTCAACCATTTCTTGGCTTCAAACTCCCATATCTCGCGAACGGGTTGAGCTAACCCAAAAATTCCTATTGCATCTGAAAGTAGAAACTCGCCCGATTACAACGGTATGTGTATTTTTTCCCTAGGCCATTCTTGTTAAGCGTTTGGAGCAGCAGAATTGCGAAAAATTTTCTGCCTTCTCGACCATTTCTTGGCTTCAAACTCCCATATCTCGCGAACGGATTGTCCTAACCCAAAAATTCCAATTGCATCTGAAAGTAGAAACTCGCCCGATTACAAAGGTGTGTGTATTTTTTCCCTAGGCCATTCTGGTTAAGCGTTTGGAGCAGCAGAAGTGCGAAAAATTTGTTGTCTTCTCAACCATTTCTTAGCTTCAAACTCCCATATCTCGCGAACGGATTGACCTAACCCAAAAATTCCTGTTGCATCTGAAAGTAGAAGCTCGCCCGATTACAACGGTATGTGTATTTTTTTCCTAGGCCATTCTGGTTAAGCGTTTGGAGCAGCAGAAGTGCGAAAAATTTGTTGTCTTCTCAACCATTTCTTAGCTTCAAACTCCCATATCTCGCGAACGGATTGACCTAACCCAAAAATTCCTGTTGCGTCTGAAAGTAGAAGCTCGCCCGATTACAACGGTATGTGTATTTTTTTCCTAGGCCATTCTGGTTAAGCGTTTGGAGCAGCAGAAGTGCGAAAAATTTGTTGTCTTCTCAACCATTTCTTAGCTTCAAACTCCCATATCTCGCGAACGGATTGACCTAACCCAAAAATTCCTGTTGCGTCTGAAAGTAGAAGCTCGCCCGATTACAGCGGTATGTGTATTTTTTTCCTAGGCCATTCTGGTTAAGCGTTTGGAGCAGCAGAAGTGCGAAAAATTTGTTGTCTTCTCAACCATTTCTTGGCTTCAAACTCCCATATCTCGCGAACGGATTGACCTAACCCAAAAATTCCTATTGCATCTGAAAGTAGAAACTCGCCCGATTAGAACGGTATGTGTATTTTTTCCTTAGGCCATTCTGGTTAAGCGTTTGGAGCAGCAGAATTGCGAAAAATTTGTTGTCTTCTCAACCATTTCTTAGCTTCAAACTCCCATATCTCGCGAACGGATTGACCTAACCCAAAAATTCCTGTTGCATCTGAAAGTAGAAACTCGCCCGATTACAACGGTATGTGTATTTTTTCCCTAGGCCATTCTGGTTAAGCGTTTGGAGCAGCAGAAGTGCGTAAAATTTGTTGTCTTCTCAACCATTTCTTAGCTTCAAACTCCCATATCTCGCGAACGGATTGACCAAACCCAAAAATTCCTGCTGTGTCTGAAAGTAGAAACTCGCCCGGTTACAACTGTATGCGTATTTTTTCACTAGGCCATTCTGGTTAAGCGTTTGGAGCATCAGAATTGCGAAAAATTTGTTGTCTTCTCAACCATTTCTTAGCTTCAAACTCGCATATCTCGCGAACGGATTGACCTAACCCAAAAATTCCTATTGCATCTGAAAGTAGAAACTAGCCCGATTACAACGGTATGTGTATTTTTTCCCTAGGCAATTCTGGTTAAGCGTTTGGAGCAGCAGAATTGCGAAAAATTTTTTGCCTTCTCAACCATTTCTTGGCTTCAAACTCCCATATCTCGCGAACGGATTGACCTAACCCAAAAATTCCAATTGCATCTGAAAGTAGAAACTCGCCGGATTACAACGGTATGTGTATTTTTTCCCTAGGCCATTCTTGTTAAGCGTTTGGAGCAGCAGAATTGCGAAAAATTTTTTGCCTTCTCAACCATTTCTTGGCTTCAAACTCCCATATCTCGCGAACGGATTGACCTAGCCCAAAAATTCCAATTGCATCTGAAAGTAGAAACTCGCCCGATTACAACGGTATGTGTATTTTTTCCCTAGGCCATTCTTGTTAAGCGTTTGGAGCAGCAGAATTGCGAAAAATTTTCTGCCTTCTCAACCATTTCTTGGCTTCAAACTCCCATATCTCGCGAACGGATTGTCCTAACCCAAAAATTCCAATTGCATCTGAAAGTAGAAACTCGCCCGATTACAAAGGTATGTGTATTTTTTCCCTAGGCCATTCTGGTTAAGCGTTTGGAGCAGCAGAAGTGCGAAAAATTTGTTGTCTTCTCAACCATTTCTTAGCTTCAAACTCCCATATCTCGCGAACGGATTGACCTAACCCAAAAATTCCTGTTGCATCTGAAAGTAGACACTCGCCCGATTACAACGGTATGTGTATTTTTTCCCTAGGACATTCTTGTTAAGCGTTTGGAGCAGCAGAATTGCGAAAAATTTTCTGCCTTCTCAACCATTTCTTAGCTTCAAACTGCCATATCTCGCGAACGGATTGACCTAACCCAAAAATTCCTGTTGCATCTGAAAGTAGAAGCTCGCCCGATTACAACGGTATGTGTATTTTTTCCCTAGGCCATTCTGGTTAAGCGTTTGGAGCAGCAGAAGTGCGAAAAATTTGTTGTCTTCTCAACCATTTCTTAGCTTCAAACTCCCATATCTCGCGAACGGATTGACCTAACCCAAAAATTCCTGTTGCATCTGAAAGTAGACACTCGCCCGATTACAACGGTATGTGTATTTTTTCCCTAGGACATTCTTGTTAAGCGTTTGGAGCAGCAGAATTGCGAAAAATTTTCTGCCTTCTCAACCATTTCTTGGCTTCAAACTCCCATATCTCGCGAACGGATTGTCCTAACCCAAAAATTCCTGTTGCATCTGAAAGTAGAAACTCGCCCGATTACAACGGTATGTGTATTTTTTCCCTAGGCCATTCTGGTTAAGCGTTTGGAGCAGCAGAATTGCGAAAAATTTGTTGTCTTCTCAACCATTTCTTAGCTTCAAACTCGCATATCTCGCGAACGGATTGACCTAACCCAAAAATTCCTATTGCATCTGAAAGTAGAAACTAGCCCGATTACAACGGTATGTGTATTTTCTCCCTAGGCCATTCTGGTTAAGCGTTTGGAGCAGCAGAATTGCGAAAAATTTTTTGCCTTCTCAACCATTTCTTGGCTTCAAACTCCCATATCTCGCGAACGGGTTGAGCTAACCCAAAAATTCCTATTGCATCTGAAAGTAGAAACTCGCCCGATTACAACGGTATGTGTATTTTTTCCCTAGGCCATTCTTGTTAAGCGTTTGGAGCAGCAGAATTGCGAAAAATTTTCTGCCTTCTCGACCATTTCTTGGCTTCAAACTCCCATATCTCGCGAACGGATTGTCCTAACCCAAAAATTCCAATTGCATCTGAAAGTAGAAACTCGCCCGATTACAAAGGTGTGTGTATTTTTTCCCTAGGCCATTCTGGTTAAGCGTTTGGAGCAGCAGAAGTGCGAAAAATTTGTTGTCTTCTCAACCATTTCTTAGCTTCAAACTCCCATATCTCGCGAACGGATTGACCTAACCCAAAAATTCCTGTTGCATCTGAAAGTAGAAGCTCGCCCGATTACAACGGTATGTGTATTTTTTTCCTAGGCCATTCTGGTTAAGCGTTTGGAGCAGCAGAAGTGCGAAAAATTTGTTGTCTTCTCAACCATTTCTTAGCTTCAAACTCCCATATCTCGCGAACGGATTGACCTAACCCAAAAATTCCTGTTGCGTCTGAAAGTAGAAGCTCGCCCGATTACAACGGTATGTGTATTTTTTTCCTAGGCCATTCTGGTTAAGCGTTTGGAGCAGCAGAAGTGCGAAAAATTTGTTGTCTTCTCAACCATTTCTTAGCTTCAAACTCCCATATCTCGCGAACGGATTGACCTAACCCAAAAATTCCTGTTGCGTCTGAAAGTAGAAGCTCGCCCGATTACAACGGTATGTGTATTTTTTTCCTAGGCCATTCTGGTTAAGCGTTTGGAGCAGCAGAAGTGCGAAAAATTTGTTGTCTTCTCAACCATTTCTTGGCTTCAAACTCCCATATCTCGCGAACGGATTGACCTAACCCAAAAATTCCTATTGCATCTGAAAGTAGAAACTCGCCCGATTAGAACGGTATGTGTATTTTTTCCTTAGGCCATTCTGGTTAAGCGTTTGGAGCAGCAGAATTGCGAAAAATTTGTTGTCTTCTCAACCATTTCTTAGCTTCAAACTCCCATATCTCGCGAACGGATTGACCTAACCCAAAAATTCCTGTTGCATCTGAAAGTAGAAACTCGCCCGATTACAACGGTATGTGTATTTTTTCCCTAGGCCATTCTGGTTAAGCGTTTGGAGCAGCAGAAGTGCGTAAAATTTGTTGTCTTCTCAACCATTTCTTAGCTTCAAACTCCCATATCTCGCGAACGGATTGACCAAACCCAAAAATTCCTGCTGTGTCTGAAAGTAGAAACTCGCCCGGTTACAACTGTATGCGTATTTTTTCACTAGGCCATTCTGGTTAAGCGTTTGGAGCATCAGAATTGCGAAAAATTTGTTGTCTTCTCAACCATTTCTTAGCTTCAAACTCGCATATCTCGCGAACGGATTGACCTAACCCAAAAATTCCTATTGCATCTGAAAGTAGAAACTAGCCCGATTACAACGGTATGTGTATTTTTTCCCTAGGCAATTCTGGTTAAGCGTTTGGAGCAGCAGAATTGCGAAAAATTTTTTGCCTTCTCAACCATTTCTTGGCTTCAAACTCCCATATCTCGCGAACGGATTGACCTAACCCAAAAATTCCAATTGCATCTGAAAGTAGAAACTCGCCGGATTACAACGGTATGTGTATTTTTTCCCTAGGCCATTCTTGTTAAGCGTTTGGAGCAGCAGAATTGCGAAAAATTTTTTGCCTTCTCAACCATTTCTTGGCTTCAAACTCCCATATCTCGCGAACGGATTGACCTAGCCCAAAAATTCCAATTGCATCTGAAAGTAGAAACTCGCCCGATTACAACGGTATGTGTATTTTTTCCCTAGGCCATTCTTGTTAAGCGTTTGGAGCAGCAGAATTGCGAAAAATTTTCTGCCTTCTCAACCATTTCTTGGCTTCAAACTCCCATATCTCGCGAACGGATTGTCCTAACCCAAAAATTCCAATTGCATCTGAAAGTAGAAACTCGCCCGATTACAAAGGTATGTGTATTTTTTCCCTAGGCCATTCTGGTTAAGCGTTTGGAGCAGCAGAAGTGCGAAAAATTTGTTGTCTTCTCAACCATTTCTTAGCTTCAAACTCCCATATCTCGCGAACGGATTGACCTAACCCAAAAATTCCTGTTGCATCTGAAAGTAGACACTCGCCCGATTACAACGGTATGTGTATTTTTTCCCTAGGACATTCTTGTTAAGCGTTTGGAGCAGCAGAATTGCGAAAAATTTTCTGCCTTCTCAACCATTTCTTAGCTTCAAACTCCCATATCTCGCGAACGGATTGACCTAACCCAAAAATTCCTGTTGCATCTGAAAGTAGAAGCTCGCCCGATTACAACGGTATGTGTATTTTTTCCCTAGGCCATTCTGGTTAAGCGTTTGGAGCAGCAGAAGTGCGAAAAATTTGTTGTCTTCTCAACCATTTCTTAGCTTCAAACTCCCATATCTCGCGAACGGATTGACCTAACCCAAAAATTCCTGTTGCATCTGAAAGTAGACACTCGCCCGATTACAACGGTATGTGTATTTTTTCCCTAGGACATTCTTGTTAAGCGTTTGGAGCAGCAGAATTGCGAAAAATTTTCTGCCTTCTCAACCATTTCTTGGCTTCAAACTCCCATATCTCGCGAACGGATTGTCCTAACCCAAAAATTCCTGTTGCATCTGAAAGTAGAAACTCGCCCGATTACAACGGTATGTGTATTTTTTCCCTAGGCCATTCTGGTTAAGCGTTTGGAGCAGCAGAATTGCGAAAAATTTGTTGTCTTCTCAACCATTTCTTAGCTTCAAACTCGCATATCTCGCGAACGGATTGACCTAACCCAAAAATTCCTATTGCATCTGAAAGTAGAAACTAGCCCGATTACAACGGTATGTGTATTTTCTCCCTAGGCCATTCTGGTTAAGCGTTTGGAGCAGCAGAATTGCGAAAAATTTTTTGCCTTCTCAACCATTTCTTGGCTTCAAACTCCCATATCTCGCGAACGGGTTGAGCTAACCCAAAAATTCCTATTGCATCTGAAAGTAGAAACTCGCCCGATTACAACGGTATGTGTATTTTTTCCCTAGGCCATTCTTGTTAAGCGTTTGGAGCAGCAGAATTGCGAAAAATTTTCTGCCTTCTCGACCATTTCTTGGCTTCAAACTCCCATATCTCGCGAACGGATTGTCCTAACCCAAAAATTCCAATTGCATCTGAAAGTAGAAACTCGCCCGATTACAAAGGTGTGTGTATTTTTTCCCTAGGCCATTCTGGTTAAGCGTTTGGAGCAGCAGAAGTGCGAAAAATTTGTTGTCTTCTCAACCATTTCTTAGCTTCAAACTCCCATATCTCGCGAACGGATTGACCTAACCCAAAAATTCCTGTTGCATCTGAAAGTAGAAGCTCGCCCGATTACAACGGTATGTGTATTTTTTTCCTAGGCCATTCTGGTTAAGCGTTTGGAGCAGCAGAAGTGCGAAAAATTTGTTGTCTTCTCAACCATTTCTTAGCTTCAAACTCCCATATCTCGCGAACGGATTGACCTAACCCAAAAATTCCTGTTGCGTCTGAAAGTAGAAGCTCGCCCGATTACAACGGTATGTGTATTTTTTTCCTAGGCCATTCTGGTTAAGCGTTTGGAGCAGCAGAAGTGCGAAAAATTTGTTGTCTTCTCAACCATTTCTTAGCTTCAAACTCCCATATCTCGCGAACGGATTGACCTAACCCAAAAATTCCTGTTGCGTCTGAAAGTAGAAGCTCGCCCGATTACAACGGTATGTGTATTTTTTTCCTAGGCCATTCTGGTTAAGCGTTTGGAGCAGCAGAAGTGCGAAAAATTTGTTGTCTTCTCAACCATTTCTTGGCTTCAAACTCCCATATCTCGCGAACGGATTGACCTAACCCAAAAATTCCTATTGCATCTGAAAGTAGAAACTCGCCCGATTAGAACGGTATGTGTATTTTTTCCTTAGGCCATTCTGGTTAAGCGTTTGGAGCAGCAGAATTGCGAAAAATTTGTTGTCTTCTCAACCATTTCTTAGCTTCAAACTCCCATATCTCGCGAACGGATTGACCTAACCCAAAAATTCCTGTTGCATCTGAAAGTAGAAACTCGCCCGATTACAACGGTATGTGTATTTTTTCCCTAGGCCATTCTGGTTAAGCGTTTGGAGCAGCAGAAGTGCGTAAAATTTGTTGTCTTCTCAACCATTTCTTAGCTTCAAACTCCCATATCTCGCGAACGGATTGACCAAACCCAAAAATTCCTGTTGCATCTGAAAGTAGAAGCTCGCCCGATTACAACGGTATGTGTATTTTTTTCCTAGGCCATTCTGGTTAAGCGTTTGGAGCAGCAGAAGTGCGAAAAATTTGTTGTCTTCTCAACCATTTCTTAGCTTCAAACTCGCATATCTCGCGAACGGATTGACCTAACCCAAAAATTCCTATTGCATCTGAAAGTAGAAACTAGCCCGATTACAACGGTATGTGTATTTTTTCCCTAGGCAATTCTGGTTAAGCGTTTGGAGCAGCAGAATTGCGAAAAATTTTTTGCCTTCTCAACCATTTCTTGGCTTCAAACTCCCATATCTCGCGAACGGATTGACCTAACCCAAAAATTCCAATTGCATCTGAAAGTAGAAACTCGCCGGATTACAACGGTATGTGTATTTTTTCCCTAGGCCATTCTGGTTAAGCGTTTGGAGCAGCAGAATTGCGAAAAATTTTCTGCCTTCTCGACCATTTCTTGGCTTCAAACTCCCATATCTCGCGAACGGATTGACCTAACCCAAAAATTCCTGTTGCATCTGAAAGTAGAAGCTCGCCCGATTACAACGGTATGTGTATTTTTTTCCTAGGCCATTCTGGTTAAGCGTTTGGAGCAGCAGAAGTGCGAAAAATTTGTTGTCTTCTCAACCATTTCTTAGCTTCAAACTCCCATATCTCGCGAACGGATTGACCTAACCCAAAAATTCCTGTTGCGTCTGAAAGTAGAAGCTCGCCCGATTACAACGGTATGTGTATTTTTTTCCTAGGCCATTCTGGTTAAGCGTTTGGAGCAGCAGAAGTGCGAAAAATTTGTTGTCTTCTCAACCATTTCTTGGCTTCAAACTCCCATATCTCGCGAACGGATTGACCTAACCCAAAAATTCCTATTGCATCTGAAAGTAGAAACTCGCCCGATTAGAACGGTATGTGTATTTTTTCCTTAGGCCATTCTGGTTAAGCGTTTGGAGCAGCAAAATTGCGAAAAATTTGTTGTCTTCTCAACCATTTCTTAGCTTCAAACTCCCATATCTCGCGAACGGATTGACCTAACCCAAAAATTCCTGTTGCATCTGAAAGTAGAAACTCGCCCGATTACAACGGTATGTGTATTTTTTCCCTAGGCCATTCTGGTTAAGCGTTTGGAGCAGCAGAAGTGCGTAAAATTTGTTGTCTTCTCAACCATTTCTTAGCTTCAAACTCCCATATCTCGCGAACGGATTGACCAAACCCAAAAATTCCTGCTGTGTCTGAAAGTAGAAACTCGCCCGGTTACAACTGTATGCGTATTTTTTCCCTAGGCCATTCTGGTTAAGCGTTTGGAGCAGCAGAATTGCGAAAAATTTGTTGTCTTCTCAACCATTTCTTAGCTTCAAACTCGCATATCTCGCGAACGGATTGACCTAACCCAAAAATTCCTATTGCATCTGAAAGTAGAAACTAGCCCGATTACAACGGTATGTGTATTTTTTTCCTAGGCCATTCTGGTTAAGCGTTTGGAGCAGCAGAAGTGCGAAAAATTTGTTGTCTTCTCAACCATTTCTTAGCTTCAAACTCCCATATCTCGCGAACGGATTGACCTAACCCAAAAATTCCTGTTGCGTCTGAAAGTAGAAGCTCGCCCGATTACAACGGTATGTGTATTTTTTTCCTAGGCCATTCTGGTTAAGCGTTTGGAGCAGCAGAAGTGCGAAAAATTTGTTGTCTTCTCAACCATTTCTTGGCTTCAAACTCCCATATCTCGCGAACGGATTGACCTAACCCAAAAATTCCTATTGCATCTGAAAGTAGAAACTCGCCCGATTAGAACGGTATGTGTATTTTTTCCTTAGGCCATTCTGGTTAAGCGTTTGGAGCAGCAGAATTGCGAAAAATTTGTTGTCTTCTCAACCATTTCTTAGCTTCAAACTCCCATATCTCGCGAACGGATTGACCTAACCCAAAAATTCCTGTTGCATCTGAAAGTAGAAACTCGCCCGATTACAACGGTATGTGTATTTTTTCCCTAGGCCATTCTGGTTAAGCGTTTGGAGCAGCAGAAGTGCGTAAAATTTGTTGTCTTCTCAACCATTTCTTAGCTTCAAACTCCCATATCTCGCGAACGGATTGACCAAACCCAAAAATTCCTGTTGCATCTGAAAGTAGAAGCTCGCCCGATTACAACGGTATGTGTATTTTTTTCCTAGGCCATTCTGGTTAAGCGTTTGGAGCAGCAGAAGTGCGAAAAATTTGTTGTCTTCTCAACCATTTCTTAGCTTCAAACTCGCATATCTCGCGAACGGATTGACCTAACCCAAAAATTCCTATTGCATCTGAAAGTAGAAACTAGCCCGATTACAACGGTATGTGTATTTTTTCCCTAGGCAATTCTGGTTAAGCGTTTGGAGCAGCAGAATTGCGAAAAATTTTTTGCCTTCTCAACCATTTCTTGGCTTCAAACTCCCATATCTCGCGAACGGATTGACCTAACCCAAAAATTCCAATTGCATCTGAAAGTAGAAACTCGCCGGATTACAACGGTATGTGTATTTTTTCCCTAGGCCATTCTGGTTAAGCGTTTGGAGCAGCAGAATTGCGAAAAATTTTCTGCCTTCTCGACCATTTCTTGGCTTCAAACTCCCATATCTCGCGAACGGATTGACCTAACCCAAAAATTCCTGTTGCATCTGAAAGTAGAAGCTCGCCCGATTACAACGGTATGTGTATTTTTTTCCTAGGCCATTCTGGTTAAGCGTTTGGAGCAGCAGAAGTGCGAAAAATTTGTTGTCTTCTCAACCATTTCTTAGCTTCAAACTCCCATATCTCGCGAACGGATTGACCTAACCCAAAAATTCCTGTTGCGTCTGAAAGTAGAAGCTCGCCCGATTACAACGGTATGTGTATTTTTTTCCTAGGCCATTCTGGTTAAGCGTTTGGAGCAGCAGAAGTGCGAAAAATTTGTTGTCTTCTCAACCATTTCTTGGCTTCAAACTCCCATATCTCGCGAACGGATTGACCTAACCCAAAAATTCCTATTGCATCTGAAAGTAGAAACTCGCCCGATTAGAACGGTATGTGTATTTTTTCCTTAGGCCATTCTGGTTAAGCGTTTGGAGCAGCAAAATTGCGAAAAATTTGTTGTCTTCTCAACCATTTCTTAGCTTCAAACTCCCATATCTCGCGAACGGATTGACCTAACCCAAAAATTCCTGTTGCATCTGAAAGTAGAAACTCGCCCGATTACAACGGTATGTGTATTTTTTCCCTAGGCCATTCTGGTTAAGCGTTTGGAGCAGCAGAAGTGCGTAAAATTTGTTGTCTTCTCAACCATTTCTTAGCTTCAAACTCCCATATCTCGCGAACGGATTGACCAAACCCAAAAATTCCTGCTGTGTCTGAAAGTAGAAACTCGCCCGGTTACAACTGTATGCGTATTTTTTCCCTAGGCCATTCTGGTTAAGCGTTTGGAGCAGCAGAATTGCGAAAAATTTGTTGTCTTCTCAACCATTTCTTAGCTTCAAACTCGCATATCTCGCGAACGGATTGACCTAACCCAAAAATTCCTATTGCATCTGAAAGTAGAAACTAGCCCGATTACAACGGTATGTGTATTTTTTCCCTAGGCAATTCTGGTTAAGCGTTTGGAGCAGCAGAATTGCGAAAAATTTTTTGCCTTCTCAACCATTTCTTGGCTTCAAACTCCCATATCTCGCGAACGGATTGACCTAACCCAAAAATTCCAATTGCATCTGAAAGTAGAAACTCGCCGGATTACAACGGTATGTGTATTTTTTCCCTAGGCCATTCTGGTTAAGCGTTTGGAGCAGCAGAATTGCGAAAAATTTTCTGCCTTCTCGACCATTTCTTGGCTTCAAACTCCCATATCTCGCGAACGGATTGTCCTAACCCAAAAATTCCAATTGCATCTGAAAGTAGAAACTCGCCCGATTACAAAGGTATGTGTATTTTTTCCCTAGGCCATTCTGGTTAAGCGTTTGGAGCAGCAGAAGTGCGAAAAATTTGTTGTCTTCTCAACCATTTCTTAGCTTCAAACTCCCATATCTCGCGAACGGATTGACCTAACCCAAAAATTCCTGTTGCATCTGAAAGTAGAAGCTCGCCCGATTACAACGGTATGTGTATTTTTTCCCTAGGCCATTCTGGTTAAGCGTTTGGAGCAGCAGAAGTGCGAAAAATTTGTTGTCTTCTCAACCATTTCTTAGCTTCAAACTCCCATATCTCGCGAACGGATTGACCTAACCCAAAAATTCCTGTTGCATCTGAAAGTAGACACTCGCCGGATTACAACGGTATGTGTATTTTTTCCCTAGGACATTCTTGTTAAGCGTTTGGAGCAGCAGAATTGCGAAAAATTTTCTGCCTTCTCAACCATTTCTTGGCTTCAAACTCCCATATCTCGCGAACGGATTGTCCTAACCCAAAAATTCCTGTTGCATCTGAAAGTAGAAACTCGCCCGATTACAACGGTATGTGTATTTTTTCCCTAGGCCATTCTGGTTAAGCGTTTGGAGCAGCAGAATTGCGAAAAATTTGTTGTCTTCTCAACCATTTCTTAGCTTCAAACTCGCATATCTCGCGAACGGATTGACCTAACCCAAAAATTCCTATTGCATCTGAAAGTAGAAACTAGCCCGATTACAACGGTATGTGTATTTTCTCCCTAGGCCATTCTGGTTAAGCGTTTGGAGCAGCAGAATTGCGAAAAATTTTTTGCCTTCTCAACCATTTCTTGGCTTCAAACTCCCATATCTCGCGAACGGGTTGAGCTAACCCAAAAATTCCTATTGCATCTGAAAGTAGAAACTCGCCCGATTACAACGGTATGTGTATTTTTTCCCTAGGCCATTCTTGTTAAGCGTTTGGAGCAGCAGAATTGCGAAAAATTTTCTGCCTTCTCGACCATTTCTTGGCTTCAAACTCCCATATCTCGCGAACGGATTGTCCTAACCCAAAAATTCCAATTGCATCTGAAAGTAGAAACTCGCCCGATTACAAAGGTGTGTGTATTTTTTCCCTAGGCCATTCTGGTTAAGCGTTTGGAGCAGCAGAAGTGCGAAAAATTTGTTGTCTTCTCAACCATTTCTTAGCTTCAAACTCCCATATCTCGCGAACGGATTGACCTAACCCAAAAATTCCTGTTGCATCTGAAAGTAGAAGCTCGCCCGATTACAACGGTATGTGTGTTTTTTTTCCTAGGCCATTCTGGTTAAGCGTTTGGAGCAGCAGAAGTGCGTAAAATTTGTTGTCTTCTCAACCATTTCTTAGCTTCAAACTCCCATATCTCGCGAACGGATTGACCAAACCCAAAAATTCCTGCTGTGTCTGAAAGTAGAAACTCGCCCGGTTACAACTGTATGCGTATTTTTTCCCTAGGCCATTCTGGTTAAGCGTTTGGAGCAGCAGAAGTGCGAAAAATTTGTTGTCTTCTCAACCATTTCTTAGCTTCAAACTCCCATATCTCGCGAACGGATTGACCTAACCCAAAAATTCCTGTTGCATCTGAAAGTAGAAGCTCGCCCGATTACAACGGTATGTGTATTTTTTTCCTAGGCCATTCTGGTTAAGCGTTTGGAGCAGCAGAAGTGCGAAAAATTTGTTGTCTTCTCAACCATTTCTTAGCTTCAAACTCCCATATCTCGCGAACGGATTGACCTAACCCAAAAATTCCTGTTGCGTCTGAAAGTAGAAGCTCGCCCGATTACAACGGTATGTGTGTTTTTTTCCTAGGCCATTCTGGTTAAGCGTTTGGAGCAGCAGAAGTGCGAAAAATTTGTTGTCTTCTCAACCATTTCTTGGCTTCAAACTCCCATATCTCGCGAACGGATTGACCTAACCCAAAAATTCCTATTGCATCTGAAAGTAGAAACTCGCCCGATTAGAACGGTATGTGTATTTTTTCCTTAGGCCATTCTGGTTAAGCGTTTGGAGCAGCAGAATTGCGAAAAATTTGTTGTCTTCTCAACCATTTCTTAGCTTCAAACTCCCATATCTCGCGAACGGATTGACCTAACCCAAAAATTCCTGTTGCATCTGAAAGTAGAAACTCGCCCGATTACAACGGTATGTGTATTTTTTCCCTAGGCCATTCTGGTTAAGCGTTTGGAGCAGCAGAAGTGCGTAAAATTTGTTGTCTTCTCAACCATTTCTTAGCTTCAAACTCCCATATCTCGCGAACGGATTGACCAAACCCAAAAATTCCTGCTGTGTCTGAAAGTAGAAACTCGCCCGGTTACAACTGTATGCGTATTTTTTCCCTAGGCCATTCTGATTAAGCGTTTGGAGCAGCAGAATTGCGAAAAATTTGTTGTCTTCTCAACCATTTCTTAGCTTCAAACTCGCATATCTCGCGAACGGATTGACCTAACCCAAAAATTCCTATTGCATCTGAAAGTAGAAACTAGCCCGATTACAACGGTATGTGTATTTTTTCCCTAGGCAATTCTGGTTAAGCGTTTGGAGCAGTAGAATTGCGAAAAATTTTTTGCCTTCTCAACCATTTCTTGGCTTCAAACTCCCATATCTCGCGAACGGATTGACCTAACCCAAAAATTCCAATTGCATCTGAAAGTAGAAACTCGCCCGATTACAACGGTATGTGTATTTTTTCCCTAGGCCATTCTGGTTAAGCGTTTGGAGCAGCAGAAGTGCGAAAAATTTGTTGTCTTCTCAACTATTTCTTAGCGTCAAACACCCATATCTCGCGAACGGATTGACCTAACCCAAAAATTCCTGCTGCATCTGAAAGTAGAAGCTCGCCCGATTACAACGGTATGTGTATTTTTTCCCTAGGCCATTCTTGTTAAGCGATTGGAGCAGCAGAATTGCGAAAAATTTTTTGCCTTCTCGACCATTTCTTGGCTTCAAACTCCCATATCTCGCGAACGGATTGACCTAACCCAAAAATTCCTATTGCATCTGAAAGTAGAAACTCGCCCGATTACAGCGGTATGGGTATTTTTTCCCTAGGCCACTCTGGTTAAGCGTTTGGAGCAGCAGAAGTGCGAAAAATTTGTTGTCTTCTCAACCATTTCTTAGCTTCAAACTCCCATATCTCGCGAACGGATTGACCTAACCCAAAAATTCCTATTGCATCTGAAAGTAGAAACTAGCCCGATTACAACGGTATGTGTATTTTTTCCCTAGGCCATTCTTGTTAAGCGTTTGGAGCAGCAGAATTGCGAAAAATTTTCTGCCTTCTCAACCATTTCTTGGCTTCAAACTCCCATATCTCGCGAACGGATTGTCCTAACCAAAAAATTCCAATTGCATCTGAAAGTAGAAACTCGCCCGATTACAAAGGTATGTGTATTTTTTCCCTAGGCCATTCTGGTTAAGCGTTTGGAGCAGCAGAACTGCGAAAAATTTGTTGTCTTCTCAACCATTTCTTAGCTTCAAACTCCCATATCTCGCGAACGGATTGACCTAACCCAAAAATTCCTGTTGCATCTGAAAGTAGAAACTCGCCCGATTACAACGGTATGTGTATTTTTTCCCTAGTCCATTCTTGTTAAGCGATTGGAGCAGCAGAATTGCGAAAAATTTTTTGCCTTCTCAACCATTTCTTGGCTTCAAACTCCCATATCTCGCGAACGGATTGACCTAACCCAAAAATTCCTATTGCATCTGAAAGTAGAAACTCGCCCGATTACAGCGGTATGGGTATTTTTTCCCTAGGCCATTCTGGTTAAGCGTTTGGAGCAGCAGAATTGCGAAAAATTTTCTGCCTTCTCAACCATTTCTTGGCTTCAAACTCCCACATCTCGCGAACGGATTGACCTAACCCAAAAATTCCTATTGCATCTGAAAGTATAAACTCGCCCGATTACAGCGGTATGTGTATTTTTTCCCTAGGCCATTCTGGTTAAGCGTTTGGAGCAGCAGAATTGCGAAAAATTTTTTGCCTTCTCAACCATTTCTTGGCTCAAACTCCCATATATCGCGAACGGATTGACATAACCCAAAAATTCCTATTGCATCTAAAAGTAGAAACTCGCCCGATTACAACGGTATGTGTATTTTTTCCCTAGGCCATTCTTGTTAAGCGTTTGGAGCAGCAGAATTGCGAAAAATTTTCTGCCTTCTCAACCATTTCTTGGCATCAAACTCCCATATCTCGCGAACGTATTGACCTAACCCAAAAATTCCTGTTGCCTCTGAAAGTAGAAACTCGCCCGTTTACAACGGTATGTGTTTTTTTTTCCTAGGCCATTCTGGTTAAGCGTTTGGAGCAGCAGAAGTGCGAAAAATTTTTTGCCTTCTCAACCATTTCTTGGCTTCAAACTCCCATATCTCGCGAACGGATTGACATAACCCAAAAACTCCTATTGCATCTGAAAGTAGAAACTCGCCCGATTACAGCGGTATGTGTATTTTCTCCCTAGGCGATTCTGGTTAAGCGTTTGGAGCAGCAGAATTGTGAAAAATTTTCTGCCTTCTCAACCATTTCTTGGCTTCAAACTCCCATATCTCGCGAACGGATTGAGCTAACCCAAAAATTCCTATTGCATCTGAAAGTAGAAACTCGCCCGATTACAACGGTATGTGTATTTTTTCCCTAGGCCATGCTTGTTAAGCGTTTGGAGCAGCAGAATTGCGAAAAATTTTCTGCTTTCTCGACCATTTCTTGGCTTCAAACTCCCATATCTCGCGAACGGATTGTCCTAACCCAAAAATTCCAATTGCATCTGAAAGTAGAAACTCGCCCGATTACAAAGGTATGTGTATTTTTTCCCTAGGCCATTCTGGTTAAGCGTTTGGAGCAGCAGAAGTGCGAAAAATTTGTTGTCTTCTCAACCATTTCTTAGCTTCAAACTCCCATATCTCGCGAACGTATTGACCTAACCCAAAAATTCCTGTTGCCTCTGAAAGTAGAAACTCGCCCGTTTACAACGGTATGTGTTTTTTTTTCCTAGGCCATTATGGTTAAGCGTTTGGAGCAGCAGAAGTGCGAAAAATTTTTTGCCTTCTCAACCATTTCTTGGCTTCAAACTCCCATATCTCGCGAACGGATTGACATAACCCAAAAACTCCTATTGCATCTGAAAGTAGAAACTCGCCCGATTACAGCGGTATGTGTATTTTCTCCCTAGGCGATTCTGGTTAAGCGTTTGGAGCAGCAGAATTGTGAAAAATTTTCTGCCTTCTCAACCATTTCTTGGCTTCAAACTCCCATATCTCGCGAACGGATTGAGCTAACCCAAAAATTCCTATTGCATCTGAAAGTAGAAACTCGCCCGATTACAACGGTATGTGTATTTTTTCCCTAGGCCATGCTTGTTAAGCGTTTGGAGCAGCAGAATTGCGAAAAATTGTCTGCTTTCTCGACCATTTCTTGGCTTCAAACTCCCATATCTCGCGAACGGATTGTCCTAACCCAAAAATTCCAATTGCATCTGAAAGTAGAAACTCGCCCGATTACAAAGGTATGTGTATTTTTTCCCTAGGCCATTCTGGTTAAGCGTTTGGAGCAGCAGAAGTGCGAAAAATTTGTTGTCTTCTCAACCATTTCTTAGCTTCAAACTCCCATATCTCGCGAACGGATTGACCTAACCCAAAAATTCCTGTTGCGTCTGAAAGTAGAAGCTCGCCCGATTACAACGGTATGTGTATTTTTTTCCTAGGCCATTCTGGTTAAGCGTTTGGAGCAGCAGAAGTGCGAAAAATTTGTTGTCTTCTCAACCATTTCTTGGCTTCAAACTCCCATATCTCGCGAACAGATTGACCTAACCCAAAAATTCCTATTGCATCTGAAAGTAGAAACTCGCCCGATTAGAACGGTGTATGTATTTTTTCCTTAGGCCTTTCTGGTTAAGCGTTTGGAGCAGCAGAATTGCGAAAAATTTGTTGTCTTCTCAACCATTTCTTAGCTTCAAACTCCCATATCTCGCGAACGGATTGACCTAACCCAAAAATTCCTGTTGCATCTGAAAGTAGAAACTCGCCCGATTACAACGGTATGTGTATTTTTTCCCTAGGCCATTCTTGTTAAGCGTTTGGAGCAGCAGAATTGCGAAAAATTTTCTGCCTTCTCAACCAATTCTTGGCTTCAAACTCCCATATCTCGCGAACGGATTGTCCTAACCCAAAAATTCCTGTTGCATCTGAAAGTAGAAACTCGCCCGATTACAACGGTATGTGTATTTTTTCCCTAGGCCATTCTGGTTAAGCGTTCGGAGCAGCAGAATTGCGAAAAATTTGTTGTCTTCTCAACCATTTCTTAGCTTCAAACTCGCATATCTCGCGAACGGATTGACCTAACCCAAAAATTCCTATTGCATCTGAAAGTAGAAACTAGCCCGATTACAACGGTATGTGTATTTTCTCCCTAGGCCATTCTGGTTAAGCGTTTGGAGCAGCAGAATTGCGAAAAATTTTTTGTCTTCTCAACCATTTCTTGGCTTCAAACTCCCATATCTCGCGAACGGATTGAGCTAACCCAAAAATTCCTATTGCATCTGAAAGTAGAAACTCGCCCGATTACAACGGTATGTGTATTTTATCCCTAGGCCATTCTTGTTAAGCGTTTGGAGCAGCAGAATTGCGAAAAATTTTCTGCCTTCTCAACCATTTCTTGGCTTCAAACTCCCATATCTCGCGAACGGATTGTCCTAACCCAAAAATTCCTGTTGCATCTGAAAGTAGAAACTCGCCCGATTACAAGGGTATGTGTATTTTTTCCCTAGGCCATTCTTGTTAAGCGATTGGAGCAGCAGAATTGCGAAAAATTTATTGCCATCTCAACCATTTCTTGGCTTCAAACTCCCATATCTCGCGAACGGATTGACCGAACCCAAAAATTCCTATTGCATCTGAAAGTAGAAACTCGCCCGATTACAGCGGTATGTGTATTTTTTCCCTAGGCCATTCTGGTTAAGCGTTTGGAGCAGCAGAAGTGCGAAAAATTTGTTGTCTTCTCAACCATTTCTTAGCTTCAATCTCCCATATCTCGCGAACGGATTGACCTAACCCAAAAATTCCTGTTGCATCTGAAAGTAGAAACTCGCCCGATTACAACGGTATGTGTATTTTTTCCCTAGGCCATTCTTGTTAAGCGTTTGGAGCAGCAGAATTGCGAAAAATTTTCTGCCTTCTCAACCATTTCTTGGCTTCAAACTCCCATATCTCGCGAACGGATTGTCCTAACCCAAAAACTCCTGTTGCATCTGAAAGTAGAAACTCGCCCGATTACAACGGTATGTGTATTTTTTCCTTAGGCCATTCTGGTTAAGCGCTTGGAGCCGCAGAATTGCGAAAAATTTGTTGTCTTCTCAACCATTTCTTAGCTTCAAACTCGCATATCTCGCGAACGGGTTGACCTAACCCAAAAATTCCTATTGCATCTGAAAGTAGAAACTCGCCCGATTACAACGGTATGTGTATTTTTTCCCTAGGCCATTCTTGTTAAGCGTTTGGAGCAGCAGAATTGCGAAAAATTTTCTGCCTTCTCAACCATTTCTTGGCATCAAACTCCCATATCTCGCGAACGTATTGACCTAACCCAAAAATTACTGTTGCGTCTGAAAGTAGAAACTCGCCCGATTACAGCGGTATGTGTATTTTCTCCCTAGGCGATTCTGTTTAAGCGTTTGGATAAGCAGAATTGTGAAAAATTTTCTGCCTTCTCAACCATTTCTTGGCTTCAAACTCCCATATCTCGCGAACGGATTGACCTAACCCAAAAATTCCTATTGCATCTGAAAGTAGAAACTCGCCCGATTACAGCGGTATGTGTATTTTTTCCCTAGGCCATTCTGGTTAAGCGTTTGGAGCAGCAGAATTGCGAAAAATTTTTTGCCTTCTCAACCATTTCTTGGCTCAAACTCCCATATCTCGCGAACGGATTGACCGAGCCCAAAAATTCCAATTGCATCTCAAAGTAGAAACTCGCCCGATTACAACGGTTTGTGTATTTTTTCCCTAGCCCATTCTGGTTAAGCGTTTGGATCAGCAGAATTGCGAAAAATTTGTTGTCTTCTCAACCATTTCTTAGTTTCAAAGTCCCATATCTCGCGAACGGATTGACCAAACCCAAAAATTCCTATTGCATCTGAAAGTAGAAACTCGCCCGATTACAACGGTATTTGTATTTTTTCCCTAGGCCATTCTGGTTAAGCGTTTGGAACAGCAGAATTGCGAAAAATTTTCTGCCTTCTCAACCATTTCTTGGCATCAAACTCCCATATCTCGCGAACGTATTGACCTAACCCAAAAATTCCTGTTGCCTCTGAAAGTAGAAACTCGCCCGTTTACAACGGTATGTGTTTTTTTTTCCTAGGCCATTATGGTTAAGCGTTTGGAGCAGCAGAAGTGCGAAAAATTTGTTGTCTTCTCAACCATTTCTTAGCTTCAAACTCCCATATCTCGCGAACGTATTGACCTAACCCAAAAATTCCTGTTGCCTCTGAAAGTAGAAACTCGCCCGTTTACAACGGTATGTGTTTTTTTTTCCTAGGCCATTATGGTTAAGCGTTTGGAGCAGCAGAAGTGCGAAAAATTTTTTGCCTTCTCAACCATTTCTTGGCTTCAAACTCCCATATCTCGCGAACGGATTGACATAACCCAAAAACTCCTATTGCATCTGAAAGTAGAAACTCGCCCGATTACAGCGGTATGTGTATTTTCTCCCTAGGCGATTCTGGTTAAGCGTTTGGAGCAGCAGAATTGTGAAAAATTTTCTGCCTTCTCAACCATTTCTTGGCTTCAAACTCCCATATCTCGCGAACGGATTGAGCTAACCCAAAAATTCCTATTGCATCTGAAAGTAGAAACTCGCCCGATTACAACGGTATGTGTATTTTTTCCCTAGGCCATGCTTGTTAAGCGTTTGGAGCAGCAGAATTGCGAAAAATTGTCTGCTTTCTCGACCATTTCTTGGCTTCAAACTCCCATATCTCGCGAACGGATTGTCCTAACCCAAAAATTCCAATTGCATCTGAAAGTAGAAACTCGCCCGATTACAAAGGTATGTGTATTTTTTCCCTAGGCCATTCTGGTTAAGCGTTTGGAGCAGCAGAAGTGCGAAAAATTTGTTGTCTTCTCAACCATTTCTTAGCTTCAAACTCCCATATCTCGCGAACGGATTGACCTAACCCAAAAATTCCTGTTGCGTCTGAAAGTAGAAGCTCGCCCGATTACAACGGTATGTGTATTTTTTTCCTAGGCCATTCTGGTTAAGCGTTTGGAGCAGCAGAAGTGCGAAAAATTTGTTGTCTTCTCAACCATTTCTTGGCTTCAAACTCCCATATCTCGCGAACAGATTGACCTAACCCAAAAATTCCTATTGCATCTGAAAGTAGAAACTCGCCCGATTAGAACGGTGTATGTATTTTTTCCTTAGGCCTTTCTGGTTAAGCGTTTGGAGCAGCAGAATTGCGAAAAATTTGTTGTCTTCTCAACCATTTCTTAGCTTCAAACTCCCATATCTCGCGAACGGATTGACCTAACCCAAAAATTCCTGTTGCATCTGAAAGTAGAAACTCGCCCGATTACAACGGTATGTGTATTTTTTCCCTAGGCCATTCTTGTTAAGCGTTTGGAGCAGCAGAATTGCGAAAAATTTTCTGCCTTCTCAACCAATTCTTGGCTTCAAACTCCCATATCTCGCGAACGGATTGTCCTAACCCAAAAATTCCTGTTGCATCTGAAAGTAGAAACTCGCCCGATTACAACGGTATGTGTATTTTTTCCCTAGGCCATTCTGGTTAAGCGTTCGGAGCAGCAGAATTGCGAAAAATTTGTTGTCTTCTCAACCATTTCTTAGCTTCAAACTCGCATATCTCGCGAACGGATTGACCTAACCCAAAAATTCCTATTGCATCTGAAAGTAGAAACTAGCCCGATTACAACGGTATGTGTATTTTCTCCCTAGGCCATTCTGGTTAAGCGTTTGGAGCAGCAGAATTGCGAAAAATTTTTTGTCTTCTCAACCATTTCTTGGCTTCAAATTCCCATATCTCGCGAACGGATTGAGCTAACCCAAAAATTCCTATTGCATCTGAAAGTAGAAACTCGCCCGATTACAACGGTATGTGTATTTTATCCCTAGGCCATTCTTGTTAAGCGTTTGGAGCAGCAGAATTGCGAAAAATTTTCTGCCTTCTCAACCATTTCTTGGCTTCAAACTCCCATATCTCGCGAACGGATTGTCCTAACCCAAAAATTCCTGTTGCGTCTGAAAGTAGAAACTCGCCCGATTACAACGGTATGTGTATTTTTTTCCTAGGACATTCTGGTTAAGCGTTTGGAGCAGCAGAAGTGCGAAAAATTTTTTGCCTTCTCAACCATTTCTTGGCTTCAAACTCCCATATCTCGCGAACGGATTGACCTAACCCAAAAACTCCTATTGCATCTGAAAGTAGAACTCGCCCGATTACAGCGGTATGTGTATTTTCTCCCTAGGCGATTCTGGTTAAGCGTTTGGAGCAGCAGAATTGTCAAAAATTTTCTGCCTTCTCAACCATTTCTTGGATTCAAACTCCCATATCTCGCGAACGGATTGACCTAACCCAAAAACTCCTATTGCATCTGAAAGTAGAAACTCGCCCGATTACAGCGGTATGTGTATTTTTTCCCTAGGCCATTCTGGTTAAGCGTTTGGAGCAGCAGAATTGCGAAAAATATTCTGCCTTCTCAACCATTTCTTGGCATCAAACTCCCATATCTCGCGAACGTATTGACCTAACCCAAAAATTCCTGTTGCGTCTGAAAGTAGAAACTCGCCCGATTACAACGGTATGTGTATTTTTTTCCTAGGCCATTCTGGTTAAGCGTTTGGAGCAGCAGAATTGCGAAAAATTTTTTGCCTTCTCAACTATTTCTTGGCTTCAAACTCCCATATCTCGCGAACGGATTGACCTAACCCAAAAATTCCTATTGCATCTGAAAGTAGAAACTCGCCCGATTACAACGGTATTTGTATTTTTTCCCTAGGCCATTCTGGTTAAGCGTTTGGAGCAGCAGAATTGCGAAAAATTTTCTGCCTTCTCAACCATTTCTTGGCATCAAACTCCCATATCTCGCGAACGTATTGACCTAACCCAAAAATTCCTGTTGCGTCTGAAAGTAGAAACTCGCCCGATTACAACGGTATGTGTATTTTTTTCCTAGGCCATTCTGGTTAAGCGTTTGGAGCAGCAGAAGTGCGAAAAATTTTTTGCCTTCTCAACCATTTCTTGGCTTCAAACTCCCATATCTCGCGAACGGATTGACCTAACCCAAAAACTCCTATTGCATCTGAAAGTAGAAACTCGCCCGATTACAGCGGTATGTGTATTTTCTCCCTAGGCGATTCTGGTTAAGCGTTTGGAGCAGCAGAATTGTGAAAAATTTTCTGCCTTCTCAACCATTTCTTGGATTCAAACTCCCATATCTCGCGAACGGATTGACCTAACCCAAAAATTCCTATTGCATCTGAAAGTAGAAACTCGCCCGATTACAGCGGTATGTGTATTTTTTCCCTAGGCCATTCTGGTTAAGCGTTTGGAGCAGCAGAATTGCGAAAAATTTTCTGCCTTCTCAACCATTTCTTGGCATCAAACTCCCATATCTCGCGAACGTATTGACCTAACCCAAAAATTCCTGTTGCGTCTGAAAGTAGAAACTCGCCCGATTACAACGGTATGTGTATTTTTTTCCTAGGCCATTCTGGTTAAGCGTTTGGAGCAGCAGAAGTGCGAAAAATTTTTTGCCTTCTCAACCATTTCTTGGCTTCAAACTCCCATATCTCGCGAACGGATTGACCAAACCCAAAAACTCCTATTGCATCTGAAAGTAGAAACTCGCCCGATTACAGCGGTATGTGTATTTTCTCGCTAGGCGATTCTGGTTAAGCGTTTGGAGCAGCAGAATTGTGAAAAATTTTCTGCCTTCTCAACCATTTCTTGGCTTCAAACTCCCATATCTCGCGAACGGATAGACCTAACCCAAAAATTCCTATTGCATCTGAAAGTAGAAACTCGCCCGATTACAGCGGTATGTGTATTTTTTCCCTAGGCCATTCTGGTTAAGCGTTTGGAGCAGCAGAAGTGCGAAAAATTTTTTGCCTTCTCAACCATTTCTTGGCTTCAAACTCCCATATCTCGCGAACGGATTGACCTAACCCAAAAACTCCTATTGCATCTGAAAGTAGAAACTCGCCCGATTACAGCGGTATGTGTATTTTCTCCCAAGGCGATTCTGGTTAAGCGTTTGGAGCAGCAGAATTGTGAAAAATTTTCTGCCTTCTCAACCATTTCTTGGCTTCAAACTCCCATATCTCGCGAACGGATTGACCTAACCCAAAAATTCCTATTGCATCTGAAAGTAGAAACTCGCCCGATTACAGCGGTATGTGTATTTTTTCCCTAGGCCATTCTGGTTAAGCGTTTGGAGCAGCAGAAATGCGAAAAATTTTTTGCCTTCTCAACCATTTCTTGGCTCAAACTCCCATATCTCGCGAACGGATTGACCTAGCCCAAAAATTCCAATTGCATCTGAAAGTAGTAACTCGCCCGATTACAACGGTATGTGTATTTTTTCCCTAGGCCATTCTGGTTAAGCGTTTGGAGCAGCAGAATTGCGAAAAATTTATTGCCTTCTCAACCATTTCTTGTCTTCAAACTCCCATATCTCGCGAACGGATTGACCTAACCCAAAAATTCCTATTGCATCTGAAAGTAGAAACTCGCCCGATTACAACGGTATGTGTATTTTTTCCCTAGGCCATTCTGGTTAAGCGTTTGGAACAGCAGAATTGCGAAAAATTTTCTGCCTTCTCAACCATTTCTTGGCATCAAACTCCCATATCTCGCGAACGTATTGACCTAACCCAAAAATTCCTGTTGCGTCTGAAAGTAGAAACTCGCCCGATTACAACGGTATGTGTATTTTTTTCCTAGGCCATTCTGGTTAAGCGTTTGGAGCAGCAGAAGTGCGAAAAATTTGTAGTCTTCTCAACCATTTCTTAGCTTGAAACTCCCATATCTCGCGAACGGATTGACCTAACCCAAAAATTCCTATTGCATCTGAAAGTAGAAACTAGCCCGATTACAACGGTATGTGTATTTTCTCCCTAGGCCATTCTGGTTAAGCGTTTGGAGCAGCAGAATTGCGAAAAATTTTCTGCCTTCTCAACCATTTCTTGGCTTCAAACTCCCATATCTCGCGAACGGATTGACCTAACCCAAAAATTCCTATTGCATCTGAAAGTAGAAACTCGCCCGATTACAGCGGTATGTGTATTTTTTCCCTAGGCCATTCTGGTTAAGCGTTTGGAGCAGCAGAATTGCGAAAAATTTTTTGCCTTCTCAACCATTTCTTGGCTCAAACTCCCATATCTCGCGAACGGATTGACCTAACCCAAAAATTCCAATTGCATCTGAAAGTAGAAACTCGCCCGATTACAACGGTGTGTGTATTTTTTCCCTAGGCCACTCTGGTTAAGCGTTTGGAGCAGCAGAAGTGCGAAAAATTTGTTGTCTTCTCAACCATTCCTTAGCTTCAAACTCGCATATCTCGCGAACGGATTGACCTAACCCAAAAACTCCTATTGCATCTGAAAGTAGAAACTCGCCCGATTACAGCGGTATGTGTATTTTCTCCCAAGGCGATTCTGGTTAAGCGTTTGGAGCAGCAGAATTGTGAAAAATTTTCTGCCTTCTCAACCATTTCTTGGCTTCAAACTCCCATATCTCGCGAACGGATTGACCTAACCCAAAAATTCCTATTGCATCTGAAAGTAGAAACTCGCCCGATTACAGCGGTATGTGTATTTTTTCCCTAGGCCATTCTGGTTAAGCGTTTGGAGCAGCAGAATTGCGAAAAATTTTTTGCCTTCTCAACCATTTCTTGGCTCAAACTCCCATATCTCGCGAACGGATTGACCTAGCCCAAAAATTCCAATTGCATCTGAAAGTAGTAACTCGCCCGATTACAACGGTATGTGTATTTTTTCCCTAGGCCATTCTGGTTAAGCGTTTGGAGCAGCAGAATTGCGAAAAATTTATTGCCTTCTCAACCATTTCTTGTCTTCAAACTCCCATATCTCGCGAACGGATTGACCTAACCCAAAAATTCCTATTGCATCTGAAAGTAGAAACTCGCCCGATTACAACGGTATGTGTATTTTTTCCCTAGGCCATTCTGGTTAAGCGTTTGGAACAGCAGAATTGCGAAAAATTTTCTGCCTTCTCAACCATTTCTTGGCATCAAACTCCCATATCTCGCGAACGTATTGACCTAACCCAAAAATTCCTGTTGCGTCTGAAAGTAGAAACTCGCCCGATTACAACGGTATGTGTATTTTTTTCCTAGGCCATTCTGGTTAAGCGTTTGGAGCAGCAGAAGTGCGAAAAATTTGTAGTCTTCTCAACCATTTCTTAGCTTGAAACTCCCATATCTCGCGAACGGATTGACCTAACCCAAAAATTCCTATTGCATCTGAAAGTAGAAACTAGCCCGATTACAACGGTATGTGTATTTTCTCCCTAGGCCATTCTGGTTAAGCGTTTGGAGCAGCAGAATTGCGAAAAATTTTCTGCCTTCTCAACCATTTCTTGGCTTCAAACTCCCATATCTCGCGAACGGATTGACCTAACCCAAAAATTCCTATTGCATCTGAAAGTAGAAACTCGCCCGATTACAGCGGTATGTGTATTTTTTCCCTAGGCCATTCTGGTTAAGCGTTTGGAGCAGCAGAATTGCGAAAAATTTTTTGCCTTCTCAACCATTTCTTGGCTCAAACTCCCATATCTCGCGAACGGATTGACCTAACCCAAAAATTCCAATTGCATCTGAAAGTAGAAACTCGCCCGATTACAACGGTGTGTGTATTTTTTCCCTAGGCCACTCTGGTTAAGCGTTTGGAGCAGCAGAAGTGCGAAAAATTTGTTGTCTTCTCAACCATTCCTTAGCTTCAAACTCGCATATCTCGCGAACGGGTTGACCTAACCCAAAAATTCCTATTGCATCTGAAAGTAGAAACTAGCCCGATTACAACGGTATGTGTATTTTCTCCCTAGGCCATTCTGGTTAAGCCTTTGGAGCAGCAGAAGTGCGAAAAATTTTTTGCCTTCTCAACCATTTCTTGGCTTCAAACTCCCATATCTCGCGAACGGATTGAGCTAACCCAAAAATTCCTATTGCATCTGAAAGTAGAAACTCGCCCGATTACAACGGTATGTGTATTTTTTCCCTAGGCCATTCTTGTTAAGCGTTTGGAGCAGCAGAATTGCGAAAAATTTTCTGCCTTCTCAACCATTTCTTGGCTTCAAACTCCCATATCTCGCGAACGGATTGTCCTAACCAAAAAATTCCAATTGCATCTCAAAGTAGAAACTCGCCCGATTACAACGGTATGTGTATTTTTTCCCTAGGCCACTCTGGTTAAGCGTTTGGAGCAGCAGAAGTGCGAAAAATTTGTTGTCTTCTCAACCATTTCTTAGCTTCAAACTCCCATATCTCGCGAACGGATTGACCTAACCCAAAAATTCCTGTTGCATCTGAAAGTAGAAACTCGCCCGATTACAACGGTATGTGTATTTTTTCCCTAGGCCATTCTTGTTAAGCGTTTGGAGCAGCAGAATTGCGAAAAATTTTCTGCCTTCTCAACCATTTCTTGGCTTCAAACTCCCATATCTCGAGAACGGATTGTCCTAACCCAAAAATTCCTGTTGCATCTGAAAGTAGAAACTCGCCCGATTACAACGGTATGTGTATTTTTTCCTTAGGCCATTCTGGTTAAGCGTTTGGAGCCGCAGAATTGCGAAAAATTTGTTGTCTTCTCAACCATTTCTTAGCTTCAAACTCGCATATCTCGCGAACGGGTTGACCTAACCCAAAAATTCCTATTGCATCTGAAAGTAGAAACTAGCCCGATTACAACGGTATGTGTATTTTCTCCCTAGGCCATTCTGGTTAAGCGTTTGGAGCAGCAGAAGTGCGAAAAATTTTTTGCCTTCTCAACCATTTCTTGGCTTCAAACTCCCATATCTCGCGAACGGATTGAGCTAACCCAAAAATTCCTATTGCATCTGAAAGTAGAAACTCGCCCGATTACAACGGTATGTGTATTTTTTCCCTAGGCCATTCTTGTTGAGCGTTTGAAGCAGCAGAATTGCGAAAAATTTTCTGCCTTCTCAACCATTTCTTGGCTTCAAACTCCCATATCTCGCGAACGGATTGTCCTAACCCAAAAATTCCAATTGCATCTGAAAGTAGAAACTCGCCCGATTACAAAGGTATGTGTATTTTTTCCCTAGGCCATTCTGGTTAAGCGTTTGGAGCAGCAGAAGTGCGAAAAATTTGTTGTCTTCTCAACCATTTCTTAGCTTCAAACTCCCATATCTCGCGAACGGATTGACCTAACCCAAAAATTCCTGTTGCATCTGAAAGTAGAAACTCGCTCGATTACAACGGTATGTGTATTTTTTTCCTAGGCCATTCTGGTTAAGCGTTTGGAGAAGCAGAATTGCGAAAAATTTTCTGCCTTCTCAACCATTTCTTGGCTTCAAACTCCCATATCTCGCGAACGGATAGTCCTAACCCAAAAATTCCTGTTGCATCTGAAAGTAGAAGCTCGCCCGATTACAACGGTATGTGTATTTTTTTCCTAGTCCATTCTGGTTAAGCGTTTGGAGCAGCAGAAGTGCGAAAAATTTGTTGTCTTCTCAACCATTTCTTGGCTTCAAACTCCCATATCTCGCGAACGGATTGAGCTAACCCAAAAATTCCTATTGCATCTGAAAGTAGAAACTCGCCCGATTACAACGGTATGTGTATTTTTTTCCTAGGCCATTCTGGTTAAGCGTTTGGAGCAGCAGAAGTGCGAAAAATTTGTTGTCTTCTCAACCATTTCTTAGCTTCAAACTCCCATATCTCGCGAACGGATTGACCTAACCCAAAAATTCCTGTTGCGTCTGAAAGTAGAAGCTCGCCCGATTACAACGGTATGTGTATTTTTTTCCTAGGCCATTCTGGTTAAGCGTTTGGAGCAGCAGAAGTGCGAAAAATTTGTTGTCTTCTCAACCATTTCTTGGCTTCAAACTCCCATATCTCGCGAACGGATTGACCTAACCCAAAAATTCCTATTGTATCTGAAAGTAGAAACTCGTCCGATTAGAACGGTATGTGTATTTTTTCCTTAGGCCATTCTTGTTAAGCGTTTGGAGCAGCAGAATTGCGAAAAATTTGTTGTCTTCTCAACCATTTCTTGGCTTCAAACTCCCATATCTCGCGAACGGATTGACCTAACCCAAAAATTCCAATTGCATCTGAAAGTAGAAACGCGCCCGATTACAACGGTATGTGTATTTTTTCCCTAGGCCATTCTGGTTAAGCGTTTGGAGCAGCAGAAGTGCGAAAAATTTGTTGTCTTCTCAACTATTTCTTAGCGTCAAACACCCATATCTCGCGAACGGATTGACCTAACCCAAAAATTCCTGTTGCATCTGAAAGTAGAAACTCGCCCGATTACAACGGTATGTGTATTTTTTCCCTAGGCCATTCTTGTTAAGCTATTGGAGCAGCAGAATTGCGAAAAATTTTTTGCCTTCTCAACCATTTCTTGGCTTCAAACTCCCATATCTCGCGAACGGATTGACCTAACCCAAAAATTCCTATTGCATCTGAAAGTAGAAACTCGCCCGATTACAACGGTATGTGTATTTTTTCCCTAGGCCATTCTGGTTAAGCGTTTGGAGCAGCAGAATTGCGAAAAATTTTCTGCCTTCTCAACCATTTCTTGGATTCAAACTCCCATATCTCGCGAACGGATTGACCTAACCCAAAAATTCCTATTGCATCTGAAAGTAGAAACTCGCCCGATTACAGCGGTATGTGTAGTTTTTCCCTAGGCCATTCTGGTTAAGCGTTTGGAGCAGCAGAATTGCGAAAAATTTTTTGCCTTCTCAACCATTTCTTGGCTCAAACTCCCATATCTCGCGAACGGATTGACCTAACCCAAAAATTCCAATTGCATCTGAAAGTAGAAACTCGCCCGATTACAACGGTATGTGTATTTTTTTCCTAGGCCATTCTGGTTAAGCGTTTGGAGCAGCAGAAGTGCGAAAAATTTGTTGTCTTCTCAACCATTTCTTAGCTTCAAACTCCCATATCTCGCGAACGGATTGACCTAACCCAAAAATTCCTGTTGCGTCTGAAAGTAGAAGCTCGCCCGATTACAACGGTATGTGTATTTTTTTCCTAGGCCATTCTGGTTAAGCGTTTGGAGCAGCAGAAGTGCGAAAAATTTGTTGTCTTCTCAACCATTTCTTGGCTTCAAACTCCCATATCTCGCGAACGGATTGACCTAACCCAAAAATTCCTATTGCATCTGAAAGTAGAAACTCGCCCGATTAGAACGGTATGTGTATTTTTTCCTTAGGCCATTCTGGTTAAGCGTTTGGAGCAGCAGAAATGCGAAAAATTTTTTGCCTTCTCAACCATTTCGTGGCTTCAAACTCCCATATCTCGCGAACGGATTGACCTAACCCAAAAATTCCTATTGCATCTGAAAGTAGAAACTCGCCCGATTACAGCGGTATGGGTATTTTTTCCCTAGGCCACTCTGGTTAAGCGTTTGGAGCAGCAGAAGTGCGAAAAATTTGTTGTCTTCTCAACCATTTCTTAGCTTCAAAATCCCATATCTCGCGAACGGATTGACCTAACCCAAAAATTCCTGTTGCATCTGAAAGTAGAAACTCGCCCGATTACAACGGTATGTGTATTTTTTCCCTAGGCCATTCTTGTTAAGCGTTTGGAGCAGCAGAATTGCGAAAAATTTTCTGCCTTCTCAACCAATTCTTGGCTTCAAACTCCCATATCTCGCGAACGGATTGTCCTAACCCAAAAATTCCTGTTGCATCTGAAAGTAGAAACTCGCCCGATTACAACGGTATGTGTATTTTTTCCCTAGGCCATTCTGGTTAAGCGTTAGGAGCAGCAGAATTGCGAAAAATTTTCTGCCTTCTCAACCATTTCTTGGCTTCAAACTCCCATATCTCGCGAACGGATTGTCCTAACCAAAAAATTCCAATTGCATCTGAAAGTAGAAACTCGCCCGATTACAACGGTATGTGTATTTTTTCCCTAGGCCACTCTGGTTAAGCGTTTGGAGCAGCAGAAGTGCGAAAAATTTGTTGTCTTCTCAACCATTTCTTAGCTTCAAACTCCCATATCTCGCGAACGGATTGACCTAACCCAAAAATTCCTGTTGCATCTGAAAGTAGAAACTCGCCCGATTACAACGGTATGTGTATTTTTTCCCTAGGCCATTCTGGTTAAGCGTTTGGAGCAGCAGAAGTGCGAAAAATTTGTTGTCTTCTCAACCATTTCTTAGCTTCAAACTCCCATATCTCGCGAACGGATTGACCTAACCCAAAAATTCCTGTTGCGTCTGAAAGTAGAAGCTCGCCCGATTACAACGGTATGTGTATTTTTTTCCTAGGCCATTCTGGTTAAGCGTTTGGAGCAGCAGAAGTGCGAAAAATTTGTTGTCTTCTCAACCATTTCTTGGCTTCAAACTCCTATATCTCGCGAACGGATTGACCTAACCCAAAAATTCCTATTGTATCTGAAAGTAGAAACTCGTCCGATTAGAACGGTATGTGTATTTTTTCCTTAGGCCATTCTTGTTAAGCGTTTGGAGCAGCAGAATTGCGAAAAATTTGTTGTCTTCTCAACCATTTCTTGGCTTCAAACTCCCATATCTCGCGAACGGATTGACCTAACCCAAAAATTCCAATTGCATCTGAAAGTAGAAACGCGCCCGATTACAACGGTATGTGTATTTTTTCCCTAGGCCATTCTGGTTAAGCGTTTGGAGCAGCAGAAGTGCGAAAAATTTGTTGTCTTCTCAACTATTTCTTAGCGTCAAACACCCATATCTCGCGAACGGATTGACCTAACCCAAAAATTCCTGTTGCATCTGAAAGTAGAAACTCGCCCGATTACAACGGTATGTGTATTTTTTCCCTAGGCCATTCTTGTTAAGCTATTGGAGCAGCAGAATTGCGAAAAATTTTTTGCCTTCTCAACCATTTCTTGGCTTCAAACTCCCATATCTCGCGAACGGATTGACCTAACCCAAAAATTCCTATTGCATCTGAAAGTAGAAACTCGCCCGATTACAACGGTATGTGTATTTTTTCCCTAGGCCATTCTGGTTAAGCGTTTGGAGCAGCAGAATTGCGAAAAATTTTCTGCCTTCTCAACCATTTCTTGGCTTCAAACTCCCATATCTCGCGAACGGATTGACCTAACCCAAAAATTCCTATTGCATCTGAAAGTAGAAACTCGCCCGATTACAGCGGTATGTGTAGTTTTTCCCTAGGCCATTCTGGTTAAGCGTTTGGAGCAGCAGAATTGCGAAAAATTTTTTGCCTTCTCAACCATTTCTTGGCTCAAACTCCCATATCTCGCGAACGGATTGACCTAACCCAAAAATTCCAATTGCATCTGAAAGTAGAAACTCGCCCGATTACAACGGTATGTGTATTTTTTTCCTAGGCCATTCTGGTTAAGCGTTTGGAGCAGCAGAAGTGCGAAAAATTTGTTGTCTTCTCAACCATTTCTTAGCTTCAAACTCCCATATCTCGCGAACGGATTGACCTAACCCAAAAATTCCTGTTGCGTCTGAAAGTAGAAGCTCGCCCGATTACAACGGTATGTGTATTTTTTTCCTAGGCCATTCTGGTTAAGCGTTTGGAGCAGCAGAAGTGCGAAAAATTTGTTGTCTTCTCAACCATTTCTTGGCTTCAAACTCCCATATCTCGCGAACGGATTGACCTAACCCAAAAATTCCTATTGCATCTGAAAGTAGAAACTCGCCCGATTAGAACGGTATGTGTATTTTTTCCTTAGGCCATTCTGGTTAAGCGTTTGGAGCAGCAGAAATGCGAAAAATTTTTTGCCTTCTCAACCATTTCGTGGCTTCAAACTCCCATATCTCGCGAACGGATTGACCTAACCCAAAAATTCCTATTGCATCTGAAAGTAGAAACTCGCCCGATTACAGCGGTATGGGTATTTTTTCCCTAGGCCACTCTGGTTAAGCGTTTGGAGCAGCAGAAGTGCGAAAAATTTGTTGTCTTCTCAACCATTTCTTAGCTTCAAAATCCCATATCTCGCGAACGGATTGACCTAACCCAAAAATTCCTGTTGCATCTGAAAGTAGAAACTCGCCCGATTACAACGGTATGTGTATTTTTTCCCTAGGCCATTCTTGTTAAGCGTTTGGAGCAGCAGAATTGCGAAAAATTTTCTGCCTTCTCAACCAATTCTTGGCTTCAAACTCCCATATCTCGCGAACGGATTGTCCTAACCCAAAAATTCCTGTTGCATCTGAAAGTAGAAACTCGCCCGATTACAACGGTATGTGTATTTTTTCCCTAGGCCATTCTGGTTAAGCGTTCGGAGCAGCAGAATTGCGAAAAATTTGTTGTCTTCCCAACCATTTCTTAGCTTCAAACTCGCATATCTCGCGAACGGATTGACCTAACCCAAAAATTCCTATTGCATCTGAAAGTAGAAACTAGCCCGATTACAACGGTATGTGTATTTTCTCCCTAGGCCATTCTGGTTAAGCGTTTGGAGCAGCAGAATTGCGAAAAATTTTTTGCCTTCTCAACCATTTCTTGGCTTCAAACTCCCATATCTCGCGAACGGATTGAGCTAACCCAAAAATTCCTATTGCATCTGAAAGTAGAAACTCGCCCGATTACAACGGTATGTGTATTTTTTCCCTAGGCCATTCTTGTTAAGCGTTTGGAGCAGCAGAATTGCGAAAAATTTTCTGCCTTCTCAACCATTTCTTGGCTTCAAACTCCCATATCTCGCGAACAGATTGTCCTAACCAAAAAATTCCAATTGCATCTGAAAGTAGAAACTCGCCCGATTACAAAGGTATGTGTATTTTTTCCCTAGGCCATACTGGTTAAGCGTTTGGAGCAGCAGAATTGCGAAAAATTTGTTGTCTTCTCAACCATTTCTTAGCTTCAAACTCCCATATCTCGCGAACGGATTGACCCAACCCAAAAATTCCTGTTGCATCTGAAAGTATAAACTCGCCCGATTACAACGGTATGTGTATTTTTTCCCTAGGCCATTCTTGTTAAGCGATTGGAGCAGCAGAATTGCGAAAAATTTTCTGCCTTCTCAACCATTTCTTGGCTTCAAACTCCCATATCTCGCGAACGGATTGACCTAACCCAAAAATTCCTATTGCATCTGAAAGTAGAAACTCGCCCGATTACAGCGGTATGTGTATTTTTTCCCTAGGCCATTCTGGTTAAGCGTTTGGAGCAGCAGAATTGCGAAAAATTTTTTGCCTTCTCAACCATTTCTTGGCTCAAACTCCCATATCTCGCGAACGGATTGACCTAACCCAAAAATTCCAATTGCATCTGAAAGTAGAAACTCGCCCGATTACAACGGTATGTGTATTTTTTCCCCAGGCCACTCTGGTTAAGCGTTTGGAGCAGCAGAAGTGCGAAAAATTTGTTGTCTTCTCAACCATTTCTTAGCTTCAAACTCCCATATCTCGCGAACGGATTGACCTAACCCAAAAATTCCTGTTGCATCTGAAAGTAGAAACTCGCCCGATTACAACGGTATGTGTATTTTTTCCCTAGGCCATTCTTGTTAAGCGTTTGGAGCAGCAGAATTGCGAAAAATTTTCTGCCTTCTCAACCATTTCTTGGCTTCAAACTCCCATATCTCGCGAACGGATTGTCCTAACCCAAAAATTCCTGTTGCATCTGAAAGTAGAAACTCGCCCGATTACAACGGTATGTGTATTTTTTCCTTAGGCCATTCTGGTTAAGCGTTTGGAGCCGCAGAATTGCGAAAAATTTGTTGTCTTCTCAACCATTTCTTAGCTTCAAACTCGCATATCTCGCGAACGGGTTGACCTAACCCAAAAATTCCTATTGCATCTGAAAGTAGAAACTCGCCCGATTACAACGGTATGTGTATTTTTTCCCTAGGCCATTCTGGTTAAGCGTTTGGAGCAGCAGAAGTGCGAAAAATTTGTTGTCTTCTCAACTATTTCTTAGCGTCAAACACCCATATCTCGCGAACGGATTGACCTAACCCAAAAATTCCTGTTGCATCTGAAAGTAGAAACTCGCCCGATTACAACGGTATGTGTATTTTTTCCCTAGGCCATTCTTGTTAAGCGATTGGAGCAGCAGAATTGCGAAAAATTTTTTGCCTTCTCAACCATTTCGTGGCTTCAAACTCCCATATCTCGCGAACGGATTGACCTAACCCAAAAATTCCTATTGCATCTGAAAGTAGAAACTCGCCCGATTACAGCGGTATGGGTATTTTTTCCCTAGGCCACTCTGGTTAAGCGTTTGGAGCAGCAGAAGTGCGAAAAATTTGTTGTCTTCTCAACCATTTCTTAGCTTCAAAATCCCATATCTCGCGAACGGATTGACCTAACCCAAAAATTCCTGTTGCATCTGAAAGTAGAAACTCGCCCGATTACAACGGTATGTGTATTTTTTCCCTAGGCCATTCTTGTTAAGCGTTTGGAGCAGCAGAATTGCGAAAAATTTTCTGCCTTCTCAACCAATTCTTGGCCTCAAACTCCCATATCTCGCGAACGGATTGTCCTAACCCAAAAATTCCTGTTGCATCTGAAAGTAGAAACTCGCCCGATTACAACGGTATGTGTATTTTTTCCCTAGGCCATTCTGGTTAAGCGTTTGGAGCAGCAGAATTGCGAAAAATTTGTTGTCTTCCCAACCATTTCTTAGCTTCAAACTCGCATATCTCGCGAACGGATTGACCTAACCCAAAAATTCCTGTTGCATCTGAAAGTAGAAACTCGCCCGATTACAACGGTATGTGTATTTTTTCCCTAGGCCATTCTTGTTAAGCGTTTGGAGCAGCAGAATTGCGAAAAATTTTCTGCCTTCTCAACCAATTCTTGGCCTCAAACTCCCACATCTCGCGAACGGATTGTCCTAACCCAAAAATTCCTGTTGCATCTGAAAGTAGAAACTCGCCCGATTACAACGGTATGTGTATTTTTTCCCTAGGCCATTCTGGTTAAGCGTTTGGAGCAGCAGAATTGCGAAAAATTTGTTGTCTTCCCAACCATTTCTTGGCTTCAAACTCCCATATCTCGCGAACGGATTGTCCTAACCCAAAAATTCCTGTTGCATCTGAAAGTAGAAACTCGCCCGATTACAACGGTATGTGTATTTTTTCCCTAGGCCATTCTTGTTAAGCGTTTGGAGCAGCAGAATTGAGAAAAATTTTCTGCCTTCTCAACCATTTCTAGGCTTCAAATTCCCATATCTCGCGAACGGATTGACCTAACCCAAAAATTCCTATTGCATCTGAAAGTAGAAACTCGCCCGATTACAGCGGTATGGGTATTTTTTCCCTAGGCCATTCTGGTTAAGCGTTTGGAGCAGCAGCATTGCGAAAAATTTTCTGCCTTCTCAACCATTTCTTGGCTTCAAACTCCCATATCTCGCGAACGGATTGAACTAACCCAAAAATTCCTATTGCATCTGAAAGTAGAAACTCGCCCGATTACAGCGGTATGTGTATTTTTTCCCTAGGCCATTCTGGTTAAGCGTTTGGAGCAGCAGAATTGCGAAAAATTTTTTGCCTTCTCAACCATTTCTTGGCTCAAACTCCCATATCTCGCGAACGGATTGACCTAACCCAAAAATTCCAATTGCATCTGAAAGTAGAAACTCGCCCGATTACAACGGTATGTGTATTTTTTCCCTAGGCCACTCTGGTTAAGCGTTTGGAGCAGCAGAAGTGCGAAAAATTTGTTGTCTTCTCAACCATTTCTTAGCTTCAAACTCCCATATCTCGCGAACGGATTGACCTAACCCAAAAATTCCTGTTGCATCTGAAAGTAGAAACTCGTCCGATTACAACGGTATGTGTATTTTTTCCCTAGGCCATTCTGGTTAAGCGTTTGGAGCAGCAGAATTGCGAAAAATTTGTTGTCTTCCCAACCATTTCTTAGCTTCAAACTCGCATATCTCGCGAACGGATTGACCTAACCCAAAAATTCCTGTTGCATCTGAAAGTAGAAACTCGCCCGATTACAACGGTATGTGTATTTTTTCCCTAGGCCATTCTTGTTAAGCGTTTGGAGCAGCAGAATTGCGAAAAATTTTCTGCCTTCTCAACCAATTCTTGGCCTCAAACTCCCACATCTCGCGAACGGATTGTCCTAACCCAAAAATTCCTGTTGCATCTGAAAGTAGAAACTCGCCCGATTACAACGGTATGTGTATTTTTTCCCCAGGCCACTCTGGTTAAGCGTTTGGAGCAGCAGAAGTGCGAAAAATTTGTTGTCTTCTCAACCATTTCTTAGCTTCAAACTCCCATATCTCGCGAACGGATTGACCTAACCCAAAAATTCCTGTTGCATCTGAAAGTAGAAACTCGCCCGATTACAACGGTATGTGTATTTTTTCCCTAGGCCATTCTTGTTAAGCGTTTGGAGCAGCAGAATTGCGAAAAATTTTCTGCCTTCTCAACCATTTCTTGGCTTCAAACTCCCATATCTCGCGAACGGATTGTCCTAACCCAAAAATTCCTGTTGCATCTGAAAGTAGAAACTCGCCCGATTACAACGGTATGTGTATTTTTTCCTTAGGCCATTCTGGTTAAGCGTTTGGAGCCGCAGAATTGCGAAAAATTTGTTGTCTTCTCAACCATTTCTTAGCTTCAAACTCGCATATCTCGCGAACGGGTTGACCTAACCCAAAAATTCCTATTGCATCTGAAAGTAGAAACTCGCCCGATTACAACGGTATGTGTATTTTTTCCCTAGGCCATTCTGGTTAAGCGTTTGGAGCAGCAGAAGTGCGAAAAATTTGTTGTCTTCTCAACTATTTCTTAGCGTCAAACACCCATATCTCGCGAACGGATTGACCTAACCCAAAAATTCCTGTTGCATCTGAAAGTAGAAACTCGCCCGATTACAACGGTATGTGTATTTTTTCCCTAGGCCATTCTTGTTAAGCGATTGGAGCAGCAGAATTGCGAAAAATTTTTTGCCTTCTCAACCATTTCGTGGCTTCAAACTCCCATATCTCGCGAACGGATTGACCTAACCCAAAAATTCCTATTGCATCTGAAAGTAGAAACTCGCCCGATTACAGCGGTATGGGTATTTTTTCCCTAGGCCACTCTGGTTAAGCGTTTGGAGCAGCAGAAGTGCGAAAAATTTGTTGTCTTCTCAACCATTTCTTAGCTTCAAAATCCCATATCTCGCGAACGGATTGACCTAACCCAAAAATTCCTGTTGCATCTGAAAGTAGAAACTCGCCCGATTACAACGGTATGTGTATTTTTTCCCTAGGCCATTCTTGTTAAGCGTTTGGAGCAGCAGAATTGCGAAAAATTTTCTGCCTTCTCAACCAATTCTTGGCCTCAAACTCCCATATCTCGCGAACGGATTGTCCTAACCCAAAAATTCCTGTTGCATCTGAAAGTAGAAACTCGCCCGATTACAACGGTATGTGTATTTTTTCCCTAGGCCGTTCTGGTTAAGCGTTTGGAGCAGCAGAATTGCGAAAAATTTGTTGTCTTCCCAACCATTTCTTAGCTTCAAACTCGCATATCTCGCGAACGGATTGACCTAACCCAAAAATTCCTGTTGCATCTGAAAGTAGAAACTCGCCCGATTACAACGGTATGTGTATTTTTTCCCTAGGCCATTCTTGTTAAGCGTTTGGAGCAGCAGAATTGCGAAAAATTTTCTGCCTTCTCAACCAATTCTTGGCCTCAAACTCCCACATCTCGCGAACGGATTGTCCTAACCCAAAAATTCCTGTTGCATCTGAAAGTAGAAACTCGCCCGATTACAACGGTATGTGTATTTTTTCCCTAGGCCATTCTGGTTAAGCGTTTGGAGCAGCAGAATTGCGAAAAATTTGTTGTCTTCCCAACCATTTCTTGGCTTCAAACTCCCATATCTCGCGAACGGATTGTCCTAACCCAAAAATTCCTGTTGCATCTGAAAGTAGAAACTCGCCCGATTACAACGGTATGTGTATTTTTTCCCTAGGCCATTCTTGTTAAGCGTTTGGAGCAGCAGAATTGAGAAGAATTTTCTGCCTTCTCAACCATTTCTAGGCTTCAAATTCCCATATCTCGCGAACGGATTGACCTAACCCAAAAATTCCTATTGCATCTGAAAGTAGAAACTCGCCCGATTACAGCGGTATGGGTATTTTTTCCCTAGGCCATTCTGGTTAAGCGTTTGGAGCAGCAGCATTGCGAAAAATTTTCTGCCTTCTCAACCATTTCTTGGCTTCAAACTCCCATATCTCGCGAACGGATTGAACTAACCCAAAAATTCCTATTGCATCTGAAAGTAGAAACTCGCCCGATTACAGCGGTATGTGTATTTTTTCCCTAGGCCATTCTGGTTAAGCGTTTGGAGCAGCAGAATTGCGAAAAATTTTTTGCCTTCTCAACCATTTCTTGGCTCAAACTCCCATATCTCGCGAACGGATTGACCTAACCCAAAAATTCCAATTGCATCTGAAAGTAGAAACTCGCCCGATTACAACGGTATGTGTATTTTTTCCCTAGGCCACTCTGGTTAAGCGTTTGGAGCAGCAGAAGTGCGAAAAATTTGTTGTCTTCTCAACCATTTCTTAGCTTCAAACTCCCATATCTCGCGAACGGATTGACCTAACCCAAAAATTCCTGTTGCATCTGAAAGTAGAAACTCGTCCGATTACAACGGTATGTGTATTTTTTCCCTAGGCCATTCTGGTTAAGCGTTTGGAGCAGCAGAAGTGCGTAAAATTTGTTGTCTTCTCAACCATTTCTTAGCTTCAAACTCCCATATCTCGCGAACGGATTGAACAAACCCAAAAATTCCTGCTGTGTCTGAAAGTAGAAACTCGCCCGGTTACAACTGTATGCGTATTTTTTCCCTAGGCCATTCTGGTTAAGCGTTTGGAGCAGCAGAATTGCGAAAAATTTGTTGTCTTCTCAACCATTTCTTAGCTTCAAACTCGCATATCTCGCGAACGGATTGACCTAACCAAAAAATTCCTATTTCATCTGAAAGTAGAAACTAGCCCGATTACAACGGTATGTGTATTTTTTCCCTAGGCCGTTCTGGTTAAGCGTTTGGAGCCGCAGAATTGCGAAATATTTGTTGTCTTCTCAACCATTTCTTAGCTTCAAACTCGCATATTTCGCGAACGGGTTGACCTAACCCAAAAATTCCTATTGCATCTGAAAGTAGAAACTCGCCCGATTACAACGGTATGTGTATTTTTTCCCTAGGCCATTCTTGTTAAGCGTTTGTAGCAGCAGAATTGCGAAAAATTTTCTGCCTTCTCAACCATTTCTTGGCTTCAAACTCCCATATCTCGCGAACGGATTGTCCTAACCCAAAAATTCCAATTGCATCTGAAAGTAGAAACTCGCCCGATTACAAAGGTATGTGTATTTTTTCCCTAGGCCATTCTGGTTAAGCGTTTGGAGCAGCAGAAGTGCGAAAAATTTGTTGTCTTCTCAACCATTTCTTAGCTTCAAACTCCCATATCTCGCGAACGGATTGACCTAACCCAAAAATTCCTGTTGCATCTGAAAGTAGAAACTCGCCCGATTACAACGGTATGTGTATTTTTTTCCTAGGCCATTCTGGTTAAGCGTTTGGAGAAGCAGAATTGCGAAAAATTTTCTGCCTTCTCAACCATTTCTTGGCTTCAAACTCCCATATCTCGCGAACGGATTGTCCTAACCCAAAAATTCCTGTTGCATCTGAAAGTAGAAACTCGCCCGATTACAACGGTATGTGTATTTTTTCCCTAGGCCATTCTTGTTAAGCGTTTGGAGCAGCAGAATTGCGAAAAATTTTCTGCCTTCTCAACCATTTCTTGGCTTCAAATTCCCATATCTCGCGAACGGATTGACCTAACCCAAAAATTCCTATTGCATCTGAAAGTAGAAACTCGCCCGATTACAGCGGTATGGGTATTTTTTCCCTAGGCCATTCTGGTTAAGCGTTTGGAGCAGCAGCATTGCGAAAAATTTTCTGCCTTCTCAACCATTTCTTGGCTTCAAACTCCCATATCTCGCGAACGGATTGACCTAACCCAAAAATTCCTATTGCATCTGAAAGTAGAAACTCGCCCGATTACAGCGGTATGAGTATTTTTTCCCTAGGCCATTCTGGTTAAGCGTTTGGAGCAGCAGAATTGCGAAAAATTTTTTGCCTTCTCAACCATTTCTTAGATTCAAACTCCCATATCTCGCGAACGGATTGACCTAACCCAAAAATTCCTGTTGCGTCTGAAAGTAGAAGCTCGCCCGATTACAACGGTATGTGTATTTTTTTCCTAGGCCATTCTGGTTAAGCGTTTCGAGCAGCAGAAGTGCGAAAAATTTGTTGTCTTCTCAACCATTTCTTGACTTCAAACTCCCATATCTCGCGAACGGATTGACCTAACCCAAAAATTCCTATTGCATCTGAAAGTAGAAACTCGCCCGATGACAACGGTATGTGTATTTTTTCCATAAGCCATGCTGGTTAAGCGTTTGGAGCAGCAGAATTGCGAAAAATTTGTTGTCTTCTCAACCATTTCTTAGCTTCAAACTCGCATATCTCGCGAACGGATTGACCTAACCAAAAAATTCCTATTGCATCTGAAAGTAGAAACTAGCCCGATTACAACGGTATGTGTATTTTTTCCCTAGGCCGTTCTGGTTAAGCGTTTGGAGCCGCAGAATTACGAAATATTTGTTGTCTTCTCAACCATTTCTTAGCTTCAAACTCGCATATTTCGCGAACGGGTTGACCTAACCCAAAAATTCCTATTGCATCTGAAAGTAGAAACTCGCCCGATTACAACGGTATGTGTATTTTTTCCCTAGGCCATTCTTGTTAAGCGTTTGGAGCAGCAGAATTGCGAAAAATTTTCTGCCTTCTCAACCATTTCTTGGCTTCAAACTCCCATATCTCGCGAACGGATTGTCCTAACCCAAAAATTCCAATTGCATCTGAAAGTAGAAACTCGCCCGATTACAACGGTCTGTGTATTTTTTCCCTAGGCCATTCTTGTTAAGCGTTTGGAGCAGCAGAATTGCGAAAAATTTTCTGCCTTCTCAACCATTTCTTGGCTTCAAACTCCCATATCTCGCGAACGGATTGACCTAACCCAAAAATTCCTATTGCATCTGAAAGTAGAAACTCGCCCGATTACAGCGGTATGGGTATTTTTTCCCTAGGCCATTCTGGTTAAGCGTTTGGAGCAGCAGCATTGCGAAAAATTTTCTGCCTTCTCAACCATTTCTTGGCTTAAACTCCCATATCTCGCGAACGGATTGACCTAACCCAAAAATTCCAATTGCATCTGAAAGTAGAAACTCGCCCGATTACAACGGTATGTGTATTTTTTCCCTAGGCCACTCTGGTTAAGCGTTTGGAGCAGCAGAAGTGCGAAAAATTTGTTGTCTTCTCAAGCATTTCTTAGCTTCAAACTCCCATATCTCGCGAACGGATTGACCTAACCCAAAAATTCCTGTTGCGTCTGAAAGTAGAAGCTCGCCCGATTACAACGGTATGTGTATTTTTTTCCTAGGCCATTCTGGTTAAGCGTTTGGAGCAGCAGAAGTGCGAAAAATTTGTTGTCTTCTCAACCATTTCTTAGCTTCAAACTCCCATATCTCGCGAACGGATTGACCTAACCCAAAAATTCCTGTTGCATCTGAAAGTAGAAACTCGCCCGATTACAACGGTATGTGTATTTTTTTCCTAGGCCATTCTGGTTAAGCGTTTGGAGAAGCAGAATTGCGAAAAATTTTCTGCCTTCTCAACCATTTCTTGGCTTCAAACTCCCATATCTCGCGAACGGATTGTCCTAATCCAAAAATTCCTGTTGCATCTGAAAGTAGAAACTCGCCCGATTACAACGGTATGTGTATTTTTTCCCTAGGCCATTCTTGTTAAGCGTTTGGAGCAGCAGAATTGCGAAAAATTTTCTGCCTTCTCAACCATTTCTTGGCTTCAAATTCCCATATCTCGCGAACGGATTGACCTAACCCAAAAATTCCTATTGCATCTGAAAGTAGAAACTCGCCCGATTACAGCGGTATGGGTATTTTTTCCCTAGGCCATTCTGGTTAAGCGTTTGGAGCAGCAGCATTGCGAAAAATTTTCTGCCTTCTCAACCATTTCTTGGCTTCAAACTCCCATATCTCGCGAACGGATTGACCTAACCCAAAAATTCCTATTGCATCTGAAAGTAGAAACTCGCCCGATTACAGCGGTATGTGTATTTTTTCCCTAGGCCATTCTGGTTAAGCGTTTGGAGCAGCAGAATTGCGAAAAATTTTTTGCCTTCTCAACCATTTCTTGGCTCAAACTCCCATATCTCGCGAACGGATTGACCTAACCCAAAAATTCCAATTGCATCTGAAAGTAGAAACTCGCCCGATTACAACGGTATGTGTATTTTTTCCCTAGGCCACTCTGGTTAAGCGTTTGGAGCAGCAGAAGTGCGAAAAATTTGTTGTCTTCTCAACCATTTCTTAGCTTCAAACTCCCATATCTCGCGAACGGATTGACCTAACCCAAAAATTCCTGTTGCATCTGAAAGTAGAAACTCGCCCGATTACAACGGTATGTGTATTTTTTCCCTAGGCCATTCTGGTTAAGCGTTTGGAGCAGCAGAATTGCGAAAAATTTGTTGTCTTCTCAACCATTTCTTAGCTTCAAACTCGCATATCTCGCGAACGGATTGACCTAACCAAAAAATTCCTATTGCATCTGAAAGTAGAAACTAGCCCGATTACAACGGTATGTGTATTTTTTCCCTAGGCCATTCTGGTTAAGCGTTTGGAGCCGCAGAATTGCGAAATATTTGTTGTCTTCTCAACCATTTCTTAGCTTCAAACTCGCATATTTCGCGAACGGGTTGACCTAACCCAAAAATTCCTATTGCATCTGAAAGTAGAAACTCGCCCGATTACAACGGTATGTGTATTTTTTCCCTAGGCCATTCTTGTTAAGCGTTTGGAGCAGCAGAATTGCGAAAAATTTTCTGCCTTCTCAACCATTTCTTGGCTTCAAACTCCCATATCTCGCGAACGGATTGTCCTAACCCAAAAATTCCAATTGCATCTGAAAGTAGAAACTCGCCCGATTACAAAGGTATGTGTGTTTTTTCCCTAGGCCATTCTGGTTAAGCGTTTGGAGCAGGAGAAGTGCGAAAAATTTGTTGTCTTCTCAACCATTTCTTAGCTTCAAACTCCCATATCTCGCGAACGGATTGACCTAACCCAAAAATTCCTGTTGCATCTGAAAGTAGAAACTCGCCCGATTACAACGGTATGTGTATTTTTTTCCTAGGCCATTCTGGTTAAGCGTTTGGAGAAGCAGAATTGCGAAAAATTTTCTGCCTTCTCAACCATTTCTTGGCTTCAAACTCCCATATCTCGCGAACGGATTGTCCTAACCCAAAAATTCCTGTTGCATCTGAAAGTAGAAACTCGCCCGATTACAACGGTATGTGTATCTTTTCCCTAGGCCATTCTTGTTAAGCGTTTGGAGCAGCAGAATTGCGAAAAATTTTCTGCCTTCTCAACCATTTCTTGGCTTCAAACTCCCATATCTCGCGAACGGATTGACCTAACCGAAAAATTCCAATTGCATCTGAAAGTAGAAACTCGCCCGATTACAGCGGTATGTGTATTTTTTCCCTAGGCCATTCTGGTTAAGCGTTTGGAGCAGCAGAATTGCGAAAAATTTTTCGCCTTCTCAACCATTTCTTGGCTCAAACTCCCATATCTCGCGAACGGATTGTCCTAACCCAAAAATTCCTGTTGCATCTGAAAGTAGAAACTCGCCCGATTACAACGGTATGTGTATTTTTTCCCTAGGCCGTTCTGGTTAAGCGTTTGGAGACGCAGAATTGCGAAAAATTTGTTGTCTTCTCAACCATTTCTTAGCTTCAAACTCCCATATCTCGCGAACGGATTGTCCTAACCCAAAAATTCCTGTTGCATCTGAAAGTAGAAACTCGCCCGATTACAGCGGTATGGGTATTTTTTCCCTAGGCCATTCTGGTTAAGCGTTTGGAGCAGCAGCATTGCGAAAAATTTTCTGCCTTCTCAACCATTTCTTGGCTTCAAACTCCCATATCTCGCGAACGGATTGACCTAACCCAAAAATTCCTATTGCATCTGAAAGTAGAAACTCGCCCGATTAGAACGGTATGTGTATTTTTTCCTTAGGCCATTCTTGTTAAGCGTTTGGAGCAGCAGAATTGCGAAAAATTTGTTGTCTTCTCAACCATTTCTTAGCTTCAAACTCCCATATCTCGCGAACGGATTGACCTAACCCAAAAATTCCTGTTGCATCTGAAAGTAGAAACTCGCCCGATTACAACGGTATGTGTATTTTTTCCCTAGGCCATTCTGGTTAAGCGTTTGGAGCAGCAGAAGTGCGTAAAATTTGTTGTCTTCTCAACCATTTCTTAGCTTCAAACTCCCATATCTCGCGAACGGATTGACCAAACCCAAAAATTCCTGCTGTGTCTGAAAGTAGAAACTCGCCCGGTTACAACTGTATGCGTATTTTTTCCCTAGGCCATTCTGGTTAAGCGTTTGGAGCAGCAGAATTGCGAAAAATTTGTTGTCTTCTCAACCATTTCTTAGCTTCAAACTCGCATATCTCGCGAACGGATCGACCTAACCCAAAAATTCTTATTGCATCTGAAAGTAGAAACTAGCCCGATTACAACGGTATGTGTATTTTTTCCCTAGGCCATTCTGGTTAAGCGTTTGGAGCAGCAGAATTGCGAAAAATTTTTTGCCTTCTCAACCATTTCTTGGCTTCAAACTCCCATATCTCGCGAACGGATTGACCTAACCCAAAAATTCCAATTGCATCTGAAAGTAGAAACTCGCCCGATTACAAAGGTATATGTATTTTTTCCCTAGGCTATTCTGGTTAAGCGTTTGGAGCAGGAGAAGTGCGAAAAATTTGTTGTCTTCTCAACCATTTCTTAGCTTCAAACTCCCATATCTCGCGAACGGATTGACCTAACCCAAAAATTCCTGTTGCATCTGAAAGTAGAAACTCGCCCGATTACAACGGTATGTGTATTTTTTTCCTAGGCCATTCTGGTTAAGCGTTTGGAGAAGCAGAATTGCGAAAAATTTTCTGCCTTCTCAACCATTTCTTGGCTTCAAACTCCCATATCTCGCGAACGGATTGTCCTAACCCAAAAATTCCTGTTGCATCTGAAAGTAGAAACTCGCCCGATTACAACGGTATGTGTATTTTTTCCCTAGGCCATTCTTGTTAAGCGTTTGGAGCAGCAGAATTGCGAAAAATTTTCTGCCTTCTCAACCATTTCTTGGCTTCAAACTCCCATATCTCGCGAACGGATTGACCTAACCGAAAAATTCCTATTGCATCTGAAAGTAGAAACTCGCCCGATTACAGCGGTATGTGTATTTTTTCCCTAGGCCATTCTGGTTAAGCGTTTGGAGCAGCCGAATTGCGAAAAATTTTTCGCCTTCTCAACCATTTCTTGGCTCAAACTCCCATATCTCGCGAACGGATTGTCCTAACCCAAAAATTCCTGTTGCATCTGAAAGTAGAAACTCGCCCGATTACAACGGTATGTGTATTTTTTCCCTAGGCCGTTCTGGTTAAGCGTTTGGAGACGCAGAATTGCGAAAAATTTGTTGTCTTCTCAACCATTTCTTAGCTTCAAACTCCCATATCTCGCGAACGGATTGTCCTAACCCAAAAATTCCTGTTGCATCTGAAAGTAGAAACTCGCCCGATTACAGCGGTATGGGTATTTTTTCCCTAGGCCATTCTGGTTAAGCGTTTGGAGCAGCAGCATTGCGAAAAATTTTCTGCCTTCTCAACCATTTCTTGGCTTCAAACTCCCATATCTCGCGAACGGATTGACCTAACCCAAAAATTCCTATTGCATCTGAAAGTAGAAACTCGCCCGATTACAGCGGTATGTGTATTTTTTCCCTTGGCCATTCTGGTTAAGCGTTTGGAGCAGCAGAATTGCGAAAAATTTTTTGCCTTCTCAACCATTTCTTGGCTCAAACTCCCATATCTCGCGAACGGATTGACCTAACCCAAAAATTCCAATTGCATCTGAAAGTAGAAACTCGCCCGATTACAACGGTATGTGTATTTTTTCCCTAGGCCACTCTGGTTAAGCGTTTGGAGCAGCAGAAGTGCGAAAAATTTGTTGTCTTCTCAACCATTTCTTAGCTTCAAACTCCCATATCTCGCGAACGGATTGACCTAACCCAAAAATTCCTGTTGCGTCTGAAAGTAGAAGCTCGCCCGATTACAACGGTATGTGTATTTTTTTCCTAGGCCATTCTGGTTAAGCGTTTGGAGCAGCAGAATTGCGAAAAATTTGTTGTCTTCTCAACCATTTCTTGGCTTCAAACTCCCATATCTCGCGAACGGATTGACCTAACCCAAAAATTCCTATTGCATCTGAAAGTAGAAACTAGCCCGATTACAACGGTATGTGTATTTTTTCCCTAGGCCATTCTGGTTAAGCGTTTGGAGCAGCAGAATTGCGAAAAATTTTTTGCCTTCTCAACCATTTCTTGGCTTCAAACTCCCATATCTCGCGAACGGATTGACCTAACCCAAAAATTCCAATTGCATCTGAAAGTAGAAACTCGCCCGATTGCAACGGTATGTGTATTTTTTCCCTAGGCCATTCTGGTTAAGCGTTTGGAGCAGCAGAAGTGCGAAAAATTTGTTGTCTTCTCAACTATTTCTTAGCGTCAAACACCCATATCTCGCGAACGGATTGACCTAACCCAAAAATTCCTGTTGCATCTGAAAGTAGAAACTCGCCCGATTACAACGGTATGTGTATTTTTTCCCTAGGCCATTCTTGTTAAGCGATTGGAGCAGCAGAATTGCGAAAAATTTTTTGCCTTCTCAACCATTTCTTGGCTTCAAACTCCCATATCTCGCGAACGGATTGACCTAACCCAAAAATTCCTATTGCATCTGAAAGTAGAAACTCGCCCGATTACAACGGTATGTGTATTTTTTCCTTAGGCCATTCTGGTTAAGCGTTTGGAGACGCAGAATTGCGAAAAATTTGTTGTCTTCTCAACCATTTCTTAGCTTCAAACTCGCATATCTCGCGAACGGGTTGACCTAACCCAAAAATTCCTATTGCATCTGAAAGTAGAAACTCGCCCGATTACAGCGGTATGGGTATTTTTTCCCTAGGCCATTCTGGTTAAGCGTTTGGAGCAGCAGCATTGCGAAAAATTTTCTGCCTTCTCAACCATTTCTTGGCTTCAAACTCCCATATCTCGCGAACGGATTGACCTAACCCAAAAATTCCTATTGCATCTGAAAGTAGAAACTCGCCCGATTACAGCGGTATGTGTATTTTTTCCCTTGGCCATTCTGGTTAAGCGTTTGGAGCAGCAGAATTGCGAAAAATTTTCTGCCTTCTCAACCATTTCTTGGCTTCAAACTCCCATATCTCGCGAACGGATTGACCTAACCCAAAAATTCCAATTGCATCTGAAAGTAGAAACTCGCCCGATTACAAAGGTATGTGTATTTTTTCCCTAGGCCATTCTGGTTAAGCGTTTGGAGCAGGAGAAGTGCGAAAAATTTGTTGTCTTCTCAACCATTTCTTAGCTTCAAACTCCCATATCTCGCGAACGGATTGACCTAACCCAAAAATTCCTGTTGCATCTGAAAGTAGAAACTCGCCCGATTACAACGGTATGTGTATTTTTTTCCTAGGCCATTCTGGTTAAGCGTTTGGAGAAGCAGAATTGCGAAAAATTTTCTGCCTTCTCAACCATTTCTTGGCTTCAAACTCCCATATCTCGCGAACGGATTGTCCTAACCCAAAAATTCCTGTTGCATCTGAAAGTAGAAACTCGCCCGATTACAACGGTATGTGTATTTTTTCCCTAGGCCATTCTTGTTAAGCGTTTGGAGCAGCAGAATTGCGAAAAATTTTCTGCCTTCTCAACCATTTCTTGGCTTCAAACTCCCATATCTCGCGAACGGATTGACCTAACCGAAAAATTCCTATTGCATCTGAAAGTAGAAACTCGCCCGATTACAGCGGTATGTGTATTTTTTCCCTAGGCCATTCTGGTTAAGCGTTTGGAGCAGCAGAATTGCGAAAAATTTTTCGCCTTCTCAACCATTTCTTGGCTCAAACTCCCATATCTCGCGAACGGATTGTCCTAACCCAAAAATTCCTGTTGCATCTGAAAGTAGAAACTCGCCCGATTACAACGGTATGTGTATTTTTTCCCTAGGCCGTTCTGGTTAAGCGTTTGGAGCAGCAGCATTGCGAAAAATTTTCTGCCTTCTCAACCATTTCTTGGCTTCAAACTCCCATATCTCGCGAACGGATTGACCTAACCCAAAAATTCCTATTGCATCTGAAAGTAGAAACTCGCCCGATTACAGGGGTATGTGTATTTTTTCCCTTGGCCATTCTGGTTAAGCGTTTGGAGCAGCAGAATTGCGAAAAATTTTTTGCCTTCTCAACCATTTCTTGGCTCAAACTCCCATATCTCGCGAACGGATTGACCTAACCCAAAAATTCCAATTGCATCTGAAAGTAGAAACTCGCCCGATTACAACGGTATGTGTATTTTTTCCCTAGGCCACTCTGGTTAAGCGTTTGGAGCAGCAGAAGTGCGAAAAATTTGTTGTCTTCTCAACCATTTCTTAGCTTCAAACTCCCATATCTCGCGAACGGATTGACCTAACCCAAAAATTCCTGTTGCGTCTGAAAGTAGAAGCTCGCCCGATTACAACGGTATGTGTATTTTTTTCCTAGGCCATTCTGGTTAAGCGTTTGGAGCAGCAGAAGTGCGAAAAATTTGTTGTCTTCTCAACCATTTCTTGGCTTCAAACTCCCATATCTCGCGAACGGATTGACCTAACCCAAAAATTCCTATTGCATCTGAAAGTAGAAACTAGCCCGATTACAACGGTATGTGTATTTTTTCCCTAGGCCATTCTGGTTAAGCGTTTGGAGCAGCAGAATTGCGAAAAATTTTTTGCCTTCTCAACCATTTCTTGGCTTCAAACTCCCATATCTCGCGAACGGATTGACCTAACCCAAAAATTCCAATTGCATCTGAAAGTAGAAACTCGCCCGATTACAACGGTATGTGTATTTTTTCCCTAGGCCACTCTGGTTAAGCGTTTGGAGCAGCAGAAGTGCGAAAAATTTGTTGTCTTCTCAACCATTTCTTAGCTTCAAACTCCCATATCTCGCGAACGGATTGACCTAACCCAAAAATTCCTGTTGCGTCTGAAAGTAGAAGCTCGCCCGATTACAACGGTATGTGTATTTTTTTCCTAGGCCATTCTGGTTAAGCGTTTGGAGAAGCAGAATTGCGAAAAATTTTCTGCCTTCTCAACCATTTCTTGGCTTCAAACTCCCATATCTCGCGAACGGATTGTCCTAACCCAAAAATTCCTGTTTCATCTGAAAGTAGAAACTCGCCCGATTACAACGGTATGTGTATTTTTTCCCTAGGCCATTCTTGTTAAGCGTTTGGAGCAGCAGAATTGCGAAAAATTTTCTGCCTTCTCAACCATTTCTTGGCTTCAAACTCCCATATCTCGCGAACGGATTGACCTAACCGAAAAATTCCTATTGCATCTGAAAGTAGAAACTCGCCCGATTACAGCGGTATGTGTATTTTTTCCCTAGGCCATTCTGGTTAAGCGTTTGGAGCAGCAGAATTGCGAAAAATTTTTCGCCTTCTCAACCATTTCTTGGCTCAAACTCCCATATCTCGCGAACGGATTGTCCTAACCCAAAAATTCCTGTTGCATCTGAAAGTAGAAACTCGCCCGATTACAACGGTATGTGTATTTTTTCCCTAGGCCGTTCTGGTTAAGCGTTTGGAGACGCAGAATTGCGAAAAATTTGTTGTCTTCTCAACCATTTCTTAGCTTCAAACTCCCATATCTCGCGAACGGATTGACCTAACCCAAAAATTCCTGTTGCGTCTGAAAGTAGAAGCTCGCCCGATTACAACGGTATGTGTATTTTTTTCCTAGGCCATTCTGGTTAAGCGTTTGGAGCAGCAGAAGTGCGAAAAATTTGTTGTCTTCTCAACCATTTCTTGGCTTCAAACTCCCATATCTCGCGAACGGATTGACCTAACCCAAAAATTCCAATTGCATCTGAAAGTAGAAACTCGCCCGATTACAACGGTATGTTTATTTTTTCCCTAGGCCATTCTGGTTAAGCGTTTGGAGCAGCAGAAGTGCGAAAAATTTGTTGTCTTCTCAACTATTTCTTAGTGTCAAACACCCATATCTCGCGAACGGATTGACCTAACCCAAAAATTCCTGTTGCATCTGAAAGTAGAAACTCGCCCGATTACAACGGTATGTGTATTTTTTCCCTAGGCCATTCTTGTTAAGCGATTGGAGCAGCAGAATTGCGAAAAATTTTTTGCCTTCTCAACCATTTCTTGGCTTCAAACTCCCATATCTCGCGAACGGATTGACCTAACCCAAAAATTCCTATTGCATCTGAAAGTAGAAACTCGCCCGATTACAACGGTATGTGTATTTTTTCCTTAGGCCATTCTGGTTAAGCGTTTGGAGCCGCAGAATTGCGAAAAATTTGTTGTCTTCTCAACCATTTCTTAGCTTCAAACTCGCATATCTCGCGAACGGGTTGACCTAACCCAAAAATTCCTATTGCATCTGAAAGTAGAAACTCGCCCGATTACAACGGTATGTGTATTTTTTCCCTAGGCCATTCTTGTTAAGCGTTTGGAGCAGCAGAATTGCGAAAAATTTTCTGCCTTCTCAACCATTTCTTGGCTTCAAACTCCCATATCTCGCGAACGGATTGTCCTAACCCAAAAATTCCAATTGCATCTGAAAGTAGAAACTCGCCCGATTACAAAGGTATGTGTATTTTTTCCCTAGGCCATTCTGGTTAAGCGTTTGGAGCAGCAGAATTGCGAAAAATTTGTTGTCTTCTCAACCATTTCTTAGCTTCAAACTCCCATATCTCGCGAACGGATTGACCTAACCCAAAAATTCCTGTTGCATCTGAAACTAGAAACTCGCCCGATTACAACGGTATGTGTATTTTTTTCCTAGGCCATTCTGGTTAAGCGTTTGGAGAAGCAGAATTGCGAAAAATTTTCTGCCTTCTCAACCATTTCTTGGCTTCAAACTCCCATATCTCGCGAACGGATTGTCCTAACCCAAAAATTCCTATTGCATCTGAAAGTAGAAACTCGCCCGATTACAGCGGTATGGGTATTTTTTCCCTAGGAGATTCTGGTTAAGCGTTTGGAGCAGCAGCATTGCGAAAAATTTTCTGCCTTCTCAACCATTTCTTGGCTTCAAACTCCCATATCTCGCGAACGGATTGACCTAACCCAAAAATTCCTATTGCATCTGAAAGTAGAAACTCGCCCGATTACAGCGGTATGTGTATTTTTTCCCTAGGCCATTCTGGTTAAGCGTTTGGAGCAGCAGAATTGCGAAAAATTTTTTGCCTTCTCAACCATTTCTTGGCTCAAACTCCCATATCTCGCGAACGGATTGACCTAACCCAAAAATTCCAATTGCATCTGAAAGTAGAAACTCGCCCGATTACAACGGTATGTGTATTTTTTCCCTAGGCCACTCTGGTTAAGCGTTTGGAGCAGCAGAATTGCGAAAAATTTGTTGTCTTCTCAACCATTTCTTAGCTTCAAACTCCCATATCTCGCGAACGGATTGACCTAACCCAAAAATTCCTGTTGCATCTGAAAGTAGAAACTCGCCCGATTACAACGGTATGTGTATTTTTTCCCTAGGCCATTCTGGTTAAGCGTTTGGAGCAGCAGAAGTGCGAAAAATTTGTTGTCTTCTCAACCATTTCTTAGCTTCAAACTCCCATATCTCGCGAACGGATTGACCTAACCCAAAAATTCCTGTTGCGTCTGAAAGTAGAAGCTCGCCCGATTACAACGGTATGTGTATTTTTTTCCTAGGCCATTCTGGTTAAGCGTTTGGAGCAGCAGAAGTGCGAAAAATTTGTTGTCTTCTCAACCATTTCTTGGCTTCAAACTCCCATATCTCGCGAACGGATTGACCTAACCCAAAAATTCCTATTGCATCTGAAAGTAGAAACTCGCCCGATTAGAACGGTATGTGTATTTTTTCCTTAGGCCATTCTTGTTAAGCGTTTGGAGCAGCAGAATTGCGAAAAATTTGTTGTCTTCTCAACCATTTCTTAGCTTCAAACTCCCATATCTCGCGAACGGATTGACCTAACCCAAAAATTCCTGTTGCATCTGAAAGTAGAAACTCGCCCGATTACAACGGTATGTGTATTTTTTCCCTAGGCCATTCTGGTTAAGCGTTTGGAGCAGCAGAAGTGCGTAAAATTTGTTGTCTTCTCAACCATTTCTTAGCTTCAAACTCCCATATCTCGCGAACGGATTGACCAAACCCAAAAATTCCTGCTGTGTCTGAAAGTAGAAACTCGCCCGATTACAACGGTATGTGTATTTTTTCCCTAGGCCACTCTGGTTAAGCGTTTGGGCAGCAGAATTGCGAAAAATTTGTTGTCTTCTCAACCATTTCTTAGCTTCAAACTCCCATATCTCGCGAACGGATTGACCTAACCCAAAAATTCCTGTTGCGTCTGAAAGTAGAAGCTCGCCCGATTACAACGGTATGTGTATTTTTTTCCTAGGCCATTCTGGTTAAGCGTTTGGAGCAGCAGAAGTGCGAAAAATTTGTTGTCTTCTCAACCATTTCTTGGCTTCAAACTCCCATATCTCGCGAACGGATTGACCTAACCCAAAAATTCCTATTGCATCTGAAAGTAGAAACTCGCCCGATTAGAACGGTATGTGTATTTTTTCCTTAGGCCATTCTTGTTAAGCGTTTGGAGCAGCAGAATTGCGAAAAATTTGTTGTCTTCTCAACCATTTCTTAGCTTCAAACTCCCATATCTCGCGAACGGATTGACCAAACCCAAAAATTCCTGCTGTGTCTGAAAGTAGAAACTCGCCCGGTTACAACTGTATGCGTATTTTTTCCCTAGGCCATTCTGGTTAAGCGTTTGGAGCAGCAGAATTGCGAAAAATTTGTTGTCTTCTCAACCATTTCTTAGCTTCAAACTCGCATATCTCGCGAACGGATTGACCTAACCCAAAAATTCCTATTGCATCTGAAAGTAGAAACTAGCCCGATTACAACGGTATGTGTATTTTTTCCCTAGGCCATTCTGGTTAAGCGTTTGGAGCAGCAGAATTGCGAAAAATTTTCTGCCTCCTCAACCATTTCTTGGCTTCAAACTCTCATATCTCGCGAACGGATTGACCTAACCCAAAAATTCCTATTGCATCTGAAAGTAGAAACTCGCCCGATTACAGCGGTATGTGTATTTTTTCCCTAGGCCATTCTGGTTAGCGTTTGGAGCAGCAGAATTGCGAAAAATTTTTTGCCTTCTCAACCATTTCTTGGCTCAAACTCCCATATCTCGCGAACGGATTGACCTAACCCAAAAATTCCAATTGCATCTGAAAGTAGAAACTCGCCCGATTACAACGGTATGTGTATTTTTTCCCTAGGCCACTCTGGTTAAGCGTTTGGAGCAGCAGAAGTGCGAAAAATTTGTTGTCTTCTCAACCATTTCTTAGCTTCAAACTCCCATATCTCGCGAACGGATTGACCTAACCCAAAAATTCCTGTTGCATCGGAAATTAGAAACTCGCCCGATTACAACGGTATGTGTATTTTTTCCCTAGGCCATTCTGGTTAAGCGTTTGGAGCAGCAGAAGTGCGTAAAATTTGTTGTCTTCTCAACCATTTCTTAGCTTCAAACTCCCATATCTCGCGAACGGATTGACCAAACCCAAAAATTCCTGCTGTGTCTGAAAGTAGAAACTCGCCCGGTTACAACTGTATGCGTATTTTTTCCCTAGGCCATTCTGGTTAAGCGTTTGGAGCAGCAGAATTGCGAAAAATTTGTTGTCTTCTCAACCATTTCTTAGCTTCAAACTCCCATATCTCGCGAACGGATTGACCTAACCCAAAAATTCCTATTGCATCTGAAAGTAGAAACTAGCCCGATTACAACGGTATGTGTATTTTTTCCCTAGGCCATTCTGGTTAAGCGTTTGGAGCAGCAGAATTGCGAAAAATTTTTTGCCTTCTCAACCATTTCTTGGCTTCAAACTCCCATATCTCGCGAACGGATTGACCTAACCCAAAAATTCCTATTGCATCTGAAAGTAGAAACTCGCCCGATTACAGCGGTATGGGTATTTTTTCCCTAGGCCATTCTGGTTAAGCGTTTGGAGCAGCAGAATTGCGAAAAATTTTCTGCCTTCTCAACCATTTCTTGGCTTCAAACTCTCATATCTCGCGAACGGATTGACCTAACCCAAAAATTCCTATTGCATCTGAAAGTAGAAACTCGCCCGATTACAGCGGTATGTGTATTTTTTCCCTAGGCCATTCTGGTTAGCGTTTGGAGCAGCAGAATTGCGAAAAATTTTTTGCCTTCTCAACCATTTCTTGGCTCAAACTCCCATATCTCGCGAACGGATTGACCTAACCCAAAAATTCCAATTGCATCTGAAAGTAGAAACTCGCCCGATTACAACGGTATGTGTATTTTTTCCCTAGGCCACTCTGGTTAAGCGTTTGGAGCAGCAGAAGTGCGAAAAATTTGTTGTCTTCTCAACCATTTCTTAGCTTCAAACTCCCATATCTCGCGAACGGATTGACCTAACCCAAAAATTCCTGTTGCATCGGAAATTAGAAACTCGCCCGATTACAACGGTATGTGTATTTTTTCCCTAGGCCATTCTTGTTAAGCGTTTGGAGCAGCAGAATTGCGAAAAATTTTTTGCCTTCTCAACCATTTCTTGGCTCAAACTCCCATATCTCGCGAACGGATTGACCTAACCCAAAAATTCCAATTGCATCTGAAAGTAGAAACTCGCCCGATTACAACGGTATGTGTATTTTTTCCCTAGGCCACTCTGGTTAAGCGTTTGGAGCAGCAGAATTGCGAAAAATTTGTTGTCTTCTCAACCATTTCTTAGCTTCAAACTCCCATATCTCGCGAACGGATTGACCTAACCCAAAAATTCCTGTTGCGTCTGAAAGTAGAAGCTCGCCCGATTACAACGGTATGTGTATTTTTTTCCTAGGCCATTCTGGTTAAGCGTTTGGAGCAGCAGAAGTGCGAAAAATTTGTTGTCTTCTCAACCATTTCTTGGCTTCAAACTCCCATATCTCGCGAACGGATTGACCTAACCCAAAAATTCCTATTGCATCTGAAAGTAGAAACTCGCCCGATTAGAACGGTATGTGTATTTTTTCCTTAGGCCATTCTTGTTAAGCGTTTGGAGCAGCAGAATTGCGAAAAATTTGTTGTCTTCTCAACCATTTCTTAGCTTCAAACTCCCATATCTCGCGAACGGATTGACCTAACCCAAAAATTCCTGTTGCATCTGAAAGTAGAAACTCGCCCGATTACAACGGTATGTGTATTTTTTCCCTAGGCCATTCTGGTTAAGCGTTTGGAGCAGCAGAAGTGCGTAAAATTTGTTGTCTTCTCAACCATTTCTTAGCTTCAAACTCCCATATCTCGCGAACGGATTGACCAAACCCAAAAATTCCTGCTGTGTCTGAAAGTAGAAACTCGCCCGGTTACAACTGTATGCGTATTTTTTCCCTAGGCCGTTCTGGTTAAGCGTTTGGAGCAGCAGAATTGCGAAAAATTTGTTGTCTTCTCAACCATTTCTTAGCTTCAAACTCGCATATCTCGCGAACGGATTGACCTAACCCAAAAATTCCTATTGCATCTGAAAGTAGAAACTAGCCCGATTACAACGGTATGTGTATTTTTTCCCTAGGCCATTCTGGTTAAGCGTTTGGAGCAGCAGAATTGCGAAAAATTTTTTGCCTTCTCAACCATTTCTTGGCTTCAAACTCCCATATCTCGCGAACGGATTGACCTAACCCAAAAATTCCTATTGCATCTGAAAGTAGAAACTCGCCCGATTACAGCGGTATGGGTATTTTTTCCCTAGGCCATTCTGGTTAAGCGTTTGGAGCAGCAGAATTGCGAAAAATTTTCTGCCTTCTCAACCATTTCTTGGCTTCAAACTCTCATATCTCGCGAACGGATTGACCTAACCCAAAAATTCCTATTGCATCTGAAAGTAGAAACTCGCCCGATTACAGCGGTATGTGTATTTTTTCCCTAGGCCATTCTGGTTAGCGTTTGGAGCAGCAGAATTGCGAAAAATTTTTTGCCTTCTCAACCATTTCTTGGCTCAAACTCCCATATCTCGCGAACGGATTGACCTAACCCAAAAATTCCAATTGCATCTGAAAGTAGAAACTCGCCCGATTACAACGGTATGTGTATTTTTTCCCTAGGCCACTCTGGTTAAGCGTTTGGAGCAGCAGAAGTGCGAAAAATTTGTTGTCTTCTCAACCATTTCTTAGCTTCAAACTCCCATATCTCGCGAACGGATTGACCTAACCCAAAAATTCCTGTTGCATCGGAAATTAGAAACTCGCCCGATTACAACGGTATGTGTATTTTTTCCCTAGGCCATTCTTGTTAAGCGTTTGGAGCAGCAGAATTGCGAAAAATTTTCTGCCTTCTCAACCATTTCTTGGCTTCAAACTCCCATATCTCGCAAACGGATTGTCCTAACCCAAAAATTCCTGTTGCATCTGAAAGTAGAAACTCGCCCGATTACAACGGTATGTGTATTTTTTCCTTAGGCCATTCTGGTTAAGCGTTTGGAGCCGCAGAATTGCGAAATATTTGTTGTCTTCTCAACCATTTCTTAGCTTCAAACTCGCATATTTCGCGAACGGGTTGACCTAACCCAAAAATTCCTATTGCATCTGAAAGTAGAAACTCGCCCGATTACAACGGTGTGTGTATTTTTTCCCTAGGCCATTCTTGTTAAGCGTTTGGAGCAGCAGAATTGCGAAAAATTTTCTGCCTTCCAACCATTTCTTGGCTTCAAGCTCCCATATCTCGCGAACGGATTGTCCTAACCCAAAAATTCCAATTGCATCTGAAAGTAGAAACTCGCCCGATTACAAAGGTATGTGTATTTTTTCCCTAGGCCATTCTGGTTAAGCGTTTGGAGCAGCAGAAGTGCGAACAATTTGTTGTCTTCTCAACCATTTCTTAGCTTCAAACTCCCATATCTCGCGAACGGATTGACATAACCCAAAAATTCCTGTTGCATCTGGAAGTAGAAACTCGCCCGATTACAACGGTATGTGTATTTTTTTCCTAGGCCATTCTGGTTAAGCGTTTGGAGAAGCAGAATTGCGAAAAATTTTCTGCCTTCTCAACCATTTCTTGGCTTCAAACTCCCATATCTCGCGAACGGATTGTCCTAACCCAAAAATTCCTGTTGCATCTGAAAGTAGAAACTCGCCCGATTACAACGGTATGTGTATTTTTTCCCTAGGCCATTCTTGTTAAGCGTTTGGAGCAGCAGAATTGCGAAAAATTTTCTGCCTTCTCAACCATTTCTTGGCTTCAAACTCCCATATCTCGCGAACGGATTGTCCTAACCCAAAAATTCCTGTTGCATCTGAAAGTAGAAACTCGCCCGATTTCAACGGTATGTGTATTTTTTCCCTAGGCCGTTCTGGTTAAGCGTTCGGAGACGCAGAATTGCGAAAAATTTGTTGTCTTCTCAACCATTTCTTAGCTTCAAACTCCCATATCTCGCGAACGGATTGTCCTAACCCAAAAATTCCTGTTGCATCTGAAAGTAGAAACTCGCCCGATTACAGCGGTATGGGTATTTTTTCCCTAGGCCATTCTGGTTAAGCGTTTGGAGCAGCAGCATTGCGAAAAATTTTCTGCCTTCTCAACCATTTCTTGGCTTCAAACTCCCATATCTCGCGAACGGATTGACCTAACCCAAAAATTCCTATTGCATCTGAAAGTAGAAACTCGCCCGATTACAGCGGTATGTGTATTTTTTCCCTAGGCCATTCTGGTTAAGCGTTTGGAGCAGCAGGATTGCGAAAAATTTTTTGCCTTCTCAACCATTTCTTGGCTCAAACTCCCATATCTCGCGAACGGATTGTCCTAACCCAAAAATTCCTGTTGCATCTGAAAGTAGAAACTCGCCCGATTACAACGGTATGTGTATTTTTTCCCTAGGCCGTTCTGGTTAAGCGTTTGGAGACGCAGAATTGCGAAAAATTTGTTGTCTTCTCAACCATTTCTTAGCTTCAAACTCCCATATCTCGCGAACGGATTGTCCTAACCCAAAAATTCCTGTTGCATCTGAAAGTAGAAACTCGCCCGATTACAGCGGTATGGGTATTTTTTCCCTAGGCCATTCTGGTTAAGCGTTTGGAGCAGCAGCATTGCGAAAAATTTTCTGCCTTCTCAACCATTTCTTGGCTTCAAACTCCCATATCTCGCGAACGGATTGACCTAACCCAAAAATTCCTATTGCATCTGAAAGTAGAAACTCGCCCGATAACAGCGGTATGTGTATTTTTTCCCTAGGCCATTCTGGTTAAGCGTTTGGAGCAGCAGAATTGCGAAAAATTTTTTGCCTTCTCAACCATTTCTTGGCTCAAACTCCCATATCTCGCGAACGGATTGACCTAACCCAAAAATTCCAATTGCATCTGAAAGTAGAAACTCGCCCGATTACAACGGTATGTGTATTTTTTCCCTAGGCCACTCTGGTTAAGCGTTTGGAGCAGCAGAAGTGCGAAAAATTTGTTGTCTTCTCAACCATTTCTTAGCTTCAAACTCCCATATCTCGCGAACGGATTGACCTAACCCAAAAATTCCTGTTGCGTCTGAAAGTAGAAGCTCGCCCGATTACAACGGTATGTGTATTTTTTTCCTAGGCCATTCTGGTTAAGCGTTTGGAGCAGCAGAAGTGCGAAAAATTTGTTGTCTTCTCAACCATTTCTTGGCTTCAAACTCCCATATCTCGCGAACGGATTGACCTAACCCAAAAATTCCTATTGCATCTGAAAGTAGAAACTCGACCGATTAGAACGGTATGTGTATTTTTTCCTTAGGCCATTCTTGTTAAGCGTTTGGAGCAGCAGAATTGCGAAAAATTTGTTGTCTTCTCAACCATTTCTTAGCTTCAAACTCCCATATCTCGCGAACGGATTGACCTAACCCAAAAATTCCTGTTGCATCTGAAAGTAGAAACTCGCCCGATTACAACGGTATGTGTATTTTTTCCTTAGGCCATTCTGGTTAAGCGTTTGGAGCAGCAGAAGTGCGTAAAATTTGTTGTCTTCTCAACCATTTCTTAGCTTCAAACTCCCATATCTCGCGAACGGATTGACCAAACCCAAAAATTCCTGCTGTGTCTGAAAGTAGAAACTCGCCCGGTTACAACTGTATGCGTATTTTTTCCCTAGGCCATTCTGGTTAAGCGTTTGGAGCAGCAGAATTGCGAAAAATTTGTTGTCTTCTCAACCATTTCTTAGCTTCAAACTCGCATATCTCGCGAACGGATTGACCTAACCCAAAAATTCCTATTGCATCTGAAAGTAGAAACTAGCCCGATTAAACGGTATGTGTATTTTTTCCCTAGGCCATTCTTGTTAAGCGATTGGAGCAGCAGAATTGCGAAAAATTTTTTGCCTTCTCAACCATTTCTTGGCTTCAAACTCCCATATCTCGCGAACGGATTGACCTAACCCAAAAATTCCTATTGCATCTGAAAGTAGAAACTCGCCCGATTACGGCGATATGGGTATTTTTTCCCTAGGCCACTCTGGTTAAGCGTTTGGAGCAGCAGAAGTGCGAAAAATTTGTTGTCTTCTCAACCATTTCTTAGCTTCAAACTCCCATATCTCGCGAACGGATTGACCTAACCCAAAAATTCCTGTTGCGTCTGAAAGTAGAAACTCGCCCGATTACAACGGTATGTGTATTTTTTCCCTAGGCCATTCTTGTTAAGCGTTTGGAGCAGCAGAATTGCGAAAAATTTTCTGCCTTCTCAACCATTTCTTGGCTTCAAACTCCCATATCTCGCGAACGGATTGTCCTAACCCAAAAATTCCTGTTGCATCTGAAAGTAGAAACTCGCCCGATTACAACGGTATGTGTATTTTTTCCCTAGGCCATTCTGGTTAAGCGTTTGGAGCAGCAGAATTGCGAAAAATTTGTTGTCTTCTCAACCATTTCTTAGCTTCAAACTCGCATATCTCGCGAACGGATTGACCTAACCCAAAAATTCCTATTGCATCTGAAAGTAGAAACTCGCCCGATTACAACGGTATGTGTATTTTTTCCCTAGGCCATTCTTGTTAAGCGTTTGGAGCAGCAGAATTGCGAAAAATTTTTTGCCTTCTCAACTATTTCTTGGCTATAAACTCCCATATCTCGCGAACGGATTGACCTAACCCAAAAATTCCTATTGCATCTGAAAGTAGAAACTCGCCCGATTACAACGGTATGTGTATTTTTTCCCTAGGCCATTCTGGTTAAGCGTTTGGAGCAGCAGAATTGCGAAAAATTTTCTGCCTTCTCAACCATTTCTTGGCTTCAAACTCCCATATCTCGCGAACGGATTGACCTAACCCAAAAATTCCTGTTGCGTCTGAAAGTAGAAGCTCGCCCGATTACAACGGTATGTGTATTTTTTCCCTAGGCCGTTCTGGTTAAGCGTTTGGAGACGCAGAATTGCGAAAAATTTGTTGTCTTCTCAACCATTTCTTAGCTTCAAACTCCCATATCTCGCGAACGGATTGTCCTAACCCAAAAATTCCTGTTGCATCTGAAAGTAGAAACTCGCCCGATTACAGCGGTATGGGTATTTTTTCCCTAGGCCATTCTGGTTAAGCGTTTGGAGCAGCAGCATTGCGAAAAATTTTCTGCCTTCTCAACCATTTCTTGGCTTCAAACTCCCATATCTCGCGAACGGATTGACCTAACCCAAAAATTCCTATTGCATCTGAAAGTAGAAACTCGCCCGATAACAGCGGTATGTGTATTTTTTCCCTAGGCCATTCTGGTTAAGCGTTTGGAGCAGCAGAATTGCGAAAAATTTTTTGCCTTCTCAACCATTTCTTGGCTCAAACTCCCATATCTCGCGAACGGATTGACCTAACCCAAAAATTCCAATTGCATCTGAAAGTAGAAACTCGCCCGATTACAACGGTATGTGTATTTTTTCCCTAGGCCACTCTGGTTAAGCGTTTGGAGCAGCAGAAGTGCGAAAAATTTGTTGTCTTCTCAACCATTTCTTAGCTTCAAACTCCCATATCTCGCGAACGGATTGACCTAACCCAAAAATTCCTGTTGCTTCTGAAAGTAGAAGCTCGCCCGATTACAACGGTATGTGTATTTTTTTCCTAGGCCATTCTGGTTAAGCGTTTGGAGCAGCAGAAGTGCGAAAAATTTGTTGTCTTCTCAACCATTTCTTGGCTTCAAACTCCCATATCTCGCGAACGGATTGACCTAACCCAAAAATTCCTATTGCATCTGAAAGTAGAAACTCGACCGATTAGAACGGTATGTGTATTTTTTCCTTAGGCCATTCTTGTTAAGCGTTTGGAGCAGCAGAATTGCGAAAAATTTGTTGTCTTCTCAACCATTTCTTAGCTTCAAACTCCCATATCTCGCGAACGGATTGACCTAACCCAAAAATTCCTGTTGCATCTGAAAGTAGAAACTCGCCCGATTACAACGGTATGTGTATTTTTTCCTTAGGCCATTCTGGTTAAGCGTTTGGAGCAGCAGAAGTGCGTAAAATTTGTTGTCTTCTCAACCATTTCTTAGCTTCAAACTCCCATATCTCGCGAACGGATTGACCAAACCCAAAAATTCCTGCTGTGTCTGAAAGTAGAAACTCGCCCGGTTACAACTGTATGCGTATTTTTTCCCTAGGCCATTCTGGTTAAGCGTTTGGAGCAGCAGAATTGCGAAAAATTTGTTGTCTTCTCAACCATTTCTTAGCTTCAAACTCGCATATCTCGCGAACGGATTGACCTAACCCAAAAATTCCTATTGCATCTGAAAGTAGAAACTAGCCCGATTAAACGGTATGTGTATTTTTTCCCTAGGCCATTCTTGTTAAGCGATTGGAGCAGCAGAATTGCGAAAAATTTTTTGCCTTCTCAACCATTTCTTGGCTTCAAACTCCCATATCTCGCGAACGGATTGACCTAACCCAAAAATTCCTATTGCATCTGAAAGTAGAAACTCGCCCGATTACGGCGATATGGGTATTTTTTCCCTAGGCCACTCTGGTTAAGCGTTTGGAGCAGCAGAAGTGCGAAAAATTTGTTGTCTTCTCAACCATTTCTTAGCTTCAAACTCCCATATCTCGCGAACGGATTGACCTAACCCAAAAATTCCTGTTGCGTCTGAAAGTAGAAACTCGCCCGATTACAACGGTATGTGTATTTTTTCCCTAGGCCATTCTTGTTAAGCGTTTGGAGCAGCAGAATTGCGAAAAATTTTCTGCCTTCTCAACCATTTCTTGGCTTCAAACTCCCATATCTCGCGAACGGATTGTCCTAACCCAAAAATTCCTGTTGCATCTGAAAGTAGAAACTCGCCCGATTACAACGGTATGTGTATTTTTTCCCTAGGCCATTCTGGTTAAGCGTTTGGAGCAGCAGAATTGCGAAAAATTTGTTGTCTTCTCAACCATTTCTTAGCTTCAAACTCGCATATCTCGCGAACGGATTGACCTAACCCAAAAATTCCTATTGCATCTGAAAGTAGAAACTCGCCCGATTACAACGGTATGTGTATTTTTTCCCTAGGCCATTCTTGTTAAGCGTTTGGAGCAGCAGAATTGCGAAAAATTTTTTGCCTTCTCAACTATTTCTTGGCTATAAACTCCCATATCTCGCGAACGGATTGACCTAACCCAAAAATTCCTATTGCATCTGAAAGTAGAAACTCGCCCGATTACAACGGTATGTGTATTTTTTCCCTAGGCCATTCTGGTTAAGCGTTTGGAGCAGCAGAATTGCGAAAAATTTTCTGCCTTCTCAACCATTTCTTGGCTTCAAACTCCCATATCTCGCGAACGGATTGACCTAACCCAAAAATTCCTGTTGCGTCTGAAAGTAGAAGCTCGCCCGATTACAACGGTATGTGTATTTTTTCCCTAGGCCGTTCTGGTTAAGCGTTTGGAGACGCAGAATTGCGAAAAATTTGTTGTCTTCTCAACCATTTCTTAGCTTCAAACTCCCATATCTCGCGAACGGGTTGTCCTAACCCAAAAATTCCTGTTGCATCTGAAAGTAGAAACTCGCCCGATTACAGCGGTATGGGTATTTCTTCCCTAGGCCATTCTGGTTAAGCGTTTGGAGCAGCAGCATTGCGAAAAATTTTCTGCCTTCTCAACCATTTCTTGGCTTCAAACTCCCATATCTCGCGAACGGATTGACCTAACCCAAAAATTCCTATTGCATCTGAAAGTAGAAACTCGCCCGATTACAGCGGTATGTGTATTTTTTCCCTAGGCCATTCTGGTTAAGCGTTTGGAGCAGCAGAATTGCGAAAAATTTTTTGCCTTCTCAACCATTTCTTGGCTCAAACTCCCATATCTCGCGAACGGATTGACCTAACCCAAAAATTCCAATTGCATCTGAAAGTAGAAACTCGCCCGATTACAACGGTATGTGTATTTTTTCCCTAGGCCACTCTGGTTAAGCGTTTGGAGCAGCAGAAGTGCGAAAAATTTGTTGTCTTCTCAACCATTTCTTAGCTTCAAACTCCAATATCTCGCGAACGGATTGACCTAACCCAAAAATTCCTGTTGCGTCTGAAAGTAGAAGCTCGCCCGATTACAACGGTATGTGTATTTTTTTCCTAGGCCATTCTGGTTAAGCGTTTGGAGCAGCAGAAGTGCGAAAAATTTGTTGTCTTCTCAACCATTTCTTGGCTTCAAACTCCCATATCTCGCGAACGGATTGACCTAACCCAAAAATTCCTATTGCATCTGAAAGTAGAAACTCGCCCGATTAGAACGGTATGTGTATTTTTTCCTTAGGCCATTCTTGTTAAGCGTTTGGAGCAGCAGAATTGCGAAAAATTTGTTGTCTTCTCAACCATTTCTTAGCGTCAAACTCCCATATCTCGCGAACGGATTGACCTAACCCAAAAATTCCTGTTGCATCTGAAAGTAGAAACTCGCCCGATTACAACGGTATGTGTATTTTTTCCCTAGGCCATTCTGGTTAAGCGTTTGGAGCAGCAGAAGTGCGTAAAATTTGTTGTCTTCTCAACCATTTCTTAGCTTCAAACTCCCATATCTCGCGAACGGATTGACCAAACCCAAAAATTCCTGCTGTGTCTGAAAGTAGAAACTCGCCCGGTTACAGCTGTATGCGTATTTTTTCCCTAGGCCATTCTGGTTAAGCGTTTGGAGCAGCAGAATTGCGAAAAATTTGTTGTCTTCTCAACCATTTCTTAGCTTCAAACTCGCATATCTCGCGAACGGATTGACCTAACCCAAAAATTCCTGTTGCATCTGAAAGTAGAAACTCGCCCGATTACAACGGTATGTGTATTTTTTCCTTAGGCCATTCTGGTTAAGCGTTTGGAGCAGCAGAAGTGCGTAAAATTTGTTGTCTTCTCAACCATTTCTTAGCTTCAAACTCCCATATCTCGCGAACGGATTGACCAAACCCAAAAATTCCTGCTGTGTCTGAAAGTAGAAACTCGCCCGGTTACAACTGTATGCGTATTTTTTCCCTAGGCCATTCTGGTTAAGCGTTTGGAGCAGCAGAATTGCGAAAAATTTGTTGTCTTCTCAACCATTTCTTAGCTTCAAACTCGCATATCTCGCGAACGGATTGACCTAACCCAAAAATTCCTATTGCATCTGAAAGTAGAAACTAGCCCGATTAAACGGTATGTGTATTTTTTCCCTAGGCCATTCTTGTTAAGCGATTGGAGCAGCAGAATTGCGAAAAATTTTTTGCCTTCTCAACCATTTCTTGGCTTCAAACTCCCATATCTCGCGAACGGATTGACCTAACCCAAAAATTCCTATTGCATCTGAAAGTAGAAACTCGCCCGATTACGGCGATATGGGTATTTTTTCCCTAGGCCACTCTGGTTAAGCGTTTGGAGCAGCAGAAGTGCGAAAAATTTGTTGTCTTCTCAACCATTTCTTAGCTTCAAACTCCCATATCTCGCGAACGGATTGACCTAACCCAAAAATTCCTGTTGCGTCTGAAAGTAGAAACTCGCCCGATTACAACGGTATGTGTATTTTTTCCCTAGGCCATTCTTGTTAAGCGTTTGGAGCAGCAGAATTGCGAAAAATTTTCTGCCTTCTCAACCATTTCTTGGCTTCAAACTCCCATATCTCGCGAACGGATTGTCCTAACCCAAAAATTCCTGTTGCATCTGAAAGTAGAAACTCGCCCGATTACAACGGTATGTGTATTTTTTCCCTAGGCCATTCTGGTTAAGCGTTTGGAGCAGCAGAATTGCGAAAAATTTGTTGTCTTCTCAACCATTTCTTAGCTTCAAACTCGCATATCTCGCGAACGGATTGACCTAACCCAAAAATTCCTATTGCATCTGAAAGTAGAAACTCGCCCGATTACAACGGTATGTGTATTTTTTCCCTAGGCCATTCTTGTTAAGCGTTTGGAGCAGCAGAATTGCGAAAAATTTTTTGCCTTCTCAACTATTTCTTGGCTATAAACTCCCATATCTCGCGAACGGATTGACCTAACCCAAAAATTCCTATTGCATCTGAAAGTAGAAACTCGCCCGATTACAACGGTATGTGTATTTTTTCCCTAGGCCATTCTGGTTAAGCGTTTGGAGCAGCAGAATTGCGAAAAATTTTCTGCCTTCTCAACCATTTCTTGGCTTCAAACTCCCATATCTCGCGAACGGATTGACCTAACCCAAAAATTCCTGTTGCGTCTGAAAGTAGAAGCTCGCCCGATTACAACGGTATGTGTATTTTTTCCCTAGGCCGTTCTGGTTAAGCGTTTGGAGACGCAGAATTGCGAAAAATTTGTTGTCTTCTCAACCATTTCTTAGCTTCAAACTCCCATATCTCGCGAACGGGTTGTCCTAACCCAAAAATTCCTGTTGCATCTGAAAGTAGAAACTCGCCCGATTACAGCGGTATGGGTATTTCTTCCCTAGGCCATTCTGGTTAAGCGTTTGGAGCAGCAGCATTGCGAAAAATTTTCTGCCTTCTCAACCATTTCTTGGCTTCAAACTCCCATATCTCGCGAACGGATTGACCTAACCCAAAAATTCCTATTGCATCTGAAAGTAGAAACTCGCCCGATTACAGCGGTATGTGTATTTTTTCGCTAGGCCATTCTGGTTAAGCGTTTGGAGCAGCAGAATTGCGAAAAATTTTTTGCCTTCTCAACCATTTCTTGGCTCAAACTCCCATATCTCGCGAACGGATTGACCTAACCCAAAAATTCCAATTGCATCTGAAAGTAGAAACTCGCCCGATTACAACGGTATGTGTATTTTTTCCCTAGGCCACTCTGGTTAAGCGTTTGGAGCAGCAGAAGTGCGAAAAATTTGTTGTCTTCTCAACCATTTCTTAGCTTCAAACTCCAATATCTCGCGAACGGATTGACCTAACCCAAAAATTCCTGTTGCGTCTGAAAGTAGAAGCTCGCCCGATTACAACGGTATGTGTATTTTTTTCCTAGGCCATTCTGGTTAAGCGTTTGGAGCAGCAGAAGTGCGAAAAATTTGTTGTCTTCTCAACCATTTCTTGGCTTCAAACTCCCATATCTCGCGAACGGATTGACCTAACCCAAAAATTCCTATTGCATCTGAAAGTAGAAACTCGCCCGATTAGAACGGTATGTGTATTTTTTCCTTAGGCCATTCTTGTTAAGCGTTTGGAGCAGCAGAATTGCGAAAAATTTGTTGTCTTCTCAACCATTTCTTAGCGTCAAACTCCCATATCTCGCGAACGGATTGACCTAACCCAAAAATTCCTGTTGCATCTGAAAGTAGAAACTCGCCCGATTACAACGGTATGTGTATTTTTTCCCTAGGCCATTCTGGTTAAGCGTTTGGAGCAGCAGAAGTGCGTAAAATTTGTTGTCTTCTCAACCATTTCTTAGCTTCAAACTCCCATATCTCGCGAACGGATTGACCAAACCCAAAAATTCCTGCTGTGTCTGAAAGTAGAAACTCGCCCGGTTACAGCTGTATGCGTATTTTTTCCCTAGGCCATTCTGGTTAAGCGTTTGGAGCAGCAGAATTGCGAAAAATTTGTTGTCTTCTCAACCATTTCTTAGCTTCAAACTCGCATATCTCGCGAACGGATTGACCTAACCCAAAAATTCCTATTGCATCTGAAAGTAGAAACTAGCCCGATTACAACGGTATGTGTATTTTTTCCCTAGGCCATTCTGGTTAAGCGTTTGGAGCAGCAGAATTGCGAAAAACTTTTTGCCTTCTCAACCATTTCTTGGCTTCAAACTCCCATATCTCGCGAACGGATTGACCTAACCCAAAAATTCCAATTGCATCTGAAAGTAGAAACTCGCCCGATTGCAACGGTATGTGTATTTTTTCCCTAGGCCATTCTGGTTAAGCGTTTGGAGCAGCAGAAGTGCGAAAAATTTGTTGTCTTCTCAACTATTTCTTAGCGTCAAACACCCATATCTCGCGAACGGATTGACCTAACCCAAAAATTCCTGTTGCATCTGAAAGTAGAAACTCGCCCGATTACAACGGTATGTGTATTTTTTCCCTAGGCCATTCTTGTTAAGCGATTGGAGCAGCAGAATTGCGAAAAATGTTTTGCCTTCTCAACCATTTCTTGGCTTCAAACTCCCATATCTCGCGAACGGATTGAGCTAACCCAAAAATTCCTGTTGCGTCTGAAAGTAGAAGCTCGCCCGATTACAACGGTATGTGTATTTTTTTCCTAGGCCATTCTGGTTAAGCGTTTGGAGCAGCAGAAGTGCGAAAAATTTGTTGTCTTCTCAACCATTTCTTAGCTTCAAACTCCCATATCTCGCGAACGGATTGACCTAACCCAAAAATTCCTATTGCATCTGAAAGTAGAAACTCGCCCGATTACAGCGGTATGTGTATTTTTTCCCTAGGCCATTCTGGTTAAGCGTTTGGAGCAGCAGAATTGCGAAAAATTTTTTGCCTTCTCAACCATTTCTTGGCTCAAACTCCCATATCTCGCGAACGGATTGACCTAACCCAAAAATTCCAATTGCATCTGAAAGTAGAAACTCGCCCGATTACAACGGTATGTGTATTTTTTCCCTAGGCCACTCTGGTTAAGCGTTTGGAGCAGCAGAAGTGCGAAAAATTTGTTGTCTTCTCAACCATTTCTTGGCTTCAAACTCCCATATCTCGCGAACGGATTGACCTAACCCAAAAATTCCTATTGCATCTGAAAGTAGAAACTCGCCCGATTAGAACGGTATGTGTATTTTTTCCTTAGGCCATTCTTGTTAAGCGTTTGGAGCAGCAGAATTGCGAAAAATTTGTTGTCTTCTCAACCATTTCTTAGCGTCAAACTCCCATATCTCGCGAACGGATTGACCTAACCCAAAAATTCCTGTTGCATCTGAAAGTAGAAACTCGCCCGATTACAACGGTATGTGTATTTTTTCCCTAGGCCATTCTGGTTAAGCGTTTGGAGCAGCAGAAGTGCGTAAAATTTGTTGTCTTCTCAACCATTTCTTAGCTTCAAACTCCCATTTCTCGCGAACGGATTGACCAAACCCAAAAATTCCTGCTGTGTCTGAAAGTAGAAACTCGCCCGGTTACAACTGTATGCGTATTTTTTCCCTAGGCCATTCTGGTTAAGCGTTTGGAGCAGCAGAATTGCGAAAAATTTGTTGTCTTCTCAACCATTTCTTAGCTTCAAACTCGCATATCTCGCGAACGGATTGACCTAACCCAAAAATTCCTATTGCATCTGAAAGTAGAAACTAGCCCGATTACAACGGTATGTGTATTTTTTCCCTAGGCCATTCTGGTTAAGCGTTTGGAGCAGCAGAATTGCGAAAAACTTTTTGCCTTCTCAACCATTTCTTGGCTTCAAACTCCCATATCTCGCGAACGGATTTACCTAACCCAAAAATTCCAATTGCATCTGAAAGTAGAAACTCGCCCCATTGCAACGGTATGTGTATTTTTTCCCTAGGCCATTCTGGTTAAGCGTTTGGAGCAGCAGAAGTGCGAAAAATTTGTTGTCTTCTCAACTATTTCTTAGCGTCAAACACCCATATCTCGCGAACGGATTGACCTAACCCAAAAATTCCTGTTGCATCTGAAAGTAGAAACTCGCCCGGTTACAACTGTATGCGTATTTTTTCCCTAGGCCATTCTGGTTAAGCGTTTGGAGCAGCAGAATTGCGAAAAATTTGTTGTCTTCTCAACCATTTCTTAGCTTCAAACTCGCATATCTCGCGAACGGATTGACCTAACCCAAAAATTCCTATTGCATCTGAAAGTAGAAACTAGCCCGATTACAACGGTATGTGTATTTTTTCCCTAGGCCATTCTGGTTAAGCGTTTGGAGCAGCAGAAGTGCGAAAGATTTGTTGTCTTCTCAACCATTTCTTAGCTTCAAACTCCCATATCTCGCGAACGGATTGACCTAACCCAAAAATTCCTATTGCATCTGAAAGTCGAATCTCGCCCGATTACAACGGTATGTGTATTTTTTTCCTAGGCCATTCTGGTTAAGCGTTTGGAGAAGCAGAAGTGCGAAAAATTTTTTGCCTTCTCAACCATTTCTTGGCTTCAAACTCCCATATCTCGCGAACGGATTGACCTAACCCAAAAATTCCTATTGCATCTGAAAGTAGAAACTCGCCCGATTACAGCGGTATGTGTATTTTTTCCCTAGGCCATTCTGGTTAAGCGTTTGGAGCAGCAGAATTGCGAAAAATTTTTTGCCTTCTCAACCATTTCTTGGCTCAAACTCCCATATCTCGCGAACGGATTGACCTAACCCAAAAATTCCAATTGCATCTGAAAGTAGAAACTCGCCCGATTACAACGGTATGTGTATTTTTTCCCTAGGCCACTCTGGTTAAGCGTTTGGAGCAGCAGAAGTGCGAAAAATTTGTTGTCTTCTCAACCATTTCTTGGCTTCAAACTCCCATATCTCGCGAACGGATTGACCTAACCCAAAAATTCCTATTGCATCTGAAAGTAGAAACTCGCCCGATTAGAACGGTATGTGTATTTTTTCCTTAGGCCATTCTTGTTAAGCGTTTGGAGCAGCAGAATTGCGAAAAATTTGTTGTCTTCTCAACCATTTCTTAGCGTCAAACTCCCATATCTCGCGAACGGATTGACCTAACCCAAAAATTCCTGTTGCATCTGAAAGTAGAAACTCGCCCGATTACAGCGGTATGTGTATTTTTTCCCTAGGCCATTCTGGTTAAGCGTTTGGAGCAGCAGAATTGCGAAAAATTTGTTGTCTTCTCAACCATTTCTTAGCTTCAAACTCCCATATCTCGCGAACGGATTGACCAAACCCAAAAATTCCTGCTGTGTCTGAAAGTAGAAACTCGCCCGGTTACAACTGTATGCGTATTTTTTCCTAGGCCATTCTGGTTAAGCGTTTGGAGCAGCAGAATTGCGAAAAATTTGTTGTCTTCTCAACCATTTCTTAGCTTCAAACTCGCATATCTCGCGAACGGATTGACCTAACCCAAAAATTCCTATTGCATCTGAAAGTAGAAACTAGCCCGATTACAACGGTATGTGTATTTTTTCCCTAGGCCATTCTGGTTAAGCGTTTGGAGCAGCAGAATTGCGAAAAACTTTTTGCCTTCTCAACCATTTCTTGGCTTCAAACTCCCATATCTCGCGAACGGATTGACCTAACCCAAAAATTCCAATTGCATCTGAAAGTAGAAACTCGCCCGATTGCAACGGTATGTGTATTTTTTCCCTAGGCCATTCTGGTTAAGCGTTTGGAGCAGCAGAAGTGCGAAAAATTTGTTGTCTTCTCAACTATTTCTTAGCGTCAAACACCCATATCTCGCGAACGGATTGACCTAACCCAAAAATTCCTGTTGCATCTGAAAGTAGAAACTCGCCCGATTACAACGGTATGTGTATTTTTTCCCTAGGCCATTCTTGTTAAGCGATTGGAGCAGCAGAATTGCGAAAAATTTTTTGCCTTCTCAACCATTTCTTGGCTTCAAACTCCCATATCTCGCGAACGGATTGAGCTAACCCAAAAATTCCTGTTGCGTCTGAAAGTAGAAGCTCGCCCGATTACAACGGTATGTGTATTTTTTTCCTAGGCCATTCTGGTTAAGCGTTTGGAGCAGCAGAAGTGCGAAAAATTTGTTGTCTTCTCAACCATTTCTTAGCTTCAAACTCCCATATCTCGCGAACGGATTGACCTAACCCAAAAATTCCTATTGCATCTGAAAGTAGAAACTCGCCCGATTACAGCGGTATGTGTATTTTTTCCCTAGGCCATTCTGGTTAAGCGTTTGGAGCAGCAGAATTGCGAAAAATTTTTTGCCTTCTCAACCATTTCTTGGCTCAAACTCCCATATCTCGCGAACGGATTGACCTAACCCAAAAATTCCAATTGCATCTGAAAGTAGAAACTCGCCCGATTACAACGGTATGTGTATTTTTTCCCTAGGCCACTCTGGTTAAGCGTTTGGAGCAGCAGAAGTGCGAAAAATTTGTTGTCTTCTCAACCATTTCTTGGCTTCAAACTCCCATATCTCGCGAACGGATTGACCTAACCCAAAAATTCCTATTGCATCTGAAAGTAGAAACTCGCCCGATTAGAACGGTATGTGTATTTTTTCCTTAGGCCATTCTTGTTAAGCGTTTGGAGCAGCAGAATTGCGAAAAATTTGTTGTCTTCTCAACCATTTCTTAGCGTCAAACTCCCATATCTCGCGAACGGATTGACCTAACCCAAAAATTCCTGTTGCATCTGAAAGTAGAAACTCGCCCGATTACAACGGTATGTGTATTTTTTCCCTAGGCCATTCTGGTTAAGCGTTTGGAGCAGCAGAAGTGCGTAAAATTTGTTGTCTTCTCAACCATTTCTTAGCTTCAAACTCCCATTTCTCGCGAACGGATTGACCAAACCCAAAAATTCCTGCTGTGTCTGAAAGTAGAAACTCGCCCGGTTACAACTGTATGCGTATTTTTTCCCTAGGCCATTCTGGTTAAGCGTTTGGAGCAGCAGAATTGCGAAAAATTTGTTGTCTTCTCAACCATTTCTTAGCTTCAAACTCGCATATCTCGCGAACGGATTGACCTAACCCAAAAATTCCTATTGCATCTGAAAGTAGAAACTAGCCCGATTACAACGGTATGTGTATTTTTTCCCTAGGCCATTCTGGTTAAGCGTTTGGAGCAGCAGAATTGCGAAAAACTTTTTGCCTTCTCAACCATTTCTTGGCTTCAAACTCCCATATCTCGCGAACGGATTTACCTAACCCAAAAATTCCAATTGCATCTGAAAGTAGAAACTCGCCCCATTGCAACGGTATGTGTATTTTTTCCCTAGGCCATTCTGGTTAAGCGTTTGGAGCAGCAGAATTGCGAAAAATTTGTTGTCTTCTCAACTATTTCTTAGCGTCAAACACCCATATCTCGCGAACGGATTGACCTAACCCAAAAATTCCTGTTGCATCTGAAAGTAGAAACTCGCCCGATTACAACGGTATGTGTATTTTTTCCCTAGGCCATTCTTGTTAAGCGATTGGAGCAGCAGAATTGCGAAAAATTTTTTGCCTTCTCAACCATTTCTTGGCTTCAAACTCCCATATCTCGCGAACGGATTGAGCTAACCCAAAAATTCCTATTGCGTCTGAAAGTAGAAGCTCGCCCGATTACAACGGTATGTGTATTTTTTTCCTAGGCCATTCTGGTTAAGCGTTTGGAGCAGCAGAAGTGCGAAAGATTTGTTGTCTTCTCAACCATTTCTTAGCTTCAAACTCCCATATCTCGCGAACGGATTGACCTAACCCAAAAATTCCTATTGCATCTGAAAGTCGAATCTCGCCCGATTACAACGGTATGTGTATTTTTTTCCTAGGCCATTCTGGTTAAGCGTTTGGAGAAGCAGAAGTGCGAAAAATTTTTTGCCTTCTCAACCATTTCTTGGCTTCAAACTCCCATATCTCGCGAACGGATTGACCTAACCCAAAAATTCCTATTGCATCTGAAAGTAGAAACTCGCCCGATTACAGCGGTATGTGTATTTTTTCCCTAGGCCATTCTGGTTAAGCGTTTGGAGCAGCAGAATTGCGAAAAATTTTTTGCCTTCTCAACCATTTCTTGGCTCAAACTCCCATATCTCGCGAACGGATTGACCTAACCCAAAAATTCCAATTGCATCTGAAAGTAGAAACTCGCCCGATTACAACGGTATGTGTATTTTTTCCCTAGGCCACTCTGGTTAAGCGTTTGGAGCAGCAGAAGTGCGAAAAATTTGTTGTCTTCTCAACCATTTCTTGGCTTCAAACTCCCATATCTCGCGAACGGATTGACCTAACCCAAAAATTCCTATTGCATCTGAAAGTAGAAACTCGCCCGATTAGAACGGTATGTGTATTTTTTCCTTAGGCCATTCTTGTTAAGCGTTTGGAGCAGCAGAATTGCGAAAAATTTGTTGTCTTCTCAACCATTTCTTAGCGTCAAACTCCCATATCTCGCGAACGGATTGACCTAACCCAAAAATTCCTGTTGCATCTGAAAGTAGAAACTCGCCCGATTACAACGGTATGTGTATTTTTTCCCTAGGCCATTCTGGTTAAGCGTTTGGAGCAGCAGAAGTGCGTAAAATTTGTTGTCTTCTCAACCATTTCTTAGCTTCAAACTCCCATATCTCGCGAACGGATTGACCAAACCCAAAAATTCCTGCTGTGTCTGAAAGTAGAAACTCGCCCGGTTACAACTGTATGCGTATTTTTTCCCTAGGCCATTCTGGTTAAGCGTTTGGAGCAGCAGAATTGCGAAAAATTTGTTGTCTTCTCAACCATTTCTTAGCTTCAAACTCGCATATCTCGCGAACGGATTGACCTAACCCAAAAATTCCTATTGCATCTGAAAGTAGAAACTAGCCCGATTACAACGGTATGTGTATTTTTTCCCTAGGCCATTCTGGTTAAGCGTTTGGAGCAGCAGAATTGCGAAAAACTTTTTGCCTTCTCAACCATTTCTTGGCTTCAAACTCCCATATCTCGCGAACGGATTGACCTAACCCAAAAATTCCTATTGCATCTGAAAGTAGAAACTCGCCCGATTACAGCGGTATGTGTATTTTTTCCCTAGGCCATTCTGGTTAAGCGTTTGGAGCAGCAGAATTGCGAAAAATTTTTTGCCTTCTCAACCATTTCTTGGCTCAAACTCCCATATCTCGCGAACGGATTGACCTAACCCAAAAATTCCAATTGCATCTGAAAGTAGAAACTCGCCCGATTACAACGGTATGTGTATTTTTTCCCTAGGCCACTCTGGTTAAGCGTTTGGAGCAGCAGAAGTGCGAAAAATTTGTTGTCTTCTCAACCATTTCTTGGCTTCAAACTCCCATATCTCGCGAACGGATTGACCTAACCCAAAAATTCCTATTGCATCTGAAAGTAGAAACTCGCCCGATTAGAACGGTATGTGTATTTTTTCCTTAGGCCATTCTTGTTAAGCGTTTGGAGCAGCAGAATTGCGAAAAATTTGTTGTCTTCTCAACCATTTCTTAGCGTCAAACTCCCATATCTCGCGAACGGATTGACCTAACCCAAAAATTCCTGTTGCATCTGAAAGTAGAAACTCGCCCGATTACAACGGTATGTGTATTTTTTCCCTAGGCCATTCTGGTTAAGCGTTTGGAGCAGCAGAAGTGCGTAAAATTTGTTGTCTTCTCAACCATTTCTTAGCTTCAAACTCCCATATCTCGCGAACGGATTGACCAAACCCAAAAATTCCTGCTGTGTCTGAAAGTAGAAACTCGCCCGGTTACAACTGTATGCGTATTTTTTCCCTAGGCCATTCTGGTTAAGCGTTTGGAGCAGCAGAATTGCGAAAAATTTGTTGTCTTCTCAACCATTTCTTAGCTTCAAACTCGCATATCTCGCGAACGGATTGACCTAACCCAAAAATTCCTATTGCATCTGAAAGTAGAAACTAGCCCGATTACAACGGTATGTGTATTTTTTCCCTAGGCCATTCTGGTTAAGCGTTTGGAGCAGCAGAATTGCGAAAAACTTTTTGCCTTCTCAACCATTTCTTGGCTTCAAACTCCCATATCTCGCGAACGGATTGACCTAACCCAAAAATTCCAATTGCATCTGAAAGTAGAAACTCGCCCGATTGCAACGGTATGTGTATTTTTTCCCTAGGCCATTCTGGTTAAGCGTTTGGAGCAGCAGAAGTGCGAAAAATTTGTTGTCTTCTCAACTATTTCTTAGCGTCAAACACCCATATCTCGCGAACGGATTGACCTAACCCAAAAATTCCTGTTGCATCTGAAAGTAGAAACTCGCCCGATTACAACGGTATGTGTATTTTTTCCCTAGGCCATTCTTGTTAAGCGTTTGGAGCAGCAGAAGTGCGAAAAATTTGTTGTCTTCTCAACCATTTCTTAGCTTCAAACTCCCATATCTCGCGAACGGATTGACCTAACCCAAAAATTCCTATTGCATCTGAAAGTAGAAACTCGCCCGATTACAGCGGTATGTGTATTTTTTCCCTAGGCCATTCTGGTTAAGCGTTTGGAGCAGCAGAATTGCGAAAAATTTTTTGCCTTCTCAACCATTTCTTGGCTCAAACTCCCATATCTCGCGAACGGATTGACCTAACCCAAAAATTCCAATTGCATCTGAAAGTAGAAACTCGCCCGATTACAACGGTATGTGTATTTTTTCCCTAGGCCACTCTGGTTAAGCGTTTGGAGCAGCAGAAGTGCGAAAAATTTGTTGTCTTCTCAACCATTTCTTGGCTTCAAACTCCCATATCTCGCGAACGGATTGACCTAACCCAAAAATTCCTATTGCATCTGAAAGTAGAAACTCGCCCGATTAGAACGGTATGTGTATTTTTTCCTTAGGCCATTCTTGTTAAGCGTTTGGAGCAGCAGAATTGCGAAAAATTTGTTGTCTTCTCAACCATTTCTTAGCGTCAAACTCCCATATCTCGCGAACGGATTGACCTAACCCAAAAATTCCTGTTGCATCTGAAAGTAGAAACTCGCCCGATTACAACGGTATGTGTATTTTTTCCCTAGGCCATTCTGGTTAAGCGTTTGGAGCAGCAGAAGTGCGTAAAATTTGTTGTCTTCTCAACCATTTCTTAGCTTCAAACTCCCATTTCTCGCGAACGGATTGACCAAACCCAAAAATTCCTGCTGTGTCTGAAAGTAGAAACTCGCCCGGTTACAACTGTATGCGTATTTTTTCCCTAGGCCATTCTGGTTAAGCGTTTGGAGCAGCAGAATTGCGAAAAATTTGTTGTCTTCTCAACCATTTCTTAGCTTCAAACTCGCATATCTCGCGAACGGATTGACCTAACCCAAAAATTCCTATTGCATCTGAAAGTAGAAACTAGCCCGATTACAACGGTATGTGTATTTTTTCCCTAGGCCATTCTGGTTAAGCGTTTGGAGCAGCAGAATTGCGAAAAACTTTTTGCCTTCTCAACCATTTCTTGGCTTCAAACTCCCATATCTCGCGAACGGATTGACCTAACCCAAAAATTCCAATTGCATCTGAAAGTAGAAACTCGCCCGATTGCAACGGTATGTGTATTTTTTCCCTAGGCCATTCTGGTTAAGCGTTTGGAGCAGCAGAAGTGCGAAAAATTTGTTGTCTTCTCAACTATTTCTTAGCGTCAAACACCCATATCTCGCGAACGGATTGACCTAACCCAAAAATTCCTGTTGCATCTGAAAGTAGAAACTCGCCCGATTACAACGGTATGTGTATTTTTTCCCTAGGCCATTCTTGTTAAGCGTTTGGAGCAGCAGAAGTGCGAAAAATTTGTTGTCTTCTCAACCATTTCTTAGCTTCAAACTCCCATATCTCGCGAACGGATTGACCTAACCCAAAAATTCCTATTGCATCTGAAAGTAGAAACTCGCCCGATTACAGCGGTATGTGTATTTTTTCCCTAGGCCATTCTGGTTAAGCGTTTGGAGCAGCAGAATTGCGAAAAATTTTTTGCCTTCTCAACCATTTCTTGGCTCAAACTCCCATATCTCGCGAACGGATTGACCTAACCCAAAAATTCCAATTGCATCTGAAAGTAGAAACTCGCCCGATTACAACGGTATGTGTATTTTTTCCCTAGGCCACTCTGGTTAAGCGTTTGGAGCAGCAGAAGTGCGAAAAATTTGTTGTCTTCTCAACCATTTCTTGGCTTCAAACTCCCATATCTCGCGAACGGATTGACCTAACCCAAAAATTCCTATTGCATCTGAAAGTAGAAACTCGCCCGATTAGAACGGTATGTGTATTTTTTCCTTAGGCCATTCTTGTTAAGCGTTTGGAGCAGCAGAATTGCGAAAAATTTGTTGTCTTCTCAACCATTTCTTAGCGTCAAACTCCCATATCTCGCGAACGGATTGACCTAACCCAAAAATTCCTGTTGCATCTGAAAGTAGAAACTCGCCCGATTACAACGGTATGTGTATTTTTTCCCTAGGCCATTCTGGTTAAGCGTTTGGAGCAGCAGAAGTGCGTAAAATTTGTTGTCTTCTCAACCATTTCTTAGCTTCAAACTCCCATTTCTCGCGAACGGATTGACCAAACCCAAAAATTCCTGCTGTGTCTGAAAGTAGAAACTCGCCCGGTTACAACTGTATGCGTATTTTTTCCCTAGGCCATTCTGGTTAAGCGTTTGGAGCAGCAGAATTGCGAAAAATTTGTTGTCTTCTCAACCATTTCTTAGCTTCAAACTCGCATATCTCGCGAACGGATTGACCTAACCCAAAAATTCCTATTGCATCTGAAAGTAGAAACTAGCCCGATTACAACGGTATGTGTATTTTTTCCCTAGGCCATTCTGGTTAAGCGTTTGGAGCAGCAGAATTGCGAAAAACTTTTTGCCTTCTCAACCATTTCTTGGCTTCAAACTCCCATATCTCGCGAACGGATTTACCTAACCCAAAAATTCCAATTGCATCTGAAAGTAGAAACTCGCCCCATTGCAACGGTATGTGTATTTTTTCCCTAGGCCATTCTGGTTAAGCGTTTGGAGCAGCAGAAGTGCGAAAAATTTGTTGTCTTCTCAACTATTTCTTAGCGTCAAACACCCATATCTCGCGAACGGATTGACCTAACCCAAAAATTCCTGTTGCATCTGAAAGTAGAAACTCGCCCGATTACAACGGTATGTGTATTTTTTCCCTAGGCCATTCTTGTTAAGCGATTGGAGCAGCAGAATTGCGAAAAATTTTTTGCCTTCTCAACCATTTCTTGGCTTCAAACTCCCATATCTCGCGAACGGATTGAGCTAACCCAAAAATTCCTATTGCGTCTGAAAGTAGAAGCTCGCCCGATTACAACGGTATGTGTATTTTTTTCCTAGGCCATTCTGGTTAAGCGTTTGGAGCAGCAGAAGTGCGAAAGATTTGTTGTCTTCTCAACCATTTCTTAGCTTCAAACTCCCATATCTCGCGAACGGATTGACCTAACCCAAAAATTCCTATTGCATCTGAAAGTCGAATCTCGCCCGATTACAACGGTATGTGTATTTTTTTCCTAGGCCATTCTGGTTAAGCGTTTGGAGAAGCAGAAGTGCGAAAAATTTTTTGCCTTCTCAACCATTTCTTGGCTTCAAACTCCCATATCTCGCGAACGGATTGACCTAACCCAAAAATTCCTATTGCATCTGAAAGTAGAAACTCGCCCGATTACAGCGGTATGTGTATTTTTTCCCTAGGCCATTCTGGTTAAGCGTTTGGAGCAGCAGAATTGCGAAAAATTTTTTGCCTTCTCAACCATTTCTTGGCTCAAACTCCCATATCTCGCGAACGGATTGACCTAACCCAAAAATTCCAATTGCATCTGAAAGTAGAAACTCGCCCGATTACAACGGTATGTGTATTTTTTCCCTAGGCCACTCTGGTTAAGCGTTTGGAGCAGCAGAAGTGCGAAAAATTTGTTGTCTTCTCAACCATTTCTTGGCTTCAAACTCCCATATCTCGCGAACGGATTGACCTAACCCAAAAATTCCTATTGCATCTGAAAGTAGAAACTCGCCCGATTAGAACGGTATGTGTATTTTTTCCTTAGGCCATTCTTGTTAAGCGTTTGGAGCAGCAGAATTGCGAAAAATTTGTTGTCTTCTCAACCATTTCTTAGCGTCAAACTCCCATATCTCGCGAACGGATTGACCTAACCCAAAAATTCCTGTTGCATCTGAAAGTAGAAACTCGCCCGATTACAACGGTATGTGTATTTTTTCCCTAGGCCATTCTGGTTAAGCGTTTGGAGCAGCAGAAGTGCGTAAAATTTGTTGTCTTCTCAACCATTTCTTAGCTTCAAACTCCCATATCTCGCGAACGGATTGACCAAACCCAAAAATTCCTGCTGTGTCTGAAAGTAGAAACTCGCCCGGTTACAACTGTATGCGTATTTTTTCCCTAGGCCATTCTGGTTAAGCGTTTGGAGCAGCAGAAGTGCGAAAAATTTGTTGTCTTCTCAACCATTTCTTAGCTTCAAACTCCCATATCTCGCGAACGGATTGACCTAACCCAAAAATTCCTATTGCATCTGAAAGTCGAATCTCGCCCGATTACAACGGTATGTGTATTTTTTTCCTAGGCCATTCTGGTTAAGCGTTTGGAGAAGCAGAAGTGCGAAAAATTTTTTGCCTTCTCAACCATTTCTTGGCTTCAAACTCCCATATCTCGCGAACGGATTGACCTAACCCAAAAATTCCTATTGCATCTGAAAGCAGAAACTCGCCCGATTACAGCGGTATGTGTATTTTTTCCCTAGGCCATTCTGGTTAAGCGTTTGGAGCAGCAGAATTGCGAAAAATTTTCTGTCTTCTCAACCATTTCTTGGCTTCAAACTCCCATATCTCGCGAACGGATTGACCTAACCCAAAAATTCCTATTGCTTCTGAAAGTAGAAACTCGCCCGATTACAGCGGTATGTGTATTTTTTCCCTAGGCCATTCTTGTTAAGCGATTGGAGCAGCAGAATTGCGAAAAATTTTTTGCCTTCTCAACCATTTCTTGGCTTCAAACTCCCATATCTCGCGAACGGATTGACCTAACCCAAAAATTCCTATTGCATCTGAAAGTAGAAACTCGCCCGATTACAGCGGTATGGGTATTTTTTCCCTAGGCCATTCTGGTTAAGCGTTTGGAGCAGCAGAATTGCGAAAAATTTTCTGCCTTCTCAACCATTTCTTGGCTTCAAACTCCCATATCTCGCGAACGGATTGACCTAACCCAAAAATTCCTATTGCATCTGAAAGTAGAAACTCGCCCGATTACAGCGGTATGTGTATTTTTTCCCTAGGCCATTCTGGTTAAACGTTTGGAGCAGCAGAATTGCGAAAAATTTTTTGCCTTCTCAACCATTTCTTGGCTCAAACTCCCATATCTCGCGAACGGATTGACCTAACCCAAAAATTCCAATTGCATCTGAAAGTAGAAACTCGCCCGATTACAACGGTATGTGTATTTTTTCCCTAGGCCACTCTGGTTAAGCGTTTGGAGCAGCAGAAGTGCGAAAAATTTGTTGTCTTCTCAACCATTTCTTAGCTTCAAACTCCCATATCTCGCGAACGGATTGACCTAACCCAAAAATTCCTGTTGCATCTGAAAGTAGAAACTCGTCCGATTACAACGGTATGTGTATTTTTTCCCTAGGCCATTCTTGTTAAGCGTTTGGAGCAGCAGAATTGCGAAAAATTTTCTGCCTTCTCAACCATTTCTTGGCTTCAAACTCCCATATCTCGCGAACGGATTGTCCTAACCCAAAAATTCCTGTTGCATCTGAAAGTAGAAACTCGCCCGATTACAACGGTATGTGTATTTTTTCCCTAGGCCATTCTGGTTAAGCGTTTGGAGCCGCAGAATTGCGAAAAATTTGTTGTCTTCTCAACCATTTCTTAGCTTCAAACTCGCATATCTCGCGAACGGGTTGACCTAACCCAAAAATTCCTATTGCATCTGAAAGTAGAAACTAGCCCGATTACAACGGTATGTGTATTTTCTCCCTAGGCCATTCTGGTTAAGCGTTTGGAGCAGCAGAAGTGCGAAAAATTTTTTGCCTTCTCAACCATTTCTTGGCTTCAAACTCCCATACCTCGCGAACGGATTGAGCTAACCCAAAAATTCCTATTGCATCTGAAAGTAGAAACTCGACCGATTACAACGGTATGTGTATTTTTTCCCTAGGCCATTCTTGTTAAGCGTTTGGAGCAGCAGAATTGCGAAAAATTTTCTGCCTTCTCAACCATTTCTTGGCTTCAAACTCCCATATCTCGCGAACGGATTGACCTAACCCAAAAATTCCTATTGCATCTGAAAGTAGAAACTCGCCCGATTACAGCGGTATGTGTATTTTTTCCCTAGGCCATTCTGGTTAAGCGTTTGGAGCAGCAGAATTGCGAAAAATTTTTTGCCTTCTCAACCATTTCTTGGCTCAAACTCCCATATCTCGCGAACGGATTGTCCTAACCCAAAAATTCCTGTTGCATCTGAAAGTAGAAACTCGCCCGATTACAACGGTTTGTGTATTTTTTCCCTAGGCCATTCTGGTTAAGCGTTTGGAGCAGCAGAAGTGCGAAAAATTTTTTGCCTTCTCAACCATTTCTTGGCTTCAAACTCCCATACCTCGCGAACGGATTGAGCTAACCCAAAAATTCCTATTGCATCTGAAAGTAGAAACTCGCCCGATTACAACGGTATGTGTATTTTTTCCCTAGGCCATTCTTGTTAAGCGTTTGGAGCAGCAGAATTGCGAAAAATTTTCTGCCTTCTCAACCATTTCTTGGCTTCAAACTCCCATATCTCGCGAACGGATTGACCTAACCCAAAAATTCCTATTGCATCTGAAAGTAGAAACTCGCCCGATTACAGCGGTATGTGTATTTTTTCCCTAGGCCATTCTGGTTAAGCGTTTGGAGCAGCAGAATTGCGAAAAATTTTTTGCCTTCTCAACCATTTCTTGGCTCAAACTCCCATATCTCGCGAACGGATTGTCCTAACCCAAAAATTCCTGTTGCATCTGAAAGTAGAAACTCGCCCGATTACAACGGTTTGTGTATTTTTTCCCTAGGCCATTCTGGTTAAGCGTTTGGAGCCGCAGAATTGCGGAAAATTTGTTGTCTTCTCAACCATTTCTTAGCTTCAAACTCCCATATCTCGCGAACGGATTGTCCTAACCCAAAAATTCCTGTTGCATCTGAAAGTAGAAACTCGCCCGATTACAGCGGTATGGGTATTTTTTCCCTAGGCCATTCTGGTTAAGCGTTTGGAGCAGCAGAATTGCGAAAAATTTTCTGCCTTCTCAACCATTTCTTGGCTTCAAACTCCCATATCTCGCGAACGGATTGACCTAACCCAAAAATTCCTATTGCATCTGAAAGTAGAAACTCGCCCGATTACAGCGGTATGTGTATTTTTTCCCTAGGCCATTCTGGTTAAGCGTTTGGAGCAGCAGAATTGCGAAAAATTTTTTGCCTTCTCAACCATTTCTTGGCTCAAACTCCCATATCTCGCGAACGGATTGACCTAACCCAAAAATTCCAATTGCATCTGAAAGTAGAAACTCGCCCGATTACAACGGTATGTGTATTTTTTCCCTAGGCCACTCTGGTTAAGCGTTTGGAGCAGCAGAAGTGCGAAAAATTTGTTGTCTTCTCAACCATTTCTTAGCTTCAAACTCCCATATCTCACGAACGGATTGACCTAACCCAAAAATTCCTGTTGCAGCTGAAAGTAGAAACTCGCCCGATTACAACGGTATGTGTATTTTTTCCCTAGGCCATTCTTGTTAAGCGTTTGGAGCAGCAGAATTGCGAAAAATTTTTTGCCTTCTCAACTATTTCTTGGCTATAAACTCCCATATCTCGCGAACGGATTGACCTAACCCAAAAATTCCTATTGCATCTGAAAGTAGAAATTCGCCCGATTACAACGGTATGTGTATTTTTTCCCTAGGCCATTCTGGTTAAGCGTTTGGAGCAGCAGAATTGCGAAAAATTTTCTGCCTTCTCAACCATTTCTTGGCTTCAAACTCCCATATCTCGCGAACGGATTGACCTAACCCAAAAATTCCTGTCGCGTCTGAAAGTAGAAGCTCGCCCGATTACAACGGTATGTGTATTTTTTCCCTAGGCCGTTCTGGTTAAGCGTTTGGAGACGCAGAATTGCGAAAAATTTGTTGTCTTCTCAACCATTTCTTAGCTTCAAACTCCCATATCTCGCGAACGGATTGTCCTAACCCAAAAATTCCTGTTGCATCTGAAAGTAGAAACTCGCCCGATTACAGCGGTATGGGTATTTTTTCCCTAGGCCATTCTGGTTAAGCGTTTGGAGCAGCAGCATTGCGAAAAATTTTCTGCCTTCTCAACCATTTCTTGGCTTCAAACTCCCATATCTCGCGAACGGATTGACCTAACCCAAAAGTTCCTATTGCATCTGAAAGTAGAAACTCGCCCGATTACAGCGGTATGTGTATTTTTTCCCTAGGCCATTCTGGTTAAGCGTTTGGAGCAGCAGAATTGCGAAAAATTTTTTGCCTTCTCAACCATTTCTTGGCTCAAACTCCCATATCTCGCGAACGGATTGACCTAACCCAAAAATTCCAATTGCATCTGAAAGTAGAAACTCGCCCGATTACAACGGTATGTGTATTTTTTACCTAGGCCACTCTGGTTAAGCGTTTGGAGCAGCAGAAGTGCGAAAAATTTGTTGTCTTCTCAACCATTTCTTAGCTTCAAACACCCATATCTCGCGAACGGATTGACCTAACCCAAAAATTCCTGTTGCGTCTGAAAGTAGAAGCTCGCCCGATTACAACGGTATGTGTATTTTTTTCCTAGGCCATTCTGGTTAAGCGTTTGGAGCAGCAGAAGTGCGAAAAATTTGTTGTCTTCTCAACCATTTCTTGGCTTCAAACTCCCATATCTCGCGAACGGATTGACCTAACCCAAAAATTCCTATTGCATCTGAAAGTAGAAACTCGCCCGATTAGAACGGTATGTGTATTTTTTCCTTAGGCCATTCTGGTTAAGCGTTTGGAGCAGCAGAATTGCGAAAAATTTGTTGTCTTCTCAACCATTTCTTAGCTTCAAACTCCCATATCTCGCGAACGGATTGACCTAACCCAAAAATTCCTGTTGCATCTGAAAGTAGAAACTCGCCCGATTACAGCGGTATGTGTATTTTTTCCCTAGGCCATTCTGGTTAAACGTTTGGAGCAGCAGAATTGCGAAAAATTTTTTGCCTTCTCAACCATTTCTTGGCTCAAACTCCCATATCTCGCAAACGGATTGACCTAACCCAAAAATTCCAATTGCATCTGAAAGTAGAAACTCGCCCGATTACAACGGTATGTGTATTTTTTCCCTAGGCCACTCTGGTTAAGCGTTTGGAGCAGCAGAAGTGCGAAAAATTTGTTGTCTTCTCAACCATTTCTTAGCTTCAAACTCCCATATCTCGCGAACGGATTGACCTAACCCAAAAATTCCTGTTGCATCTGAAAGTAGAAACTCGCCCGATTACAACGGTATGTGTATTTTTTCCGTAGGCCATTCTTGTTAAGCGTTTGGAGCAGCAGAATTGCGAAAAATTTTCTGCCTTCTCAACCATTTCTTGGCTTCAAACTCCCATATCTCGCGAACGGATTGTCCTAACCCAAAAATTCCTGTTGCATCTGAAAGTAGAAACTCGCCCGATTACAACGGTATGTGTATTTTTTCCCTAGGCCATTCTGGTTAAGCGTTTGGAGCCGCAGAATTGCGAAAAATTTGTTGTCTTCTCAACCATTTCTTAGCTTCAAACTCCCATATCTCGCGAACGGATTGTCCTAACCCAAAAATTCCTGTTGCATCTGAAAGTAGAAACTCGCCCGATTACAGCGGTATGGGTATTTTTTCCCTAGGCCATTCTGGTTAAGCGTTTGGAGCAGCAGAATTGCGAAAAATTTTCTGCCTTCTCAACCATTTCTTGGCTTCAAACTCCCATATCTCGCGAACGGATTGACCTAACCCAAAAATTCCTATTGCATCTGAAAGTAGAAACTCGCCCGATTACAGCGGTATGTGTATTTTTTCCCTAGGCCATTCTGGTTAAGCGTTTGGAGCAGCAGAATTGCGAAAAATTTTTTGCCTTCTCAACCATTTCTTGGCTCAAACTCCCATATCTCGCGAACGGATTGACCTAACCCAAAAATTCCAATTGCATCTGAAAGTAGAAACTCGCCCGATTACAAGGGTATGTGTATTTTTTCCCTAGGCCACTCTGGTTAAGCGTTTGGAGCAGCAGAAGTGCGAAAAATTTTTTGCCTTCTCAACTATTTCTTGGCTATAAACTCCCATATCTCGCGAACGGATTAACCTAACCCAAAAATTCCTATTGCATCTGAAAGTAGAAACTCGCCCGATTACAGCGGTATGTGTATTTTTTCCCTAGGCCATTCTGGTTAAGCGTTTGGAGCAGCAGAATTGCGAAAAATTTTTTGCCTTCTCAACCATTTCTTGGCTTCAAACTCCCATATCTCGCGAACGGATTGACCTAACCAAAAAATTCCTATTGCATCTGAAAGTAGAAACTCGCCCGATTAGAACGGTATGTGTATTTTTTCCTTAGGCCATTCTGGTTAAGCGTTTGGAGCAGCAGAATTGCGAAAAATTTGTTGTCTTCTCAACCATTTCTTAGCTTCAAACTCCCATATCTCGCGAACGGATTGACCTAACCCAAAAATTCCTGTTGCATCTGAAAGTAGAAACTCGCCCGATTACAACGGTATGTGTATTTTTTCCCTAGGCCATTCTTGTTAAGCGTTTGGAGCAGCAGAATTGCGAAAAATTTTTTGCCTTCTCGACTATTTCTTGGCTATAAACTCCCATATCTCGCGAACGGATTGACCTAACCCAAAAATTCCTATTGCATCTGAAAGTAGAAACTCGCCCGATTACAACGGTATGTGTATTTTTTCCCTAGGCCATTCTGGTTAAGCGTTTGGAGAAGCAGAATTGCGAAAAATTTTCTGCCTTCTCAACCATTTCTTAGCTTCAAACTCCCATATCTCGCGAACGGATTGACCTAACCCAAAAATTCCTATTGCATCTGAAAGTAGAAACTCGCCCGATTACATCGGTATGGGTATTTTTTCCCTAGGCCATTCTGGTTAAGCGTTTGGAGCAGCAGAATTGCGAAAAATTTTCTGCCTTCTCAACCATTTCTTGGCTTCAAACTCCCATATCTCGCGAACGGATTGACCTAACCCAAAAATTCCTATTGCATCTGAAAGTAGAAACTCGCCCGATTACAGCGGTATGTGTATTTTTTCCCTAGGCCATTCTGGTTAAACGTTTGGAGCAGCAGAATTGCGAAAAATTTTTTGCCTTCTCAACCATTTCTTGGCTCAAACTCCCATATCTCGCGAACGGATTGACCTAACCCAAAAATTCCAATTGCATCTGAAAGTAGAAACTCGCCCGATTACAGCGGTATGTGTATTTTTTCCCTAGGCCATTCTGGTTAAGCGTTTGGAGCAGCAGAATTGCGAAATATTTTTTGCCTTCTCAACCATTTCTTGGCTCAAACTCCCATATCTCGCGAACGGATTGTCCTAACCCAAAAATTACTGTTGCATCTGAAAGTAGAAACTCGCCCGATTACAACGGTATGTGTATTTTTTCCCTAGGCCATTCTGGTTAAGCGTTTGGAGCCGCAGAATTGCGAAAAATTTGTTGTCTTCTCAACCATTTCTTAGCTTCAAACTCCCATATCTCGCGAACGGATTGTCCTAACCCAAAAATTCCTGTTGCATCTGAAAGTAGAAACTCGCCCGATTACAGCGGTAGTGGTATTTTTTCCCTAGGCCACTCTGGTTAAGCGTTTGGAGCAGCAGAATTGCGAAAAATTTTCTGCCTTCTCAACCATTTCTTGGCTTCAAACTCCCATATCTCGCGAACGGATTGACCTAACCCAAAAATTCCTATTGCATCTGAAAGTAGAAACTCGCCCGATTACAGCGGTATGTGTATTTTTTCCCTAGGCCATTCTGGTTAAGCGTTTGGAGCAGCAGAATTGCGAAAAATTTTTTGCCTTCTCAACCATTTCTTGGCTCAAACTCCCATATCTCGCGAACGGATTGACCTAACCCAAAAATTCCAATTGCATCTGAAAGTAGAAACTCGCCCGATTACAACGGTATGTGTATTTTTTCCCTAGGCCACTCTGGTTAAGCGTTTGGAGCAGCAGAATTGCGAAAAATTTGTTGTCTTCTCAACCATTTCTTAGCTTCAAACTCCCATATCTCACGTACGGATTGACCTAACCCAAAAATTCCTGTTGCAGCTGAAAGTAGAAACTCGCCCGATTACAACGGTATGTGTATTTTTTCCCTAGGCCATTCTGGTTAAGCGTTTGGAGCCGCAGAATTGCGAAAAATTTGTTGTCTTCTCAACCATTTCTTAGCTTCAAACTCCCATATCTCGCGAACGGATTGTCCTAACCCAAAAATTCCTGTTGCATCTGAAAGTAGAAACTCGCCCGATTACAGCGGTAGTGGTATTTTTTCCCTAGGCCACTCTGGTTAAGCGTTTGGAGCAGCAGAATTGCGAAAAATTTTCTGCCTTCTCAACCATTTCTTGGCTTCAAACTCCCATATCTCGCAAACGGATTGACCTAACCCAAAAATTCCTATTGCATCTGAAAGTAGAAACTCGCCCGATTACAGCGGTATGTGTATTTTTTCCCTAGGCCATTCTGGTTAAGCGTTTGGAGCAGCAGAATTGCGAAAAATTTTTTGCCTTCTCAACCATTTCTTGGCTCAAACTCCCATATCTCGCGAACGGATTGTCCTAACCCAAAAATTACTGTTGCATCTGAAAGTAGAAACTCGCCCGATTACAACGGTATGTGTATTTTTTCCCTAGGCCATTCTGGTTAAGCGTTTGGAGACGCAGAATTGCGAAAAATTTGTTGTCTTCTCAACCATTTCTTAGCTTCAAACTCCCATATCTCGCGAACGGATTGTCCTAACCCAAAAATTCCTGTTGCATCTGAAAGTAGAAACTCGCCCGATTACAGCGGTAGTGGTATTTTTTCCCTAGGCCACTCTGGTTAAGCGTTTGGAGCAGCAGAATTGCGAAAAATTTTCTGCCTTCTCAACCATTTCTTGGCTTCAAACTCCCATATCTCGCGAACGGATTGACCTAACCCAAAAATTCCTATTGCATCTGAAAGTAGAAACTCGCCCGATTACAGCGGTATGTGTATTTTTTCCCTAGGCCATTCTGGTTAAGCGTTTGGAGCAGCAGAATTGCGAAAAATTTTTTGCCTTCTCAACCATTTCTTGGCTCAAACTCCCATATCTCGCGAACGGATTGACCTAACCCAAAAATTCCAATTGCATCTGAAAGTAGAAACTCGCCCGATTACAACGGTATGTGTATTTTTTCCCTAGGCCACTCTGGTTAAGCGTTTGGAGCAGCAGAATTGCGAAAAATTTGTTGTCTTCTCAACCATTTCTTAGCTTCAAACTCCCATATCTCACGTACGGATTGACCTAACCCAAAAATTCCTGTTGCAGCTGAAAGTAGAAACTCGCCCGATTACAACGGTATGTGTATTTTTTCCCTAGGCCATTCTTGTTAAGCGTTTGGAGCAGCAGAATTGCGAAAAATTTTCTGCCTTCTCAACCATTTCTTGGCTTCAAACTCCCATATCTCGCGAACGGATTGTCCCAACCCAAAAATTCCTGTTGCATCTGAAAGTAGAAACTCGCCCGATTACAACGGTATGAGTATTTTTTCCCTAGGCCATTCTGGTTAAGCGTTTGGAGCAGCAGAATTGCGAAAAATTTGTTGTCTTCTCAACCATTTCTTAGCTTCAAACTCGCATATCTCGCGAACGGATTGACCTAACCCAAAAATTCCTGTTGCATCTGAAAGTAGAAACTAGCCCGATTACAACGGTATGTGTATTTTCTCCCTAGGCCATTCTGGTTAAGCGTTTGGAGCAGCAGAATTGCGAAAAATTTTCTGCCTTCTCAACCATTTCTTGGCTTCAAACTCCCATATCTCGCGAACGGATTGTCCTAACCCAAAAATTCCAATTGCATCTGAAAGTAGAAACTCGCCCGATTACAACGGTATGTGTATTTTTTCCCTAGGCCATTCTTGTTAAGCGTTTGGAGCAGCAGAATTGCGAAAAATTTTCTGCCTTCTCAACCATTTCTTGGCTTCAAACTCCCATATCTCGCGAACGGATTGACCTAACCCAAAAATTCCTATTGCATCTGAAAGTAGAAACTCGCCCGATTACAGCGGTATGTGTATTTTTTCCCTAGGCCATTCTGGTTAAGCGTTTGGAGCAGCAGAATTGCGAAAAATTTTTTGCCTTCTCAACCATTTCTTGGCTCAAACTCCCATATCTCGCGAACGGATTGTCCTAACCCAAAAATTCCTGTTGCATCTGAAAGTAGAAACTCGCCCGATTAGAACGGTATGTGTATTTTTTCCTTAGGCCATTCTGGTTAAGCGTTTGGAGCAGCAGAATTGCGAAAAATTTGTTGTCTTCTCAACCATTTCTTAGCTTCAAACTCCCATATCTCGCGAACGGATTGACCTAACCCAAAAATTCCTGTTGCATCTGAAAGTAGAAACTCGCCCGATTACAACGGTATGTGTATTTTTTCCCTAGGCCATTCTTGTTAAGCGTTTGGAGCAGCAGAATTGCGAAAAATTTTCTGCCTTCTCAACCATTTCTTGGCTTCAAACTCCCATATCTCGCGAACGGATTGACCTAACCCAAAAATTCCTATTGCATCTGAAAGTAGAAACTCGCCCGATTACAGCGGTATGTGTATTTTTTCCCTAGGCCATTCTGGTTAAGCGTTTGGAGCAGCAGAATTGCGAAAAATTTTTTGCCTTCTCAACCATTTCTTGGCTCAAACTCCCATATCTCGCGAACGGATTGTCCTAACCCAAAAATTCCTGTTGCATCTGAAAGTAGAAACTCGCCCGATTAGAACGGTATGTGTATTTTTTCCTTAGGCCATTCTGGTTAAGCGTTTGGAGCAGCAGAATTGCGAAAAATTTGTTGTCTTCTCAACCATTTCTTAGCTTCAAACTCCCATATCTCGCGAACGGATTGACCTAACCCAAAAATTCCTGTTGCATCTGAAAGTAGAAACTCGCCCGATTACAACGGTATGTGTATTTTTTCCCTAGGCCATTCTGGTTAAGCGTTTGGAGCAGCAGAATTGCGAAAAATTTTCTGCCTTCTCAACCATTTCTTAGCTTCAAACTCCCATATCTCGCGAACGGATTGACCTAACCCAAAAATTCCTATTGCATCTGAAAGTAGAAACTCGCCCGATTACATCGGTATGGGTATTTTTTCCCTAGGCCATTCTGGTTAAGCGTTTGGAGCAGCAGAATTGCGAAAAATTTTCTGCCTTCTCAAACATTTCTTGGCTTCAAACTCCCATATCTCGCGAACGGATTGACCTAACCCAAAAATTCCTATTGCATCTGAAAGTAGAAACTCGCCCGATTACAGCGGTATGTGTATTTTTTCCCTAGGCCATTCTGGTTAAACGTTTGGAGCAGCAGAATTGCGAAAAATTTTTTGCCTTCTCAACCATTTCTTGGCTCAAACTCCCATATCTCGCGAACGGATTGACCTAACCCAAAAATTCCAATTGCATCTGAAAGTAGAAACTCGCCCGATTACAACGGTATGTGTATTTTTTCCCTAGGCCACTCTGGTTAAGCGTTTGGAGCAGCAGAAGTGCGAAAAATTTGTTGTCTTCTCAACCATTTCTTAGCTTCAAACTCCCATATCTCGCGAACGGATTGACCTAACCCAAAAATTCCTGTTGCATCTGAAAGTAGAAACTCGCCCGATTACAACGGTATGTGTATTTTTTCCCTAGGCCATTCTTGTTAAGCGTTTGGAGCAGCAGAATTGCGAAAAATTTTCTGCCTTCTCAACCATTTCTTGGCTTCAAACTCCCATATCTCGCGAACGGATTGTCCCAACCCAAAAATTCCTGTTGCATCTGAAAGTAGAAACTCGCCCGATTACAACGGTATGAGTATTTTTTCCCTAGGCCATTCTGGTTAAGCGTTTGGAGCAGCAGAATTGCGAAAAATTTGTTGTCTTCTCAACCATTTCTTAGCTTCAAACTCGCATATCTCGCGAACGGATTGACCTAACCCAAAAATTCCTGTTGCATCTGAAAGTAGAAACTAGCCCGATTACAACGGTATGTGTATTTTTTCCCTAGGCCATTCTTGTTAAGCGTTTGGAGCAGCAGAATTGCGAAAAATTTTCTGCCTTCTCAACCATTTCTTGGCTTCAAACTCCCATATCTCGCGAATGGATTGTCCTAACCCAAAAATTCCAATTGCATCTGAAAGTAGAAACTCGCCCGATTACAACGGTATGTGTATTTTTTCCCTAGGCCATTCTTGTTAAGCGTTTGGAGCAGCAGAATTGCGAAAAATTTTCTGCCTTCTCAACCATTTCTTGGCTTCAAACTCCCATATCTCGCGAACGGATTGACCTAACCCAAAAATTCCTATTGCATCTGAAAGTAGAAACTCGCCCGATTACAGCGGTATGTGTATTTTTTCCCTAGGCCATTCTGGTTAAGCGTTTGGAGCAGCAGAATTGCGAAAAATTTTTTGCCTTCTCAACCATTTCTTGGCTCAAACTCCCATATCTCGCGAACGGATTGTCCTAACCCAAAAATTCCTGTTGCATCTGAAAGTAGAAACTCGCCCGATTACAACGGTATGTGTATTTTTTCCCTAGGCCATTCTAGTTAAGCGTTTGGAGCCGCAGAATTGCGAAAAATTTGTTGTCTTCTCAACCATTTCTTAGCTTCAAACTCCCATATCTCGCGAACGGATAGTCCTAACCCAAAAATTCCTGTTGCATCTGAAAGTAGAAACTCGCCCGATTACAGCGGTATGGGTATTTTTTCCCTAGGCCATTCTGGTTAAGCGTTTGGAGCAGCAGAATTGCGAAAAATTTTCTGCCTTCTCAACCATTTCTTGGCTTCAAACTCCCATATCTCGCGAACGGATTGACCTAACCCAAAAACTCCTGTTGCATCTGAAAGTAGAAACTCGCCCGGTTACAGCGGTATGTGTATTTTTTCCCTAGGCCATTCTGGTTAAGCGTTTGGTGCAGCAGAATTGCGAAAAATTTTCTGCCTTCTCAACCATTTCTTGGCTTCAAACTCCCATATCTCGCGAACGGATTGAGTTAACCCAAAAATTCCTATTGCATCTGAAAGTAGAAACTCGCCCGATTACAACGGTGTGTGTATTTTTTCGCTAGGCCATTCTGGTTAAGCGTTTGGAGCAGCAGAATTGCGAAAAATTTTCTGCCTTCTCAACCATTTCTTGGCTTCAAACTCCCATATCTCGCGAACGGATTGACCTAACCCAAAAATTCCTGTTGCGTCTGAAAGTAGAAGCTCGCCCGATTACAACGGTATGTGTATTTTTTTCCTAGGCCATTCTGGTTAAGCGTTTGGAGAAGCAGAAGTGCGAAAAATTTTTTGCCTTCTCAACCATTTCTTGGCTTCAAACTCCCATATCTCGCGAACGGATTGACCTAACCCAAAAATTCCTGTTGCATCTGAAAGTAGAAACTCGCTCGATTACAACGGTATGTGTATTTTTTTCCTAGGCCATTCTGGTTAAGCGTTTGGAGCAGCAGAAGTGCGAAAAATTTGTTGTCTTCTCAACCATTTCTTAGCTTCAAACTCCCATATCTCGCGAACGGATTGACCTAACCCAAAAATTCCTATTGCATCTGAAAGTCGAATCTCGCCCGATTACAACGGTATGTGTATTTTTTTCCTAGGCCATTCTGGTTAAGCGTTTGGAGAAGCAGAAGTGCGAAAAATTTTTTGCCTTCTCAACCATTTCTTGGCTTCAAACTCCCATATCTCGCGAACGGATTGACCTAACCCAAAAATTCCTATTGCATCTGAAAGTAGAAACTCGCCCGACTACAGCGGTATGTGTATTTTTTCCCTAGGCCATTCTGGTTAAGCGTTTGGAGCAGCAGAAGTGCGAAAAATTTTCTGCCTTCTCAACCATTTCTTGGCTTCAAACTCCCATATCTCGCGAACGGATTGACCTAACCCAAAAATTCCTATTGCATCTGGAAGTAGAAACTCGCCCGATTACAGCGGTATGTGTATTTTTTCCCTAGGCCATTCTGGTTAAGCGTTTGGAGCAGCAGAATTGCGAAAAATTTTTTGCCTTCTCAACCATTTCTTGGCTCAAACTCCCATATCTCGCGAACGGATTGACCTAACCCAAAAATTCCAATTGCATCTGAAAGTAGAAACTCGCCCGATTACAACGGTATGTGTATTTTTTCCCTAGGCCATTCTGGTTAAGCGTTTGGAGCAGCAGAAGTGCGAAAAATTTGTTGTCTTCTCAACTATTTCTTAGCTTCAAACACCCATATCTCGCGAACGGATTGACCTAACCCAAAAATTCCTGTTGCATCTGAAAGTAGAAACTCGCCCGATTACAGCGGTATGGGTATTTTTTCCCTAGGCCATTCTGGTTAAGCGTTTGGAGCAGCAGAATTGCGAAAAATTTTCTGCCTTCTCAACCATTTCTTGGCTTCAAACTCCCATATCTCGCGAACGGATTGACCTAACCCAAAAACTCCTGTTGCATCTGAAAGTAGAAACTCGCCCGGTTACAGCGGTATGTGTATTTTTTCCCTAGGCCATTCTGGTTAAGCGTTTGGTGCAGCAGAATTGCGAAAAATTTTCTGCCTTCTCAACCATTTCTTGGCTTCAAACTCCCATATCTCGCGAACGGATTGAGTTAACCCAAAAATTCCTATTGCATCTGAAAGTAGAAACTCGCCCGATTACAACGGTGTGTGTATTTTTTCGCTAGGCCATTCTGGTTAAGCGTTTGGAGCAGCAGAATTGCGAAAAATTTTCTGCCTTCTCAACCATTTCTTGGCTTCAAACTCCCATATCTCGCGAACGGATTGACCTAACCCAAAAACTCCTGTTGCATCTGAAAGTAGAAACTCGCCCGGTTACAGCGGTATGTGTATTTTTTCCCTAGGCCATTCTGGTTAAGCGTTTGGTGCAGCAGAATTGCGAAAAATTTTCTGCCTTCTCAACCATTTCTTGGCTTCAAACTCCCATATCTCGCGAACGGATTGAGTTAACCCAAAAATTCCTATTGCATCTGAAAGTAGAAACTCGCCCGATTACAACGGTGTGTGTATTTTTTCGCTAGGCCATTCTGGTTAAGCGTTTGGAGCAGCAGAATTGCGAAAAATTTTCTGCCTTCTCAACCATTTCTTGGCTTCAAACTCCCATATCTCGCGAACGGATTGACCTAACCCAAAAATTCCTGTTGCATCTGAAAGTAGAAACTCGCCCGATTACAACGGTATGTGTATTTTTTCCCTAGGCCATTCTTGTTAAGCGTTTGGAGCAGCAGAATTGCGAAAAATTTTCTGCCTTCTCAACCATTTCTTGGCTTCAAACTCCCATATCTCGCGAACGGATTGTCCCAACCCAAAAATTCCTGTTGCATCTGAAAGTAGAAACTCGCCCGATTACAACGGTATGAGTATTTTTTCCCTAGGCCATTCTGGTTAAGCGTTTGGAGCAGCAGAATTGCGAAAAATTTGTTGTCTTCTCAACCATTTCTTAGCTTCAAACTCGCATATCTCGCGAACGGATTGACCTAACCCAAAAATTCCTGTTGCATCTGAAAGTAGAAACTAGCCCGATTACAACGGTATGTGTATTTTTTCCCTAGGCCATTCTTGTTAAGCGTTTGGAGCAGCAGAATTGCGAAAAATTTTCTGCCTTCTCAACCATTTCTTGGCTTCAAACTCCCATATCTCGCGAATGGATTGTCCTAACCCAAAAATTCCAATTGCATCTGAAAGTAGAAACTCGCCCGATTACAACGGTATGTGTATTTTTTCCCTAGGCCATTCTTGTTAAGCGTTTGGAGCAGCAGAATTGCGAAAAATTTTCTGCCTTCTCAACCATTTCTTGGCTTCAAACTCCCATATCTCGCGAACGGATTGACCTAACCCAAAAATTCCTATTGCATCTGAAAGTAGAAACTCGCCCGATTACAGCGGTATGTGTATTTTTTCCCTAGGCCATTCTGGTTAAGCGTTTGGAGCAGCAGAATTGCGAAAAATTTTTTGCCTTCTCAACCATTTCTTGGCTCAAACTCCCATATCTCGCGAACGGATTGTCCTAACCCAAAAATTCCTGTTGCATCTGAAAGTAGAAACTCGCCCGATTACAACGGTATGTGTATTTTTTCCCTAGGCCATTCTAGTTAAGCGTTTGGAGCCGCAGAATTGCGAAAAATTTGTTGTCTTCTCAACCATTTCTTAGCTTCAAACTCCCATATCTCGCGAACGGATAGTCCTAACCCAAAAATTCCTGTTGCATCTGAAAGTAGAAACTCGCCCGATTACAGCGGTATGGGTATTTTTTCCCTAGGCCATTCTGGTTAAGCGTTTGGAGCAGCAGAATTGCGAAAAATTTTCTGCCTTCTCAACCATTTCTTGGCTTCAAACTCCCATATCTCGCGAACGGATTGACCTAACCCAAAAACTCCTGTTGCATCTGAAAGTAGAAACTCGCCCGGTTACAGCGGTATGTGTATTTTTTCCCTAGGCCATTCTGGTTAAGCGTTTGGTGCAGCAGAATTGCGAAAAATTTTCTGCCTTCTCAACCATTTCTTGGCTTCAAACTCCCATATCTCGCGAACGGATTGAGTTAACCCAAAAATTCCTATTGCATCTGAAAGTAGAAACTCGCCCGATTACAACGGTGTGTGTATTTTTTCGCTAGGCCATTCTGGTTAAGCGTTTGGAGCAGCAGAATTGCGAAAAATTTTCTGCCTTCTCAACCATTTCTTGGCTTCAAACTCCCATATCTCGCGAACGGATTGACCTAACCCAAAAATTCCTGTTGCGTCTGAAAGTAGAAGCTCGCCCGATTACAACGGTATGTGTATTTTTTTCCTAGGCCATTCTGGTTAAGCGTTTGGAGAAGCAGAAGTGCGAAAAATTTTTTGCCTTCTCAACCATTTCTTGGCTTCAAACTCCCATATCTCGCGAACGGATTGACCTAACCCAAAAATTCCTGTTGCATCTGAAAGTAGAAACTCGCTCGATTACAACGGTATGTGTATTTTTTTCCTAGGCCATTCTGGTTAAGCGTTTGGAGCAGCAGAAGTGCGAAAAATTTGTTGTCTTCTCAACCATTTCTTAGCTTCAAACTCCCATATCTCGCGAACGGATTGACCTAACCCAAAAATTCCTATTGCATCTGAAAGTCGAATCTCGCCCGATTACAACGGTATGTGTATTTTTTTCCTAGGCCATTCTGGTTAAGCGTTTGGAGAAGCAGAAGTGCGAAAAATTTTTTGCCTTCTCAACCATTTCTTGGCTTCAAACTCCCATATCTCGCGAACGGATTGACCTAACCCAAAAATTCCTATTGCATCTGAAAGTAGAAACTCGCCCGACTACAGCGGTATGTGTATTTTTTCCCTAGGCCATTCTGGTTAAGCGTTTGGAGCAGCAGAAGTGCGAAAAATTTTCTGCCTTCTCAACCATTTCTTGGCTTCAAACTCCCATATCTCGCGAACGGATTGACCTAACCCAAAAATTCCTATTGCATCTGGAAGTAGAAACTCGCCCGATTACAGCGGTATGTGTATTTTTTCCCTAGGCCATTCTGGTTAAGCGTTTGGAGCAGCAGAATTGCGAAAAATTTTTTGCCTTCTCAACCATTTCTTGGCTCAAACTCCCATATCTCGCGAACGGATTGACCTAACCCAAAAATTCCAATTGCATCTGAAAGTAGAAACTCGCCCGATTACAACGGTATGTGTATTTTTTCCCTAGGCCATTCTGGTTAAGCGTTTGGAGCAGCAGAAGTGCGAAAAATTTGTTGTCTTCTCAACTATTTCTTAGCTTCAAACACCCATATCTCGCGAACGGATTGACCTAATCCAAAAATTCCTGTTGCATCTGAAAGTAGAAACTCGCCCGATTACAACGGTATGTGTATTTTTTCCCTAGACCATTCTTGTTAAGCGATTGGAGCAGCAGAATTGCGAAAAATTTTTTGCCTTCTCAACCATTTCTTGGCTTCAAACTCCCATATCTCGCGAACGGATTGACCTAACCCAAAAATTCCTATTGCATCTGAAAGTAGAAACTCGCCCGATTACAACGGTATGTGTATTTTTTCCCTAGACCATTCTTGTTAAGCGATTGGAGCAGCAGAATTGCGAAAAATTTTTTGCCTTCTCAACCATTTCTTGGCTTCAAACTCCCATATCTCGCGAACGGATTGACCTAACCCAAAAATTCCTGTTGCAGCTGAAAGTAGAAACTCGCCCGATTACAACGGTATGTGTATTTTTTCCCTAGGCCATTCTTGTTAAGCGTTTGGAGCAGCAGAATTGCGAAAAATTTTCTGCCTTCTCAACCATTTCTTGGCTTCAAACTCCCATATCTCGCGAACGGATTGTCCCAACCCAAAAATTCCTGTTGCGTCTGAAAGTAGAAACTCGCCCGATTACAACGGTATGAGTATTTTTTCCCTAGGCCATTCTGGTTAAGCGTTTGGAGCAGCAGAATTGCGAAAAATTTGTTGTCTTCTCAACCATTTCTTAGCTTCAAACTCGCATATCTCGCGAACGGATTGACCTAACCCAAAAATTCCTATTGCATCTGAAAGTCGAATCTCGCCCGATTACAACGGTATGTGTATTTTTTTCCTAGGCCATTCTGGTTAAGCGTTTGGAGAAGCAGAAGTGCGAAAAATTTTTTGCCTTCTCAACCATTTCTTGGCTTCAAACTCCCATATCTCGCGAACGGATTGACCTAACCCAAAAATTCCTATTGCATCTGAAAGTAGAAACTCGCCCGACTACAGCGGTATGTGTATTTTTTCCCTAGGCCATTCTGGTTAAGCGTTTGGAGCAGCAGAAGTGCGAAAAATTTTCTGCCTTCTCAACCATTTCTTGGCTTCAAATACCCATATCTCGCGAACGGATTGACCTAACCCAAAAATTCCTATTGCATCTGGAAGTAGAAACTCGCCCGATTACAGCGGTATGTGTATTTTTTCCCTAGGCCATTCTGGTTAAGCGTTTGGAGCAGCAGAATTGCGAAAAATTTTTTGCCTTCTCAACCATTTCTTGGCTTCAAACTCCCATATCTCGCGAACGGATTGACCTAACCCAAAAATTCCTGTTGCAGCTGAAAGTAGAAACTCGCCCGATTACAACGGTATGTGTATTTTTTCCCTAGGCCATTCTTGTTAAGCGTTTGGAGCAGCAGAATTGCGAAAAATTTTCTGCCTTCTCAACCATTTCTTGGCTTCAAACTCCCATATCTCGCGAACGGATTGTCCCAACCCAAAAATTCCTGTTGCATCTGAAAGTAGAAACTCGCCCGATTACAACGGTATGAGTATTTTTTCCCTAGGCCATTCTGGTTAAGCGTTTGGAGCAGCAGAATTGCGAAAAATTTGTTGTCTTCTCAACCATTTCTTAGCTTCAAACTCGCATATCTCGCGAACGGATTGACCTAACCCAAAAATTCCTATTGCATCTGAAAGTCGAATCTCGCCCGATTACAACGGTATGTGTATTTTTTTCCTAGGCCATTCTGGTTAAGCGTTTGGAGCAGCAGAATTGCGAAAAATTTTCTGCCTTCTCAACCATTTCTTGGCTTCAAACTCCCATATCTCGCGAACGGATTGACCTAACCCAAAAATTCCAATTGCATCTGAAAGTAGAAACTCGCCCGATTACAACGGTATGTGTATTTTTTCCCTAGGCCACTCTGGTTAAGCGTTTGGAGCAGCAGAAGTGCGAAAAATTTGTTGTCTTCTCAACCAATTCTTAGCTTCAAACTCCCATATCTCACGAACGGATTGACCTAACCCAAAAATTCCTGTTGCAGCTGAAAGTAGAAACTCGCCCGATTACAACGGTATGTGTATTTTTTCCCTAGGCCATTCTTGTTAAGCGTTTGGAGCAGCAGAATTGCGAAAAATTTTCTGCCTTCTCAACCATTTCTTGGCTTCAAACTCCCATATCTCGCGAACGGATTGTCCCAACCCAAAAATTCCTATTGCATCTGAAAGTAGAAACTCGCCCGATTACAGCGGTATGGGTATTTTTTCCCTAGGCCATTCTGGTTAAGCGTTTGGAGCAGCAGAATTGCGAAAAATTTTCTGCCTTCTCAACCATTTCTTGGCTTCAAACTCCCATATCTCGCGAACGGATTGACCTAACCCAAAAATTCCAATTGCATCTGAAAGTAGAAACTCGCCCGATTACAACGGTATGTGTATTTTTTCCCTAGGCCACTCTGGTTAAGCGTTTGGAGCAGCAGAAGTGCGAAAAATTTGTTGTCTTCTCAACCATTTCTTAGCTTCAAACTCCCATATCTCACGAACGGATTGACCTAACCCAAAAATTCCTGTTGCAGCTGAAAGTAGAAACTCGCCCGATTACAACGGTATGTGTATTTTTTCCCTAGGCCATTCTTGTTAAGCGTTTGGAGCAGCAGAATTGCGAAAAATTTTCTGCCTTCTCAACCATTTCTTGGCTTCAAACTCCCATATCTCGCGAACGGATTGTCCCAACCCAAAAATTCCTGTTGCATCTGAAAGTAGAAACTCGCCCGATTACAACGGTATGAGTATTTTTTCCCTAGGTCATTCTGGTTAAGCATTTGGAGCAGCAGAATTGCGAAAAATTTGTTGTCTTCTCAACCATTTCTTAGCTTCAAACTCGCATATCTCGCGAACGGATTGACCTAACCCAAAAATTCCTGTTGCATCTGAAAGTAGAAACTCGCCCGATTACAGCGGTATGTGTATTTTTTCCCTAGGCCATTCTGGTTAAGCGTTTGGAGCAGCAGAATTGCGAAAAATTTTCTGCCTTCTCAACCATTTCTTGGCTTCAAACTCCCATATCTCGCGAACGGATTGACCTAACCCTAAAATTCCTATTGCATCTGGAAGTAGAAACTCGCCCGATTACAGCGGTATGTGTATTTTTTCCCTAGCCATTCTGGTTAAGCGTTTGGAGCAGCAGAAGTGCGAAAAATTTGTTGTCTTCTCAACTATTTCTTAGCTTCAAACACCCATATCTCGCGAACGGATTGACCTAATCCAAAAATTCCTGTTGCATCTGAAAGTAGAAACTCGCCCGATTACAACGGTATGTGTATTTTTTCCCTAGGCCATTCTTGTTAAGCGATTGGAGCAGCAGAATTGCGAAAAATTTTTTGCCTTCTCAACCATTTCTTGGCTTCAAACTCCCATATCTCGCGAACGGATTGACCTAACCCAAAAATTCCTATTGCATCTGAAAGTAGAAACTCGCCCGATTACAGCGGTATGGGTATTTTTTCCCTAGGCCATTCTGGTTAAGCGTTTGGAGCAGCAGAATTGCGAAAAATTTTCTGCTTTCTCAACCATTTCTTGGCTTCAAACTCCCATATCTCGCGAACGGATTGACCTAACCCAAAAATTCCAATTGCATCTGAAAGTAGAAACTCGCCCGATTACAACGGTATGTGTATTTTTTCCCTAGGCCACTCTGGTTAAGCGTTTGGAGCAGCAGAAGTGCGAAAAATTTGTTGTCTTCTCAACCATTTCTTAGCTTCAAACTCCCATATCTCACGAACGGATTGACCTAACCCAAAGATTCCTGTTGCAGCTGAAAGTAGAAACTCGCCCGATTACAACGGTATGTGTATTTTTTCCCTAGGCCATTCTTGTTAAGCGTTTGGAGCAGCAGAATTGCGAAAAATTTTCTGCCTTCTCAACCATTTCTTGGCTTCAAACTCCCATATCTCGCGAACGGATTGTCCCAACCCAAAAATTCCTGTTGCATCTGAAAGTAGAAACTCGCCCGATTACAACGGTATGAGTATTTTTTCCCTAGGCCATTCTGGTTAAGCGATTGGAGCAGCAGAATTGCGAAAAATTTGTTGTCTTCTCAACCATTTCTTAGCTTCAAACTCGCATATCTCGCGAACGGATTGACCTAACCCAAAAATTCCTGTTGCATCTGAAAGTAGAAACTCGCCCGATTACAGCGGTATGTGTATTTTTTCCCTAGGCCATTCTGGTTAAGCGTTTGGAGCAGCAGGATTGCGAAAAATTTTCTGCCTTCTCAACCATTTCTTGGCTTCAAACTCCCATATCTCGCGAACGGATTGACCTAACCCTAAAATTCCTATTGCATCTGGAAGTAGAAACTCGCCCGATTACAGCGGTATGTGTATTTTTTCCCTAGCCATTCTGGTTAAGCGTTTGGAGCAGCAGAATTGCGAAAAATTTTTTGCCTTCTCAACCATATCTTGGCTCAAACTCCCATATCTCGCGAACGGATTAACCTAACCCAAAAATTCCAATTGCATCAGAAAGTAGAAACTCGCCCGATTACAACGGTATGTGTATTTTTTCCCTAGGCCATTCTGGTTAAGCGTTTGGAGCAGCAGAAGTGCGAAAAATTTGTTGTCTTCTCAACTATTTCTTAGCTTCAAACACCCATATCTCGCGAACGGATTGACCTAATCCAAAAATTCCTGTTGCATCTGAAAGTAGAAACTCGCCCGATTACAACGGAATGTGTATTTTTTCCCTAGGCCATTCTTGTTAAGCGATTGGAGCAGCAGAATTGCGAAAAATTTTTTGCCTTCTCAACCATTTCTTGGCTCAAACTCCCATATCTCGCGAACGGATTAACCTAACCCAAAAATTCCTATTGCATCTGAAAGTAGAAACCCGCCCGATTACAACGGTATGTGTATTTTTTCCCTAGGCCATTCTGGTTAAGCGTTTGGAGCAGCAGAATTGCGAAAAATTTTTTGCCTTCTCAACCATTTCTTGGCTTCAAACTCCCATATCTCGCGAACGGATTGACCTAACCCAAAAATTCCTATTGCATCTGAAAGTAGAAGCTCGCCCGATTACAACGGTATGTGTATTTTTTTCCTAGGCTATTCTGGTTAAGCGTTTGGAGAAGCAGAAGTGCGAAAAATTTTTTGCCTTCTCAACCATTTCCTGGCTTCAAGCTCCCATATCTCGCGAACGGATTGACCTAACCCAAAAATTCCTATTGCATCTGAAAGTAGAAACTCGCCCGATTACAACGGAATGTGTATTTTTTCCCTAGGCCATTCTTGTTAAGCGATTGGAGCAGCAGAATTGCGAAAAATTTTTTGCCTTCTCAACCATTTCTTGGCTCAAACTCCCATATCTCGCGAACGGATTAACCTAACCCAAAAATTCCTATTGCATCTGAAAGTAGAAACCCGCCCGATTACAACGGTATGTGTATTTTTTCCCTAGGCCATTCTGGTTAAGCGATTGGAGCAGCAGAATTGCGAAAAATTTGTTGTCTTCTCAACCATTTCTTAGCTTCAAACTCGCATATCTCGCGAACGGATTGACCTAACCCAAAAATTCCTGTTGCATCTGAAAGTAGAAACTCGCCCGATTACAGCGGTATGTGTATTTTTTCCCTAGGCCATTCTGGTTAAGCGTTTGGAGCAGCAGGATTGCGAAAAATTTTCTGCCTTCTCAACCATTTCTTGGCTTCAAACTCCCATATCTCGCGAACGGATTGACCTAACCCTAAAATTCCTATTGCATCTGGAAGTAGAAACTCGCCCGATTACAGCGGTATGTGTATTTTTTCCCTAGCCATTCTGGTTAAGCGTTTGGAGCAGCAGAATTGCGAAAAATTTTTTGCCTTCTCAACCATATCTTGGCTCAAACTCCCATATCTCGCGAACGGATTAACCTAACCCAAAAATTCCAATTGCATCAGAAAGTAGAAACTCGCCCGATTACAACGGTATGTGTATTTTTTCCCTAGGCCATTCTGGTTAAGCGTTTGGAGCAGCAGAAGTGCGAAAAATTTGTTGTCTTCTCAACTATTTCTTAGCTTCAAACACCCATATCTCGCGAACGGATTGACCTAATCCAAAAATTCCTGTTGCATCTGAAAGTAGAAACTCGCCCGATTACAACGGAATGTGTATTTTTTCCCTAGGCCATTCTTGTTAAGCGATTGGAGCAGCAGAATTGCGAAAAATTTTTTGCCTTCTCAACCATTTCTTGGCTCAAACTCCCATATCTCGCGAACGGATTAACCTAACCCAAAAATTCCTATTGCATCTGAAAGTAGAAACCCGCCCGATTACAACGGTATGTGTATTTTTTCCCTAGGCCATTCTGGTTAAGCGTTTGGAGCAGCAGAATTGCGAAAAATTTTTTGCCTTCTCAACCATTTCTTGGCTTCAAACTCCCATATCTCGCGAACGGATTGACCTAACCCAAAAATTCCTATTGCATCTGAAAGTAGAAGCTCGCCCGATTACAACGGTATGTGTATTTTTTTCCTAGGCTATTCTGGTTAAGCGTTTGGAGAAGCAGAAGTGCGAAAAATTTTTTGCCTTCTCAACCATTTCCTGGCTTCAAGCTCCCATATCTCGCGAACGGATTGACCTAACCCAAAAATTCCTATTGCATCTGAAAGTAGAAACTCGCCCGATTGCAGCGGTATGGGTATTTTTTCCCTAGGCCATTCTGGTTAAGCGTTTGGAGCAGCAGAATTGCGAAAAATTTTCTGCCTTCTCAACCATTTCTTGGCTTCAAACTCCCATATCTCGCGAACGGATTGACCTAACCCAAAAATTCCTATTGCATCTGAAAGTAGAAACTCGCCCGATTACAGCGGTATGTGTATTTTTTCCCTAGGCCATTCTGGTTAAGCGTTTGGAGCAGCAGAAGTGCGAAAAATTTGTTGTCTTCTCAACTATTTCTTAGCTTCAAACACCCATATCTCGCGAACGGATTGACCTAATCCAAAAATTCCTGTTGCATCTGAAAGTAGAAACTCGCCCGATTACAACGGAATGTGTATTTTTTCCCTAGGCCATTCTTGTTAAGCGATTGGAGCAGCAGAATTGCGAAAAATTTTTTGCCTTCTCAACCATTTCTTGGCTCAAACTCCCATATCTCGCGAACGGATTAACCTAACCCAAAAATTCCTATTGCATCTGAAAGTAGAAACCCGCCCGATTACAACGGTATGTGTATTTTTTCCCTAGGCCATTCTGGTTAAGCGTTTGGAGCAGCAGAATTGCGAAAAATTTTTTGCCTTCTCAACCATTTCTTGGCTTCAAACTCCCATATCTCGCGAACGGATTGACCTAACCCAAAAATTCCTATTGCATCTGAAAGTAGAAGCTCGCCCGATTACAACGGTATGTGTATTTTTTTCCTAGGCTATTCTGGTTAAGCGTTTGGAGAAGCAGAAGTGCGAAAAATTTTTTGCCTTCTCAACCATTTCCTGGCTTCAAGCTCCCATATCTCGCGAACGGATTGACCTAACCCAAAAATTCCTATTGCATCTGAAAGTAGAAACTCGCCCGATTGCAGCGGTATGGGTATTTTTTCCCTAGGCCATTCTGGTTAAGCGTTTGGAGCAGCAGAATTGCGAAAAATTTTCTGCCTTCTCAACCATTTCTTGGCTTCAAACTCCCATATCTCGCGAACGGATTGACCTAACCCAAAAATTCCTATTGCATCTGAAAGTAGAAACTCGCCCGATTACAGCGGTATGTGTATTTTTTCCCTAGGCCATTCTGGTTAAGCGTTTGGAGCAGCAGAATTGCGAAAAATTTTTTGCCTTCTCAACCATTTCTTGGCTTCAAACTCCCATATCTCGCGAACGGATTGTCCTAACCCAAAAATTCCTGTTGCATCTGAAAGTAGAAACTCGCCCGATTACAACGGTATGTGTATTTTTTCCCTAGGCCATTCCGGTTAAGCGTTTGGAGCAGCAGAATTGCGAAAAATTTGTTGTCTTCTCAACCATTTCTTAGCTTCAAACTCGCATATCTCGCGAACGGATTGAACTAACCCAAAAATTCCTATTGCATCTGAAAGTAGAAACTCGCCCGAATACAGCGTTATGTGTATTTTTCCCCTAGGCCATTCTGGTTAAGCGTTTGGTGCAGCAGAATTGCGAAAAAATTTTTGCCTTCTCAACCATTTCTTGGCTCAAACTCCCATATCTCGGGAACGGATTAACCTAACCCAAAAATTCCTATTGCATCTGAAAGTAGAAACCCGCCCGATTACAACGGTATGTGTATTTTTTCCCTAGGCCATTCTGGTTAAGCGTTTGGAGCAGCAGAATTGCGAAAAATTTTTTGCCTTCTCAACCATTTCGTGGCTTCAAACTCCCATATCTCGCGAACGGATTGACCTAACCCAAAAATTCCTATTGCATCTGAAAGTAGAAACCCGCCCGATTACAACGGTATGTGTATTTTTTCCCTCGGCCATTCTGGTTAAGCGTTTGGGGCAGCAGAATTGCGAAAAATTTGTTGTCTTCTCAAGCATTTCTTGGCTTCAAACTCCCATATCTCGCGAACGGATTGACCTGACCCAAAAATTCCTGTTGTGTCTGAAAGTAGAAACTCGCCCGATTACAGCGGTATTTGTATTTTTTCCTTAGCCCATTCTGGTTAAGCGTTTGGAGCAGCAGAAGTGCGAAAAATTGGTTGTCTTCTCAACCATTTCTTAGCTTCAAACTCCCATATCTCGCGAACGGATTGACCTAACCCAAAAATTCCTATTGCATCTGAAAGTCGAATCTCGCCCGATTACAACGGTATGTGTATTTTTTCCCTAGGCCATTCTGGTTAAGCGTTTGGAGCAGAAGAATTGCGAAAAATTTTTTGCCTTCTCAACCATTTCTTGGCTTCAAACTCCCATATCTCGCGAACGGATTGACCTAACCCAAAAATTCCTATTGCATCTGAAAGTAGACACTCGCCCGATTACAGCGGTATGTGTATTTTTTCCCTAGGCCATTCTGGTTAAGCGATTGGAGCAGCAGAATTGCGAAAAATTTTTTGCCTTCTCAACCATTTCTTGGCTTCAAACTCCCATATCTCGCGAACGGATTGACCTAACCCAAAAATTCCTATTGCATCTGAAAGTAGACACTCGCCCGATTACAGCGGTATGTGTATTTTTTCCCTAGGCCATTCTGGTTAAGCGTTTGGAGCAGCAGAATTGCGAAAAATTTTTTGCCTTCTCAACCATTTCTTGGCTTCAAACTCCCATATCTCGCGAACGGATTGTCCTAACCCAAAAATTCCTGTTGCATCTGAAAGTAGAAACTCGCCCGATTACAACGGTATGTGTATTTTTTCCCTAGGCCATTCTGGTTAAGCGTTTGGAGCAGCAGAATTGCGAAAAATTTGTTGTCTTCTCAACCATTTCTTAGCTTCAAACTCGCATATCTCGCGAACGGATTGACCTAACCCAAAAATTCCTATTGCATCTGAAAGTAGAAACTAGCCCGATTACAACGGTATGTGTATTTTCTCCCTAGGCCATTCTGGTTAAGCGTTTGGAGCAGCAGAAGTGCGAAAAATTTGTTGTCTTCTCAACTATTTCTTGGCTTCAAACTCCCATGTCTCGCGAACGGATTGACCTAACCCAAAAATTCCTGTTGCGTCTGAAAGTAGAAGCTCGCCCGATTACAACGGTATGTGTATTTTTTTCCTAGGCCATTCTGGTTAAGCGTTTGGAGAAGCAGAAGTGCGAAAAATTTTTTGCCTTCTCAACCATTACTTTGCTTCAAACTCCCATATCTCGCGAACGGATTGACCTAACCCAAAAATTCCTGTTGCATCTGAAAGTAGAAACTCGCCCGATTACAACGGTATGTGTATTTTTTTCCAAGGCCATTCTGGTTAAGCGTTTGGAGCAGCAGAAGTGCGAAAAATTTGTTGTCTTCTCAACCATTTCTTAGCTTCAAACTCTCATATCTCGCGAACGGATTGACCTAACCCAAAAATTCCTATTGCATCTGAAAGTCGAATCTCGCCCGATTACAACGGTATGTGTATTTTTTTCCTAGGCCATTCTGGTTAAGCGTTTGGAGAAGCAGAATTGCGAAAAATTTTCTGCCTTCTCAACCATTTCTTGGCTTCAAACTCCCATATCTCGCGAACGGATTGACCTAACCCAAAAATTCCTATTGCATCTGGAAGTAGAAACTCGCCCGATTACAGCGGTATGTGTATTTTTTCCCTAGGCCATTCTGGTTAAGCGTTTGGAGCAGCAGAATTGCGAAAAATTTTTTGCCTTCTCAACCATTTCTTGGCTCAAACTCCCATATCTCGCGAACGGATTGACCTAACCCAAAAATTCCAATTGCATCTGAAAGTAGAAACTCGCCCGATTACAGCGGTATGGGTATTTTTTCCCTAGGCCATTCTGGTTAAGCGTTTGGAGCAGCAGAATTGCGAAAAATTTTCTGCCTTCTCAACCATTTCTTGGCTTCAAACTCCCATATCTCGCGAACGGATTGACCTAACCCAAAAATTCCTATTGCATCTGGAAGTAGAAACTCGCCCGATTACAGCGGTATGTGTATTTTTTCCCTAGGCCATTCTGGTTAAGCGTTTGGAGCAGCAGAATTGCGAAAAATTTTTTGCCTTCTCAACCATTTCTTGGCTTCAAACTCCCATATCCCGCGAACGGATTGTCCTAACCCAAAAATTCCTGTTGCATCTGAAAGTAGAAACTCGCCCGATTACAACGGTATGTGTATTTTTTCCCTAGGCCATTCCGGTTAAGCGTTTGGAGCAGCAGAATTGCGAAAAATTTGTTGTCTTCTCAACCATTTCTTAGCTTCAAACTCGCATATCTCGCGAACGGATTGAACTAACCCAAAAATTCCTATTGCATCTGAAAGTAGAAACTCGCCCGAATACAGCGTTATGTGTATTTTTCCCCCAGGCCATTCTGGTTAAGCGTTTGGTGCAGCAGAATTGCGAAAAAATTTTTGCCTTCTCAACCATTTCTTGGCTCAAACTCCCATATCTCGCGAACGGATTAACCTAACCCAAAAATTCCTATTGCATCTGAAAGTAGAAACCCGCCCGATTACAACGGTATGTGTATTTTTTCCCTAGGCCATTCTGGTTAAGCGTTTGGAGCAGCAGAATTGCGAAAAATTTTTTGCCTTCTCAACCATTTCGTGGCTTCAAACTCCCATATCTCGCGAACGGATTGACCTAACCCAAAAATTCCTATTGCATCTGAAAGTAGAAACCCGCCCGATTACAACGGTATGTGTATTTTTTCCCTCGGCCATTCTGGTTAAGCGTTTGGGGCAGCAGAATTGCGAAAAATTTGTTGTCTTCTCAAGCATTTCTTGGCTTCAAACTCCCATATCTCGCGAACGGATTGACCTGACCCAAAAATTCCTGTTGTGTCTGAAAGTAGAAACTCGCCCGATTACAGCGGTATTTGTATTTTTTCCTTAGCCCATTCTGGTTAAGCGTTTGGAGCAGCAGAAGTGCGAAAAATTGGTTGTCTTCTCTACCATTTCTTAGCTTCAAACTCCCATATCTCGCGAACGGATTGACCTAACCCAAAAATTCCTATTGCATCTGAAAGTCGAATCTCGCCCGATTACAACGGTATGTGTATTTTTTCCCTAGGCCATTCTGGTTAAGCGTTTGGAGCAGAAGAATTGCGAAAAATTTTTTGCCTTCTCAACCATTTCTTGGCTTCAAACTCCCATATCTCGCGAACGGATTGACCTAACCCAAAAATTCCTATTGCATCTGGAAGTAGACACTCGCCCGATTACAGCGGTATGTGTATTTTTTCCCTAGGCCATTCTGGTTAAGCGATTGGAGCAGCAGAATTGCGAAAAATTTTTTGCCTTCTCAACCATTTCTTGGCTTCAAACTCCCATATCTCGCGAACGGATTGACCTAACCCAATAATTCCTATTGCATCTGAAAGTAGACACTCGCCCGATTACAGCGGTATGTGTATTTTTTCCCTAGGCCATTCTGGTTAAGCGTTTGGAGCAGCAGAATTGCGAAAAATTTTTTGCCTACTCAACCATTTCTTGGCTTCAAACTCCCATATCTCGCGAACGGATTGTCCTAACCCAAAAATTCCTGTTGCATCTGAAAGTAGAAACTCGCCCGATTACAACGGTATGTGTATTTTTTCCCTAGGCCATTCTGGTTAAGCGTTTGGAGCAGCAGAATTGCGAAAAATTTGTTGTCTTCTCAACCATTTCTTAGCTTCAAACTCGCATATCTCGCGAACGGATTGACCTAACCCAAAAATTCCTATTGCATCTGAAAGTAGAAACTAGCCCGATTACAACGGTATGTGTATTTTCTCCCTAGGCCATTCTGGTTAAGCGTTTGGAGCAGCAGAAGTGCGAAAAATTTGTTGTCTTCTCAACTATTTCTTGGCTTCAAACTCCCATATCTCGCGAACGGATTGACCTAACCCAAAAATTCCTGTTGCGTCTGAAAGTAGAAGCTCGCCCGATTACAACGGTATGTGTATTTTTTTCCTAGGCCATTCTGGTTAAGCGTTTGGAGAAGCAGAAGTGCGAAAAATTTTTTGCCTTCTCAACCATTACTTTGCTTCAAACTCCCATATCTCGCGAACGGATTGACCTAACCCAAAAATTCCTGTTGCATCTGAAAGTAGAAACTCGCCCGATTACAACGGTATGTGTATTTTTTTCCAAGGCCATTCTGGTTAAGCGTTTGGAGCAGCAGAAGTGCGAAAAATTTGTTGTCTTCTCAACCATTTCTTAGCTTCAAACTCTCATATCTCGCGAACGGATTGACCTAACCCAAAAATTCCTATTGCATCTGAAAGTCGAATCTCGCCCGATTACAACGGTATGTGTATTTTTTTCCTAGGCCATTCTGGTTAAGCGTTTGGAGAAGCAGAAGTGCGAAAAATTTTTTGCCTTCTCAACCATTTCTTGGCTTCAAACTCCCATATCTCGCGAACGGATTGACCTAACCCAAAAATTCCTATTGCATCTGAAAGTAGAAACTCGCCCGACTCCAGCGGTATGTGTATTTTTTCCCTAGGCCATTCTGGTTAAGCGTTTGGAGCAGCAGAATTGCGAAAAATTTTCTGCCTTCTCAACCATTTCTTGGCTTCAAACTCCCATATCTCGCGAACGGATTGACCTAACCCAAAAATTCCTATTGCATCTGGAAGTAGAAACTCGCCCGATTACAGCGGTATGTGTATTTTTTCCCTAGGCCATTCTGGTTAAGCGTTTGGAGCAGCAGAATTGCGAAAAATTTTTTGCCTTCTCAACCATTTCTTGGCTCAAACTCCCATATCTCGCGAACGGATTGACCTAACCCAAAAATTCCAATTGCATCTGAAAGTAGAAACTCGCCCGATTACAGCGGTATGGGTATTTTTTCCCTAGGCCATTCTGGTTAAGCGTTTGGAGCAGCAGAATTGCGAAAAATTTGTTGTCTTCTCAACTATTTCTTAGCTTCAAACACCCATATCTCGCGAACGGATTGACCTAATCCAAAAATTCCTGTTGCATCTGAAAGTAGAAACTCGCCCGATTACAACGGTATGTGTATTTTTTCCCTAGGCCATTCTTGTTAAGCGATTGGAGCAGCAGAATTGCGAAAAATTTTTTGCCTTCTCAACCATTTCTTGGCTTCAAACTCCCATATCTCGCGAACGGATTGACCTAACCCAAAAATTCCTATTGCATCTGAAAGTAGACACTCGCCCGATTACAGCGGTATGTGTATTTTTTCCCTAGGCCATTCTGGTTAAGCGTTTGGAGCAGCAGAATTGCGAAAAATTTGTTGTCTTCTCAACCATTTCTTAGCTTCAAAGTCGCATATCTCGCGAACGGATTGACCTAACCCAAAAATTCCTATTGCATCTGAAAGTAGAAACTAGCCCGATTACAACGGTATGTGTATTTTCTCCCTAGGCCATTCTGGTTAAGCGTTTGGAGAAGCAGAATTGCGAAAAATTTTTTGCCTTCTCAACCATTTCTTGGCTTCAAACTCCCATATCTCGCGAACGGATTGAGCTAACCCAAAAATTCCTATTGCATCTGAAAGTAGAAACTCGCCCGATTACAACGGTGTGTGTATTTTTTCGCTAGGCCATTCTGGTTAAGCGTTTGGAGCAGCAGAATTGCGAAAAATTTTCTGCCTTCTCAACCATTTCTTGGCTTCAAACTCCCATATCTCGCGAACGGATTGACCTAACCCAAAAATTCCTGTTGCGTCTGAAAGTAGAAGCTCGCCCGATTACAACGGTATGTGTATTTTTTTCCTAGGCCATTCTGGTTAAGCGTTTGGAGAAGCAGAAGTGCGAAAAATTTTTTGCCTTCTCAACCATTTCTTGGCTTCAAACTCCCATATCTCGCGAACGGATTGACATAACCCAAAAATTCCTATTGCATCTGAAAGTAGAAACTCGCCCGACTCCAGCGGTATGTGTATTTTTTCCCTAGGCCATTCTGGTTAAGCGTTTGGAGCAGCAGAAGTGCGAAAAATTTTCTGCCTTCTCAACCATTTCTTGGCTTCAAACTCCCATATCTCGCGAACGGATTGACCTAACCCAAAAATTCCTGTTGCGTCTGAAAGTAGAAGCTCGCCCGATTACAACGGTATGTGTATTTTTTTCCTAGGCCATTCTGGTTAAGCGTTTGGAGCAGCAGAAGTGCGAAAAATTTTCTGCCTTCTCAACCATTTCTTGGCTTCAAACTCCCATATCTCGCGAACGGATTGACCTAACCCAAAAATTCCTATTGCATCTGAAAGTAGAAACTCGCCCGACTCCAGCGGTATGTGTATTTTTTCCCTAGGCCATTCTGGTTAAGCGTTTGGAGCAGCAGAATTGCGAAAAATTTTCTGCCTTCTCAACCATTTCTTGGCTTCAAACTCCCATATCTCGCGAACGGATTGACCTAACCCAAAAATTCCTATTGCATCTGGAAGTAGAAACTCGCCCGATTACAGCGGTATGTGTATTTTTTCCCTAGGCCATTCTGGTTAAGCGTTTGGAGCAGCAGAATTGCGAAAAATTTTTTGCCTTCTCAACCATTTCTTGGCTCAAACTCCCATATCTCGCGAACGGATTGACCTAACCCAAATATTCCAATTGCATCTGAAAGTAGAAACTCGCCCGATTACAGCGGTATGGGTATTTTTTCCCTAGGCCATTCTGGTTAAGCGTTTGGAGCAGCAGAATTGCGAAAAATTTGTTGTCTTCTCAACTATTTCTTAGCTTCAAACACCCATATCTCGCGAACGGATTGACCTAACCCAAAAATTCCTATTGCATCTGGAAGTAGAAACTCGCCCGATTACAGCGGTATGTGTATTTTTTCCCTAGGCCATTCTGGTTAAGCGTTTGGAGCAGCAGAATTGCGAAAAATTTTTTGCCTTCTCAACCATTTCTTGGCTCAAACTCCCATATCTCGCGAACGGATTGACCTAACCCAAAAATTCCAATTGCATCTGAAAGTAGAAACTCGCCCGATTACAACGGTATGTGTATTTTTTCCCTAGGCCATTCTGGTTAAGCGTTTGGAGCAGCAGAATTGCGAAAAATTTGTTGTCTTCTCAACTATTTCTTAGCTTCAAACACCCATATCTCGCGAACGGATTGACCTAATCCAAAAATTCCTGTTGCATCTGAAAGTAGAAACTCGCCCGATTACAACGGTATGTGTATTTTTTCCCTTGGCCATTCTTGTTAAGCGATTGGAGCAGCAGAATTGCGAAAAATTTTTTGCCTTCTCAACCATTTCTTGGCTTCAAACTCCCATATCTCGCGAACGGATTGACCTAACCCAAAAATTCCTATTGCATCTGAAAGTAGAAACTCGCCCGATTACAGCGGTATGGGTATTTTTTCCCTAGGCCATTCTGGTTAAGCGTTTGGAGCAGCAGAATTGCGAAAAATTTTCTGCCTTCTCAACCATTTCTTGGCTTCAAACTCCCATATCTCGCGAACGGATTGACCTAACCCAAAAATTCCTATTGCATCTGAAAGTAGAAACTCGCCCGATTACAGCGGTATGTGTATTTTTTCCCTAGGCCATTCTGGTTAAGCGTTTGGAGCAGCAGAATTGCGAAAAATTTTTTGCCTTCTCAACCATTTCTTGGCTTCAAACTCCCATATCTCGCGAACGGATTGTCCTAACCCAAAAATTCCTGTTGCATCTGAAAGTAGAAACTCGCCCGATTACAACGGTATGTGTATTTTTTCCCTAGGCCATTCTGGTTAAGCGTTTGGAGCCGCAGAATTGCGAAAAATTTGTTGTCTTCTCAACCATTTCTTAGCTTCAAACTCGCATATCTCGCGAACGGATTGACCTAACCCAAAAATTCCTATTGCATCTGAAAGTAGAAACTCGCCCGATTACAGCGTTATGTGTATTTTTCCCCTAGGCCATTCTGGTTAAGCGTTTGGTGCAGCAGAATTGCGAAAAATTTTTTGCCTTCTCAACCATTCCTTGGCTCAAACTCCCATATCTCGCGAACGGATTAAACTAACCCAAAAATTCCTATTGCATCTGAAAGTAGAAACCCGCCCGATTACAACGGTATGTGTATTTTTTCCCTAGGCCATTCTGGTTAAGCGTTTGGAGCAGCAGAATTGCGAAAAATTTTTTGCCTTCTCAACCATTTCGTGGCTTCAAACTCCCATATCTCGCGAACGGATTGACCTAACCCAAAAATTCCTATTGCATCTGAAAGTAGAAACCCGCCCGATTACAACGGTATGTGTATTTTTTCCCTAGGCCATTCTGGTTAAGCGTTTGGAGCAGCAGAATTGCGAAAAATTTTTTGCCTTCTCAACCATTTCTTGGCTCAAACTCCCATATCTCGCGAACGGATTGACCTAACCCAAAAATTCCAATTGCATCTGAAAGTAGAAACTCGCCCGATTACAGCGGTATGGGTATTTTTTCCCTAGGCCATTCTGGTTAAGCGTTTGGAGCAGCAGAATTGCGAAAAATTTGTTGTCTTCTCAACTATTTCTTAGCTTCAAACACCCATATCTCGCGAACGGATTGACCTAACCCAAAAATTCCTATTGCATCTGGAAGTAGAAACTCGCCCGATTACAGCGGTATGTGTATTTTTTCCCTAGGCCATTCTGGTTAAGCGTTTGGAGCAGCAGAATTGCGAAAAATTTTTTGCCTTCTCAACCATTTCTTGGCTCAAACTCCCATATCTCGCGAACGGATTGACCTAACCCAAAAATTCCAATTGCATCTGAAAGTAGAAACTCGCCCGATTACAACGGTATGTGTATTTTTTCCCTAGGCCATTCTGGTTAAGCGTTTGGAGCAGCAGAATTGCGAAAAATTTGTTGTCTTCTCAACTATTTCTTAGCTTCAAACACCCATATCTCGCGAACGGATTGACCTAATCCAAAAATTCCTGTTGCATCTGAAAGTAGAAACTCGCCCGATTACAACGGTATGTGTATTTTTTCCCTTGGCCATTCTTGTTAAGCGATTGGAGCAGCAGAATTGCGAAAAATTTTTTGCCTTCTCAACCATTTCTTGGCTTCAAACTCCCATATCTCGCGAACGGATTGACCTAACCCAAAAATTCCTATTGCATCTGAAAGTAGAAACTCGCCCGATTACAGCGGTATGGGTATTTTTTCCCTAGGCCATTCTGGTTAAGCGTTTGGAGCAGCAGAATTGCGAAAAATTTTCTGCCTTCTCAACCATTTCTTGGCTTCAAACTCCCATATCTCGCGAACGGATTGACCTAACCCAAAAATTCCTATTGCATCTGAAAGTAGAAACTCGCCCGATTACAGCGGTATGTGTATTTTTTCCCTAGGCCATTCTGGTTAAGCGTTTGGAGCAGCAGAATTGCGAAAAATTTTTTGCCTTCTCAACCATTTCTTGGCTTCAAACTCCCATATCTCGCGAACGGATTGTCCTAACCCAAAAATTCCTGTTGCATCTGAAAGTAGAAACTCGCCCGATTACAACGGTATGTGTATTTTTTCCCTAGGCCATTCTGGTTAAGCGTTTGGAGCCGCAGAATTGCGAAAAATTTGTTGTCTTCTCAACCATTTCTTAGCTTCAAACTCGCATATCTCGCGAACGGATTGACCTAACCCAAAAATTCCTATTGCATCTGAAAGTAGAAACTCGCCCGATTACAGCGTTATGTGTATTTTTCCCCTAGGCCATTCTGGTTAAGCGTTTGGTGCAGCAGAATTGCGAAAAATTTTTTGCCTTCTCAACCATTCCTTGGCTCAAACTCCCATATCTCGCGAACGGATTAAACTAACCCAAAAATTCCTATTGCATCTGAAAGTAGAAACCCGCCCGATTACAACGGTATGTGTATTTTTTCCCTAGGCCATTCTGGTTAAGCGTTTGGAGCAGCAGAATTGCGAAAAATTTTTTGCCTTCTCAACCATTTCGTGGCTTCAAACTCCCATATCTCGCGAACGGATTGACCTAACCCAAAAATTCCTATTGCATCTGAAAGTAGAAACCCGCCCGATTACAACGGTATGTGTATTTTTTCCCTAGGCCATTCTGGTTAAGCGTTTGGAGCAGCAGAATTGCGAAAAATTTGTTGTCTTCTCAAGCATTTCTTGGCTTCAAACTCCCATACCTCGCGAACGGATTGACCTGACCCAAAAATTCCTGTTGTGTCTGAAAGTAGAAACTCGCCCGATTACAGCGGTATTTGTATTTTTTCCTTAGCCCATTCTGGTTAAGCGTTTGGAGCAGCAGAAGTGCGAAAAATTTGTTGTCTTCTCAACTATTTCTTAGCTTCAAACTCCCATATCTCGCGAACGGATTGACCTAACCCAAAAATTCCTATTGCATCTGAAAGTCGAATCTCGCCCGATTACAACGGTATGTGTATTTTCTCCCTAGGCCATTCTGGTTAAGCGTTTGGAGCAGAAGAATTGCGAAAAATTTTTTGCCTTCTCAACCATTTCTTGGCTTCAAACTCCCATATCTCGCGAACGGATTGACCTAACCCAAAAATTCCTATTGCATCTGAAAGTAGAAACTCGCCCGATTACAGCGGTATGTGTATTTTTTCCCTAGGCCATTCTGGTTAAGCGTTTGGAGCAGCAGAATTGCGAAAAATTTTTTGCCTTCTCAACCATTTCTTGGCTTCAAACTCCCATATCTCGCGAACGGATTGACATAACCCAAAAATTCCTATTGCATCTGAAAGTAGAAACTCGCCCGATTACAACGGTGTGTGTATTTTTTCCCTAGGCCATTCTGGTTAAGCGTTTGGAGCAGCAGAATTTCGAAAAATTTTTTGCCTTCTCAACCATTTCTTGGCTTCAAACTCCCATATCTCGCGAACGGATTGACCTAACCCAAAAATTCCTATTGCATCTGAAAGTAGAAACTAGCCCGATTACAGGGGTATGTGTATTTTCTCCCTAGGCCATTCTGGTTAAGCGTTTGGAGCAGCAGAATTGCTAAAAATTGTTTGCCTTCTCAACCATTTCTTGGCTTCAAACTCCCATATCTCGCGAACGGATTGACCTAACCCAAAAATTCATTTTGCATCTGAAAGTAGAAACTCGCCCGATTACAACGGTGTGTGTATTTTTTCCCTAGGCCATTCTGGTTAAGTGTTTGGAGCAGCAGAATTGCGAAAAATTTTTTGCCTTCTCAACCATTTCTTGGCTTCAAAGACCCATATCTTGCGAACGGATTGACCTCACCCAAAAATTCCTATTGCATCTGAAAGTAGAAACTAGCCCGATTACAACGGTATGTGTATTTTCTCCCTAGGCCATTCTGGTTAAGCGTTTGGAGCAGCAGAAGTGCGAAAAATTTGTTGTCTTCTCAACCATTTCTTAGCTTCAAACTCGCATATCTCGCGAACGGATTGACCTAACCCAAAAATTCCTATTGCATCTGAAAGTAGAAACTCGCCCGATTACAGCGTTATGTGTATTTTTCCCCTAGGCCATTCTGGTTAAGCGTTTGGTGCAGCAGAATTGCGAAAAATTTTTTGCCTTCTCAACCATTTCTTGGCTCAAACTCCCATATCTCGTGAACGGATTAAACTAACCCAAAAATTCCTATTGCATCTGAAAGTAGAAACCCGCCCGATTACAACGGTATGTGTATTTTTTCCCTAGGCCATTCTGGTTAAGCGTTTGGAGCAGCAGAATTGCGAAAAATTTTTTGCCTTCTCAACCATTTCGTGGCTTGAAACTCCCATATCTCGCGAACGGATTGACCTAACCCAAAAATTCCTATTGCATCTGAAAGAAGAAACCCGCCCGATTACAACGGTATGTGTATTTTTTCCCTAGGCCATTCTGGTTAAGCGTTTGGAGCAGCAGAATTGCGAAAAATTTTTTGCCTTCTCAACCATTTCGTGGCTTCAAACTCCCATATCTCGCGAACGGATTGACCTAACCCAAAAATTCCTATTGCATCTGAAAGTAGAAACTCGCCCGATTACAACGGTATGTGTATTTTTTCCCTAGGCCACTCTGGTTAAGCGTTTGGAGCAGCAGAATTGCGAAAAATTTTTTGCCTTCTCAACCATTTCTTGGCTTCAAACTCCCATATCTCGCGAACGGATTGACCTAACCCAAAAATTCCTATTGCATCTGAAAGTAGAAACTAGCCCGATTATAGGGGTATGTGTATTTTCTCCCTAGGCCATTCTGGTTAAGCGTTTGGAGCAGCAGAATTGCTAAAAATTTTTTGCCTTCTCAACCATTTCTTGGCTTCAAACTCCCATATCTCGCGAACGGATTGACCTAACCCAAAAATTCATATTGCATCTGAAAGTAGAAACTCGCCCGATTACAACGGTGTGTGTATTTTCTCCCTAGGCCATTCTGGTTAAGTGTTTGGAGCAGCAGAATTGCGAAAAATTTTTTGCTTTCTCAACCATTTCTTGGCTTCAAAGACCCATATCTTGCGAACGGATTGTCCTCACCCAAAAATTCCTATTGCATCTGAAAGTAGAAACTAGCCCGATCACAACGGTATGTGTATTTTCTCCCTAGGCCATTCTGGTTAAGCGTTTGGAGCAGCATAATTGCGAAAAATTTTTTGCCTTCTCAACCATTTCTTGGCCCAAACTCCCATATCTCGCGAACGGATTGACCTAACCCAAAAATTCCTATTGCATCTGGAAGTAGAAACTCGCCCGATTACAACGGTATGTGTATTTTTTCCCTAGGCCATTCTGGTTAAGCGTTTGGAGCAGCAGAATTGCGAAAAATTTTTTGCCTTCTCAACCATTTCTTGGCTCAAACTCCCATATCTCGCGAACGGATTGACCTAACCCAAAAATTCCAATTGCATCTGAAAGTAGAAACTCGCCCGATTACAACGGTATGTGTATTTTTTCCCTAGGCCATTCTGGTTAAGCGTTTGGAGCAGCAGAATTGCGAAAAATTTGTTGTCTTCTCAACCATTTCCTAGCTTCAAACTCGCATATCTCGCGAACGGATTGACCTAACCCAAAAATTCCTATTGCATCTGAAAGTAGAAACTCGCCCGATTACAGCGTTATGTGTATTTTTCCCCTAGGCCATTCTGGTTAAGCGTTTGGTGCAGCAGAATTGCGAAAAATTTTTTGCCTTCTCAACCATTTCTTGGCTCAAACTCCCATATCTCGCGAACGGATTAAACTAACCCAAAAATTCCTATTGCATCTGAAAGTAGAAACCCGCCCGATTACAACGGTATGTGTATTTTTTCCCTAGGCCATTCTGGTTAAGCGTTTGGAGCAGCAGAATTGCGAAAAATTTTTTGCCTTCTCAACCATTTCGTGGCTTCAAACTCCCATATCTCGCGAACGGATTGACCTGACCCAAAAATTCCTGTTGTGTCTGAAAGTAGAAACTCGCCCGATTACAGCGGTATTTGTATTTTTTCCTTAGCCCATTCTGGTTAAGCGTTTGGAGCAGCAGAATTGCGAAAAATTTTTTGCCTTCTCAACCATTTCGTGGCTTCAAACTCCCATATCTCGCGAACGGATTGACCTAACCCAAAAATTCCTATTGCATCTGAAAGTAGAAACTCGCCCGATTACAGCGGTATGTGTATTTTTTCCCTAGGCCACTCTGGTTAAGCGTTTGGAGCAGCAGAAGTGCGAAAAATTTGTTGTCTTCTCAACCATTTCTTAGCTTCAAACTCCCATATCTCACGAACGGATTGACCTAACCCAAAAATTCCTGTTGCAGCTGAAAGTAGAAACTCGCCCGATTACAACGGTATGTGTATTTTTTCCCTAGGCCATTCTTGTTAAGCGTTTGGAGCAGCAGAATTGCGAAAAATTTTCTGCCTTCTCAACCATTTCTTGGCTTCAAACTCCCATATCTCGCGAACGGATTGTCCTAACCCAAAAATTCCTGTTGCATCTGAAAGTAGAAACTCGCCCGATTACAACGGTATGAGTATTTTTTCCCTAGGCCATTCTGGTTAAGCGTTTGGAGCAGCAGAATTGCGAAAAATTTGTTGTCTTCTCAACCATTTCTTAGCTTCAAACTCCCATATCTCGCGAACGGATTGACCTAACCCAAAAATTCCTATTGCATCTGAAAGTAGAAACTCGCCCGATTACAGCGTTATGTGTATTTTTCCCCTAGGCCATTCTGGTTAAGCGTTTGGTGCAGCAGAATTGCGAAAAATTTTTTGCCTTCTCAACCATTCCTTGGCTCAAACTCCCATATCTCGCGAACGGATTAAACTAACCCAAAAATTCCTATTGCATCTGAAAGTAGAAACCCGCCCGATTACAACGGTATGTGTATTTTTTCCCTAGGCCATTCTGGTTAAGCGTTTGGAGCAGCAGAATTGCGAAAAATTTTTTGCCTTCTCAACCATTTCGTGGCTTCAAACTCCCATATCTCGCGAACGGATTGACCTGACCCAAAAATTCCTGTTGTGTCTGAAAGTAGAAACTCGCCCGATTACAGCGGTATTTGTATTTTTTCCTTAGCCCATTCTGGTTAAGCGTTTGGAGCAGCAGAATTGCGAAAAATTTTTTGCCTTCTCAACCATTTCGTGGCTTCAAACTCCCATATCTCGCGAACGGATTGACCTAACCCAAAAATTCCTATTGCATCTGAAAGTAGAAACTCGGCCCGATTACAACGGTATGTGTATTTTTTCCCTAGGCCACTCTGGTTAAGCGTTTGGAGCAGCAGAAGTGCGAAAAATTTGTTGTCTTCTCAACCATTTCTTAGCTTCAAACTCCCATATCTCACGAACGGATTGACCTAACCCAAAAATTCCTATTGCATCTGAAAGTAGAAACTCGCCCGATTACAACGGTATGTGTATTGTTTCCCTAGGCCATTCTGGTTAAGCGTTTGGAGCAGCAGAATTGCGAAAAATTTGTTGTCTTCTCAACCATTTCTTAGCTTCAAACTCCCATATCTCGCGAACGGATTGACCTAACTCAAAAATTCCTATTGCATCTGAAAGTAGAAACTCGCCCGATTACAGCGTTATGTGTATTTTTCCCCTAGGCCATTCTGGTTAAGCGTTTGGTGCAGCAGAATTGCGAAAAATTTTTTGCCTTCTCAACCATTTCTTGGCTCAAACTCCCATATCTCGCGAACGGATTAAACTAACCCAAAAATTCCTATTGCATCTGAAAGTAGAAACCCGCCCGATTACAACGGTATGTGTATTTTTTCCCTAGGCCATTCTGGTTAAGCGTTTGGAGCAGCAGAATTGCGAAAAATTTTTTGCCTTTTCAACCATTTCGTGGCTTCAAACTCCCATATCTCGCGAACGGATTGACCTGACCCAAAAATTCCTGTTGTGTCTGAAAGTAGAAACTCGCCCGATTACAGCGGTATTTGTATTTTTTCCTTAGCCCATTCTGGTTAAGCGTTTGGAGCAGCAGAATTGCGAAAAATTTTTTGCCTTCTCAACCATTTCGTGGCTTCAAACTCCCATATCTCGCGAACGGATTGACCTAACCCAAAAATTCTATTGCATCTGAAAGTAGAAACTCGCCCGATTACAACGGTATGTGTATTTTTTCCCTAGGCCACTCTGGTTAAGCGTTTGGAGCAGCAGAAGTGCGAAAAATTTGTTGTCTTCTCAACCATTTCTTAGCTTCAAACTCCCATATCTCACGAACGGATTGACCTAACCCAAAAATTCCTGTTGCAGCTGAAAGTAGAAACTCGCCCGATTACAACGGTATGTGTATTTTTTCCCTAGGCCATTCTTGTTAAGCGTTTGGAGCAGCAGAATTGCGAAAAATTTTCTGCCTTCTCAACCATTTCTTGGCTTCAAACTCCCATATCTCGCGAACGGATTGTCCTAACCCAAAAATTCCTGTTGCATCTGAAAGTAGAAACTCGCCCGATTACAACGGTATGAGTATTTTTTCCCTAGGCCATTCTGGTTAAGCGTTTGGAGCAGCAGAATTGCGAAAAATTTGTTGTCTTCTCAACCATTTCTTAGCTTCAAACTCGCATATCTCGCGAACGGATTGACCTAACCCAAAAATTCCTATTGCATCTGAAAGTAGAAACTAGCCCGATTACAACGGTATGTGTATTTTCTCCCTAGGCCATTCTGGTTAAGCGTTTGGAGCAGCAGAATTGCGAAAAATTTTTTGCCTTCTCAACCATTTCTTAGCTTCAAACTCCCATATCTCGCGAACGGATTGACCTAACCCAAAAATTCCTATTGCACCTGAAAGTCGAATCTCGCCCGATTACAACGGTATGTGTATTTTTTTTCCTAGGCCATTCTTGTTAAGCGATTGGAGCAGCAGAATTGCGAAAAATTTTTTGCCTTCTCAACCATTTCTTGGCTTCAAACTCCCATATCTCGCGAACGGATTGACCTAACCCAAAAATTCCTATTGCATCTGAAAGTAGACACTCGCCCGATTACAGCGGTATGGGTATTTTTTCCCTAGGCCATTCTGGTTAAGCGTTTGGAGCAGCAGAATTGCGAAAAATTTTCTGCCTTCTCAACCATTTCTTGGCTTCAAACTCCCATATCTCGCGAACGGATTGACCTAACCCAAAAATTCCTATTGCATCTGAAAGTAGAAACTCGCCCGATTACAGCGGTATGTGTATTTTTTCCCTAGGCCATTCTGGTTAAGCGTTTGGAGCAGCAGAATTGCGAAAAATTTTTTGCCTTCTCAACCATTTCTTGGCTTCAAACTCCCATATCTCGCGAACGGATTGTCCTAACCCAAAAATTCCTGTTGCATCTGAAAGTAGAAACTCGCCCGATTACAACGGTATGTGTATTTTTTCCCTAGGCCATTCTGGTTAAGCGTTTGGAGCAGCAGAATTGCGAAAAATTTGTTGTCTTCTCAACCATTTCTTAGCTTCAAACTCGCATATCTCGCGAACGGATTGACATAACCCAAAAATTCCTATTGCATCTGAAAGTAGAAACTAGCCCGATTACAACGGTATGTGTATTTTCTCCCTAGGCCATTCTGGTTAAGCGTTTGGAGAAGCAGAATTGCGAAAAATTTTTTGCCTTCTCAACCATTTCTTGGCTTCAAACTCCCATATCTCGCGAACGGATTGAGCTAACCCAAAAATTCCTATTTCATCTGAAAGTAGAAACTCGCCCGATAACAGCGGTGTGTGTATTTTTTCGCTAGGCCATTCTGGTTAAGCGTTTGGAGCAGCAGAATTGCGAAAAATTTTCTGCCTTCTCAACCATTTCTTGGCTTCAAACTCCCATATCTCGCGAACGGATTGACCTAACCCAAAAATTCCTGTTGCGTCTGAAAGTAGAAGCTCGCCCGATTACAACGGTATGTGTATTTTTTTCCTAGGCCATTCTGGTTAAGCGTTTGGAGAAGCAGAAGTGCGAAAAATTTTTTGCCTTCTCAACCATTTCTTGGCTTCAAACTCCCATATCTCGCGAACGGATTGACCTAACCCACAAATTCCTGTTGCATCTGAAAGTAGAAACTCGCCCGATTACAACGGTATGTGTATTTTTTTCCTAGGCCATTCTGGTTAAGCGTTTGGAGCAGCAGAAGTGCGAAAAATTTGTTGTCTTCTCAACCATTTCTTAGCTTCAAACTCCCATATCTCGCGAACGGATTGACATAACCCAAAAATTCCTATTGCATCTGAAAGTCGAATCTCGCCCGATTACAACGGTATGTGTATTTTTTTCCTAGGCCATTCTGGTTAAGCGTTTGGAGAAGCAGAAGTGCGAAAAATTTTTTGCCTTCTCAACCATTTCTTGGCTTCAAACTCCCATATCTCGCGAACGGATTGACCTAACCCAAAAATTCCTATTGCATCTGAAAGTAGAAACTCGCCCGACTACAGCGGTATGGGTATTTTTTCCCTAGGCCATTCTGGTTAAGCGTTTGGAGCAGCAGAAGTGCGAAAAATTTTCTGCCTTCTCAACCATTTCTTGGCTTCAAACTCCCATATCTCGCGAACGGATTGACCTAACCCAAAAATTCCTATTGCATCTGGAAGTAGAAACTTGCCCGATTACAGCGGTATGTGTATTTTTTCCCTAGGCCATTCTGGTTAAGCGTTTGGAGCAGCAGAATTGCGAAAAATTTTTTGCCTTCTCAACCATTTCTTGGCTCAAACTCCCATATCTCGCGAACGGATTGACCTAACCCAAAAATTCCAATTGCATCTGAAAGTAGAAACTCGCCCGATTACAACGGTATGTGTATTTTTTCCCTAGGCCATTCTGGTTAAGCGTTTGGAGCAGCAGAAGTGCGAAAAATTTGTTGTCTTCTCAACTATTTCTTAGCTTCAAACACCCATATCTCGCGAACGGATTGACCTAATCCAAAAATTCCTGTTGCATCTGAAAGTCGAATCTCGCCCGATTACAACGGTATGTGTATTTTTTTCCTAGGCCATTCTGGTTAAGCGTTTGGAGAAGCAGAAGTGCGAAAAATTTTTTGCCTTCTCAACCATTTCTTGGCTTCAAACTCCCATATCTCGCGAACGGATTGACCTAACCCAAAAATTCCTATTGCATCTGAAAGTAGAAACTCGCCCGACTACAGCGGTATGGGTATTTTTTCCCTAGGCCATTCTGGTTAAGCGTTTGGAGCAGCAGAAGTGCGAAAAATTTTCTGCCTTCTCAACCATTTCTTGGCTTCAAACTCCCATATCTCGCGAACGGATTGACCTAACCCAAAAATTCCTATTGCATCTGGAAGTAGAAACTTGCCCGATTACAGCGGTATGTGTATTTTTTCCCTAGGCCATTCTGGTTAAGCGTTTGGAGCAGCAGAATTGCGAAAAATTTTTTGCCTTCTCAACCATTTCTTGGCTCAAACTCCCATATCTCGCGAACGGATTGACCTAACCCAATAATTCCAATTGCATCTGAAAGTAGAAACTCGCCCGATTACAACGGTATGTGTATTTTTTCCCTAGGCCATTCTGGTTAAGCGTTTGGAGCAGCAGAAGTGCGAAAAATTTGTTGTCTTCTCAAGCATTTCTTGGCTTCAAACTCCCATATCTCGCGAACGGATTGACCTGACCCAAAAATTCCTGTTGTGTCTGAAAGTAGAAACTCGCCCGATTACAGCGGTATTTGTATTTTTTCCTTAGCCCATTCTGGTTAAGCGTTTGGAGCAGCAGAAGTGCGAAAAATTTGTTGTCTTCTCAACCATTTCTTAGCTTCAAACTCCCATATCTCGCGAACGGATTGACCTAACCCAAAAATTCCTATTGCATCTGAAAGTCGAATCTCGCCCGATTACAACGGTATGTGTATTTTTTCCCTAGGCCATTCTGGTTAAGCGTTTGGAGCAGAAGAATTGCGAAAAATTTTTTGCCTTCTCAACCATTTCTTGGCTTCAAACTCCCATATCTCGCGAACGGATTGACCTAACCCAAAAATTCCTATTGCATCTGAAAGTAGAAACTCGCCCGATTACAGCGGTATGTGTATTTTTTCCCTAGGCCATTCTGGTTAAGCGTTTGGAGCAGCAGAATTGCGAAAAATTTGTTGTCTTCTCAACTATTTCTTAGCTTCAAACACCCATATCTCGCGAACGGATTGACCTAATCCAAAAATTCCTGTTGCATCTGAAAGTAGAAACTCGCCCGATTACAACGGTATGTGTATTTTTTCCCTAGGCCATTCTTGTTAAGCGATTGGAGCAGCAGAATTGCGAAAAATTTTTTGCCTTCTCAACCATTTCGTGGCTTCAAACTCCCATATCTCGCGAACGGATTGACCTAACCCAAAAATTCCTATTGCATCTGAAAGTAGAAACCCGCCCGATTACAACGGTATGTGTATTTTTTCCCTAGGCCATTCTGGTTAAGCGTTTGGAGCAGCAGAATTGCGAAAAATTTGTTGTCTTCTCAAGCATTTCTTGGCTTCAAACTCCCATATCTCGCGAACGGATTGACCTGACCCAAAAATTCCTGTTGTGTCTGAAAGTAGAAACTCGCCCGATTACAGCGGTATTTGTATTTTTTCCTTAGCCCATTCTGGTTAAGCGTTTGGAGCAGCAGAAGTGCGAAAAATTTGTTGTCTTCTCAACCATTTCTTAGCTTCAAACTCCCATATCTCGCGAACGGATTGACCTAACCCAAAAATTCCTATTGCATCTGAAAGTCGAATCTCGCCCGATTACAACGGTATGTGTATTTTTTCCCTAGGCCATTCTGGTTAAGCGTTTGGAGCAGAAGAATTGCGAAAAATTTTTTGCCTTCTCAACCATTTCTTGGCTTCAAACTCCCATATCTCGCGAACGGATTGACCTAACCCAAAAATTCCTATTGCATCTGAAAGTAGAAACTCGCCCGATTACAGCGGTATGTGTATTTTTTCCCTAGGCCATTCTGGTTAAGCGTTTGGAGCAGCAGAATTGCGAAAAATTTGTTGTCTTCTCAACTATTTCTTAGCTTCAAACACCCATATCTCGCGAACGGATTGACCTAATCCAAAAATTCCTGTTGCATCTGAAAGTAGAAACTCGCCCGATTACAACGGTATGTGTATTTTTTCCCTAGGCCATTCTTGTTAAGCGATTGGAGCAGCAGAATTGCGAAAAATTTTTTGCCTTCTCAACCATTTCTTGGCTTCAAACTCCCATATCTCGCGAACGGATTGACCTAACGCAAAAATTCCTATTGCATCTGAAAGTAGACACTCGCCCGATTACAGCGGTATGTGTATTTTTTCCCTAGGCCATTCTCGTTAAGCGTTTGGAGCAGCAGAATTGCGAAAAATTTTTTGCCTTCTCAACCATTTCTTGGCTTCAAACTCCCATATCTCGCGAACGGATTGTCCTAACCCAAAAATTCCTGTTGCATCTGAAAGTAGAAACTCGCCCGATTACAACGGTATGTGTATTTTTTCCCTAGGCCATTCTGGTTAAGCGTTTGGAGCAGCAGAATTGCGAAAAATTTGTTGTCTTCTCAACCATTTCTTAGCTTCAAACTCGCATATCTCGCGAACGGATTGACCTAACCCAAAAATTCCTATTGCATCTGAAAGTAGAAACTCGCCCGATTACAACGGTATGTGTATTTTTTCCCTAGGCCATTCTGGTTAAGCGTTTGGAGCAGCAGAATTGCGAAAAATTTGTTGTCTTCTCAACCATTTCTTAGCTTCAAACTCGCATATCTCGCGAACGGATTGACCTAACCCAAAAATTCCTATTGCATCTGAAAGTAGAAACTCGCCCCATTACAGCGTTGTGTGTATTTTTCCCCTAGGCCATTCTGGTTAAGCGTTTGGTGCAGCAGAATTGCGAAAAATTTTTTGCCTTCTCAACCATTTCTTGGCTCAAACTCCCATATCTCGCGAACGGATTAACCTAACCCAAAAATTCCTATTGCACCTGAAAGTAGAAACCCGCCCGATTACAACGGTATGTGTATTTTTTCCCTAGGCCATTCTGGTTAAGCGTTTGGTGCAGCAGAATTGCGAAAAATTTTTTGCCTTCTCAACTATTTCTTGGCTCAAACTCCCATATCTCGCGAACGGATTAACCTAACCCAAAAATTCCTATTGCATCTGAAAGTAGAAACCCGCCCGATTACAACGGTATGTGTATTTTTTCCCTAGGCCATTCTGGTTAAGCGTTTGGAGCAGCAGAATTGCGAAAAATTTTTTGCCTTCTCAACCATTTCGTGGCTTCAAACTCCCATATCTCGCGAACGGATTGACCTAACCCAAAAATTCCTATTGCATCTGAAAGTAGAAACCCGCCCGATTACAACGGTATGTGTATTTTTTCCCTAGGCCATTCTTGTTAAGCGATTGGAGCAGCAGAATTGCGAAAAATTTTTTGCCTTCTCAACCATTTCTTGGCTTCAAACTCCCATATCTCGCGAACGGATTGACCTAACCCAAAAATTCCTATTGCATCTGAAAGTAGAAACTCGCCCGATTACAGCGTTATGTGTATTTTTCCCCTAGGCCATTCTGGTTAAGCGTTTGGTGCAGCAGAATTGCGAAAAATTTTTTGCCTTCTCAACCATTTCTTGGCTCAAACTCCCATATCTCGCGAACGGATTAACCTAACCCAAAAATTCCTATTGCATCTGAAAGTAGAAACCCGCCCGATTACAACGGTATGTGTATTTTTTCCCTAGGCCATTCTGGTTAAGCGTTTGGAGCAGCAGAATTGCGAAAAATTTGTTGTCTTCTCAAGCATTTCTTGGCTTCAAACTCCCATATCTCGCGAACGGATTGACCTGACCCAAAAATTCCTGTTGTGTCTGAAAGTAGAAACTCGCCCGATTACAGCGGTATTTGTATTTTTTCCTTAGCCCATTCTGGTTAAGCGTTTGGAGCCGCAGAAGTGCGAAAAATTTGTTGTCTTCTCAACCATTTCTTAGCTTCAAACTCCCATATCTCGCGAACGGATTGACCTAACCCAAAAATTCCTATTGCATCTGAAAGTCGAATCTCGCCCGATTACAACGGTATGTGTATTTTTTCCCTAGGCCATTCTGGTTAAGCGTTTGGAGCAGAAGAATTGCGAAAAATTTTTTGCCTTCTCAACCATTTCTTGGCTTCAAACTCCCATATCTCGCGAACGGATTGACCTAACCCAAAAATTCCTATTGCATCTGAAAGTAGAAACTCGCCCGATTACAGCGGTATGTGTATTTTTTCCCTAGGCCATTCTGGTTAAGCGTTTGGAGCAGCAGAATTGCGAAAAATTTGTTGTCTTCTCAACTATTTCTTAGCTTCAAACACCCATATCTCGCGAACGGATTGACCTAATCCAAAAATTCCTGTTGCATCTGAAAGTAGAAACTCGCCCGATTACAACGGTATGTGTATTTTTTCCCTAGGCCATTCTTGTTAAGCGATTGGAGCAGCAGAATTGCGAAAAATTTTTTGCCTTCTCAACCATTTCTTGGCTTCAAACTCCCATATCTCGCGAACGGATTGACCTAACCCAAAAATTCCTATTGCATCTGAAAGTAGACACTCGCCCGATTACAGCGGTATGTGTATTTTTTCCCTAGGCCATTCTCGTTAAGCGTTTGGAGCAGCAGAATTGCGAAAAATTTTTTGCCTTCTCAACCATTTCTTGGCTTCAAACTCCCATATCTCGCGAACGGATTGTCCTAACCCAAAAATTCCTGTTGCATCTGAAAGTAGAAACTCGCCCGATTACAACGGTATGTGTATTTTTTCCCTAGGCCATTCTGGTTAAGCGTTTGGAGCAGCAGAATTAAGAAAAATTTGTTGTCTTCTCAACCATTTCTTAGCTTCAAACTCGCATATCTCGCGAACGGATTGACCTAACCCAAAAATTCCTATTGCATCTGAAAGTAGAAACTCGCCCGATTACAACGGTATGTGTATTTTTTCCCTAGGCCATTCTGGTTAAGTGTTTGGAGCAGCAGAATTGCGAAAAATTTGTTGTCTTCTCAACCATTTCTTAGCTTCAAACTCGCATATCTCGCGAACGGATTGACCTAACCCAAAAATTCCTATTGCATCTGAAAGTAGAAACTCGCCCGATTACAGCGTTATGTGTATTTTTCCCCTAGGCCATTCTGGTTAAGCGTTTGGTGCAGCAGAATTGCGAAAAATTTTTTGCCTTCTCAACCATTTCTTGGCTCAAACTCCCATATCTCGCGAACGGATTAACCTAACCCAAAAATTCCTATTGCATCTGAAAGTAGAAACCCGCCCGATTACAACGGTATGTGTATTTTTTCCCTAGGCCATTCTGGTTAAGCGTTTGGTGCAGCAGAATTGCGAAAAATTTTTTGCCTTCTCAACTATTTCTTGGCTCAAACTCCCATATCTCGCGAACGGATTAACCTAACCCAAAAATTCCTATTGCATCTGAAAGTAGAAACCCGCCCGATTACAACGGTATGTGTATTTTTTCCCTAGGCCATTCTGGTTAAGCGTTTGGAGCAGCAGAATTGCGAAAAATTTTTTGCCTTCTCAACCATTTCGTGGCTTCAAACTCCCATATCTCGCGAACGGATTGACCTAACCCAAAAATTCCTATTGCATCTGAAAGTAGAAACCCGCCCGATTACAACGGTATGTGTATTTTTTCCCTAGGCCATTCTTGTTAAGCGATTGGTGCAGCAGAATTGCGAAAAATTTTTTGCCTTCTCAACCATTTCTTGGCTTCAAACTCCCATATCTCGCGAACGGATTGACCTAACCCAAAAATTCCTATTGCATCTGAAAGTAGAAACTCGCCCGATTACAACGGTATGTGTATTTTTTCCCTAGGCCATTCTGGTTAAGCGTTTGGAGCAGCAGAATTGCGAAAAATTTGTTGTCTTCTCAACCATTTCTTAGCTTCAAACTCGCATATCTCGCGAACGGATTGACCTAACCCAAAAATTCCTATTGCATCTGAAAGTAGAAACTCGCCCGATTACAGCGTTATGTGTATTTTTCCCCTAGGCCATTCTGGTTAAGCGTTTGGTGCAGCAGAATTGCGAAAAATTTTTTGCCTTCTCAACCATTTCTTGGCTCAAACTCCCATATCTCGCGAACGGATTAACCTAACCCAAAAATTCCTATTGCATCTGAAAGTAGAAACCCGCCCGATTACAACGGTATGTGTATTTTTTCCCTAGGCCATTCTGGTTAAGCGTTTGGAGCAGCAGAATTGCGAAAAATTTGTTGTCTTCTCAAGCATTTCTTGGCTTCAAACTCCCATATCTCGCGAACGGATTGACCTGACCCAAAAATTCCTGTTGTGTCTGAAAGTAGAAACTCGCCCGATTACAGCGGTATTTGTATTTTTTCCTTAGCCCATTCTGGTTAAGCGTTTGGAGCAGCAGAAGTGCGAAAAATTTGTTGTCTTCTCAACCATTTCTTAGCTTCAAACTCCCATATCTCGCGAACGGATTGACCTAACCCAAAAATTCCTATTGCATCTGAAAGTCGAATCTCGCCCGATTACAACGGTATGTGTATTTTTTCCCTAGGGCATTCTGGTTAAGCGTTTGGAGCAGAAGAATTGCGAAAAATTTTTTGCCTTCTCAACCATTTCTTGGCTTCAAACTCCCATATCTCGCGAACGGATTGAACTAACCCAAAAATTCCTATTGCATCTGAAAGTAGAAACTCGCCCGATTACAGCGGTATGTGTACTTTTTCCCTAGGCCATTCTGGTTAAGCGTTTGGAGCAGCAGAATTGCGAAAAATTTGTTGTCTTCTCAACCATTTCTTAGCTTCAAACACCCATATCTCGCGAACGGATTGACCTAATCCAAAAATTCCTGTTGCATCTGAAAGTAGAAACTCGCCCGATTACAACGGTATGTGTATTTTTTCCCTAGGCCATTCTTGTTAAGCGATTGGAGCAGCAGAATTGCGAAAAATTTTTTGCCTTCTCAACCATTTCTTGGCTTCAAACTCCCATATCTCGCGAACGGATTGACCTAACCCAAAAATTCCTATTGCATCTGAAAGTAGACACTCGCCCGATTACAGCGGTATGTGTATTTTTTCCCTAGGCCATTCTCGTTAAGCGTTTGGAGCAGCAGAATTGCGAAAAATTTTTTGCCTTCTCAACCATTTCTTGGCTTCAAACTCCCATATCTCGCGAACGGATTGTCCTAACCCAAAAATTCCTGTTGCATCTGAAAGTAGAAACTCGCCCGATTACAACGGTATGTGTATTTTTTCCCTAGGCCATTCTGGTTAAGCGTTTGGAGCAGCAGAATTGCGAAAAATTTGTTGTCTTCTCAACCATTTCTTAGCTTCAAACTCCCATATCTCGCGAACGGATTGACCTAACCCAAAAATTCCTGTTGCATCTGAAAGTAGAAACTCGCCCGATTACAACGGTATGTGTATTTTTTCCCTAGGCCATTCTGGTTAAGCGTTTGGAGCAGCAGAATTGCGAAAAATTTGATGTCATCTCAACCATTTCTTAGCTTCAAACTCGCATATCTCGCGAACGGATTGACCTAACCCAAAAATTCCTATTGCATCTGAAAGTAGAAACTAGCCCGATTACAACGGTATGTGTATTTTCTCCCTAGGCCATTCTGGTTAAGCGTTTGGAGAAGCAGAATTGCGAAAAATTTTTTGCCTTCTCAACCATTTCTTGGCTTCAAACTCCCATATCTCGCGAACGGATTGAGCTGACCCAAAAATTCCTATTGCATCTGAAAGTAGAAACTCGCCCGATTACAACGGTGTGTGTATTTTTTCGCTAGGCCATTCTGGTTAAGCGTTTGGAGCAGCAGAATTGCGAAAAATTTTCTGCCTTCTCAACCATTTCTTGGCTTCAAACTCCCATATCTCGCGAACGGATTGACCTAACCCAAAAATTCCTGTTGCGTCTGAAAGTAGAAGCTCGCCCGATTACAACGGTATGTGTATTTTTTTCCTAGGCCATTCTGGTTAAGCGTTTGGAGAAGCAGAAGTGCGAAAAATTTTTTGCCTTCTCAACCATTTCTTGGCTTCAAACTCCCATATCTCGCGAACGGATTGACCTAACCCAAAAATTCCTGTTGCATCTGAAAGTAGAAACTCGCCCGATTACAACGGTATGTGTATTTTTTTCCAAGGCCATTCTGGTTAAGCGTTTGGAGCAGCAGAAGTGCGAAAAATTTGTTGTCCTCTCAACCATTTCTTAGCTTCAAACTCCCATATCTCGCGAACGGATTGACCTAACCCAAAAATTCCTATTGCATCTGAAAGTCGAATCTCGCCCGATTACAACGGTATGTGTATTTTTTTCCTAGGCCATTCTGGTTAAGCGTTTGGAGAAGCAGAAGTGCGAAAAATTTTTTGCCTTCTCAACCATTTCTTGGCTTCAAACTCCCATATCTCGCGAACGGATTGACCTAACCCAAAAATTCCTATTGCATCTGAAAGTAGAAACTCGCCCGACTCCAGCGGTATGTGTATTTTTCCCCTAGGCCATTCTGGTTAAGCGTTTGGAGCAGCAGAAGTGCGAAAAATTTTCTGCCTTCTCAACCATTTCTTGGCTTCAAACTCCCATATCTCGCGAACGGATTGACCTAACCCAAAAATTCCTATTGCATCTGGAAGTAGAAACTCGCCCGATTACAGCGGCATGTGTATTTTTTCCCTAGGCCATTCTGGTTAAGCGTTTGGAGCAGCAGAATTGCGAAAAATTTTTTGCCTTCTCAACCATTCCTTGGCTCAAACTCCCATATCTCGCGAACGGATTGACCTAACCCAAAAATTCCAATTGCATCTGAAAGTAGAAACTCGCCCGATTACAACGGTATGTGTATTTTTTCCCTAGGCCATTCTGGTTAAGCGTTTGGAGCAGCAGAAGTGCGAAAAATTTGTTGTCTTCTCAACTATTTCTTAGCTTCAAACACCCATATCTCGCGAACGGATTGACCTAATCCAAAAATTCCTGTTGCATCTGAAAGTAGAAACTCGCCCGATTACAACGGTATGTGTATTTTTTCCCTAGGCCATTCTTGTTAAGCGATTGGAGCAACAGAATTGCGAAAAATTTTTTGCCTTCTCAACCATTTCTTGGCTTCAAACTCCCATATCTCGCGAACGGATTGACCTAACCCAAAAATTCCTATTGCATCTGAAAGTAGAAACTCGCCCGATTACAGCGGTATGGGTATTTTTTCCCTAGGCCATTCTGGTTAAGCGTTTGGAGCAGCAGAATTGCGAAAACTTTGTTGTCTTCTCAACCATTTCTTAGCTTCAAACTCCCATATCTCGCGAACGGATTGACCTAACCCAAAAATTCCTATTGCATCTGAAAGTCGAATCTCGCCCGATTACAACGGTATGCGTATTTTTTTCCTAGGCCATTCTGGTTAAGCGTTTGGAGAAGCAGAAGTGCGAAAAATTTTTTGCCTTCTCAACCATTTCTTGGCTTCAAACTCCCATATCTCGCGAACGGATTGTCCTAACCCAAAAATTCCTGTTGCATCTGAAAGTAGAAACTCGCCCGATTACAACGGTATGTGTATTTTTTCCCTAGGCCATTCTGGTTAAGCGTTTGGAGCAGCAGAATTGCGAAAAATTTGTTGTCTTCTCAACCATTTCTTAGATTCAAACTCGCATATCTCGCGAACGGATTGACCTAACCCAAAAATTCCTATTGCATCTGAAAGTAGAAACTAGCCCGATTACAACGGTATGTGTATTTTCTCCCTAGGCCATTCTGGTTAAGCGTTTGGAGAAGCAGAATTGCGAAAAATTTTTTGCCTTCTCAACCATTTCTTGGCTTCAAACTCCCATATCTCGCGAACGGATTGAGCTAACCCAAAAATTCCTATTGCATCTGAAAGTAGAAACTCGCCCGATTACAGCGGTATGGGTATTTTTTCCCTAGGCCATTCTGGTTAAGCGTTTGGAGCAGCAGAATTGCGAAAACTTTGTTGTCTTCTCAACCATTTCTTAGCTTCAAACTCCCATATCTCGCGAACGGATTGACCTAACCCAAAAATTCCTATTGCATCTGAAAGTCGAATCTCGCCCGATTACAACGGTATGCGTATTTTTTTCCTAGGCCATTCTGGTTAAGCGTTTGGAGAAGCAGAAGTGCGAAAAATTTTTTGCCTTCTCAACCATTTCTTGGCTTCAAACTCCCATATCTCGCGAACGGATTGTCCTAACCCAAAAATTCCTGTTGCATCTGAAAGTAGAAACTCGCCCGATTACAACGGTATGTGTATTTTTTCCCTAGGCCATTCTGGTTAAGCGTTTGGAGCAGCAGAATTGCGAAAAATTTGTTGTCTTCTCAACCATTTCTTAGCTTCAAACTCGCATATCTCGCGAACGGATTGACCTAACCCAAAAATTCCTATTGCATCTGAAAGTAGAAACTAGCCCGATTACAACGGTATGTGTATTTTCTCCCTAGGCCATTCTGGTTAAGCGTTTGGAGAAGCAGAATTGTGAAAAATTTTTTGCCTTCTCAACCATTTCTTGGCTTCAAACTCCCATATCTCGCGAACGGATTGAGCTAACCCAAAAATTCCTATTGCATCTGAAAGTAGAAACTCGCCCGATTACAACGGTGTGTGTATTTTTTCGCTAGGCCATTCTGGTTAAGCGTTTGGAGCAGCAGAATTGCGAAAAATTTTCTGCCTTCTCAACCATTTCTTGGCTTCAAACTCCCATATCTCGCGAACGGATTGACCTAACCCAAAAATTCCTGTTGCGTCTGAAAGTAGAAGCTCGCCCGATTACAACGGTATGTGTATTTTTTTCCTAGGCCATTCTGGTTAAGCGTTTGGAGAAGCAGAAGTGCGAAAAATTTTTTGCCTTCTCAACCATTTCTTGGCTTCAAACTCCCATATCTCGCGAACGGATTGTCCTAACCCAAAAATTCCTGTTGCATCTGAAAGTAGAAACTCGCCCGATTACAACGGTATGTGTATTTTTTTCCAAGGCCATTCTGGTTAAGCGTTTGGAGCAGCAGAAGTGCGAAAAATTTGTTGTCCTCTCAACCATTTCTTAGCTTCAAACTCCCATATCTCGCGAACGGATTGACCTAACCCAAAAATTCCTATTGCATCTGAAAGTCGAATCTCGCCCGATTACAACGGTATGTGTATTTTTTTCCTAGGCCATTCTGGTTAAGCGTTTGGAGAAGCAGAAGTGCGAAAAATTTTTTGCCTTCTCAACCATTTCTTGGCTTCAAACTCCCATATCTCGCGAACGGATTGACCTAACCCAAAAATTCCTATTGCATCTGAAAGTAGAAACTCGCCCGACTCCAGCGGTATGTGTATTTTTTCCCTAGGCCATTCTGGTTAAGCGTTTGGAGCAGCAGAAGTGCGAAAAATTTTCTGCCTTCTCAACCATTTCTTGGCTTCAAACTCCCATATCTCGCGAACGGATTGACCTAACCCAAAAATTCCTATTGCATCTGGAAGTAGAAACTCGCCCGATTACAGCGGCATGTGTATTTTTTCCCTAGGCCATTCTGGTTAAGCGTTTGGAGCAGCAGAATTGCGAAAAATTTTTTGCCTTCTCAACCATTCCTTGGCTCAAACTCCCATATCTCGCGAACGGATTGACCTAACCCAAAAATTCCAATTGCATCTGAAAGTAGAAACTCGCCCGATTACAACGGTATGTGTATTTTTTCCCTAGGCCATTCTGGTTAAGCGTTTGGAGCAGCAGAAGTGCGAAAAATTTGTTGTCTTCTCAACTATTTCTTTGCTTCAAACACCCATATCTCGCGAACGGATTGACCTAATCCAAAAATTCCTGTTGCATCTGAAAGTAGAAACTCGCCCGATTACAACGGTATGTGTATTTTTTCCCTAGGTCATTCTTGTTAAGCGATTGGAGCAGCAGAATTGCGAAAAATTTTTTGCCTTCTCAACCATTTCTTGGCTTCAAACTCCCATATCTCGCGAACGGATTGACCTAACCCAAAAATTCCTATTGCATCTGAAAGTAGAAACTCGCCCGATTACAGCGGTATGGGTATTTTTTCCCTAGGCCATTCTGGTTAAGCGTTTGGAGCAGCAGAATTGCGAAAACTTTGTTGTCTTCTCAACCATTTCTTAGCTTCAAACTCCCATATCTCGCGAACGGATTGACCTAACCCAAAAATTCCTATTCCATCTGAAAGTCGAATCTCGCCCGATTACAACGGTATGCGTATTTTTTTCCTAGGCCATTCTGGTTAAGCGTTTGGAGAAGCAGAAGTGCGAAAAATTTTTTGCCTTCTCAACCATTTCTTGGCTTCAAACTCCCATATCTCGCGAACGGATTGTCCTAACCCAAAAATTCCTGTTGCATCTGAAAGTAGAAACTCGCCCGATTACAACGGTATGTGTATTTTTTCCCTAGGCCATTCTGGTTAAGCGTTTGGAGCAGCAGAATTGCGAAAAATTTGTTGTCTTCTCAACCATTTCTTAGCTTCAAACTCGCATATCTCGCGAACGGATTGACCTAACCCAAAAATTCCTATTGCATCTGAAAGTAGAAACTCGCCCGATTACAGCGGTATGGGTATTTTTTCCCTAGGCCATTCTGGTTAAGCGTTTGGAGCAGCAGAATTGCGAAAACTTCGTTGTCTTCTCAACCATTTCTTAGCTTCAAACTCCCATATCTCGCGAACGGATTGACCTAACCCAAAAATTCCTATTGCATCTGAAAGTCGAATCTCGCCCGATTACAACGGTATGCGTATTTTTTTCCTAGGCCATTCTGGTTAAGCGTTTGGAGAAGCAGAAGTGCGAAAAATTTTTTGCCTTCTCAACCATTTCTTGGCTTCAAACTCCCATATCTCGCGAACGGATTGTCCTAACCCAAAAATTCCTGTTGCATCTGAAAGTAGAAACTCGCCCGATTACAACGGTATGTGTATTTTTTCCCTAGGCCATTCTGGTTAAGCGTTTGGAGCAGCAGAATTGCGAAAAATTTGTTGTCTTCTCAACTATTTCTTAGCTTCAAACACCCATATCTCGCGAACGGATTGACCTAATCCAAAAATTCCTGTTGCATCTGAAAGTAGAAACTCGCCCGATTACAACGGTATGTGTATTTTTTCCCTAGGCCATTCTTGTTAAGCGATTGGAGCAGCAGAATTGCGAAAAATTTTTTGCCTTCTCAACCATTTCTTGGCTTCAAACTCCCATATCTCGCGAACGGATTGACCTAACCCAAAAATTCCTATTGCATCTGAAAGTAGACACTCGCCCGATTACAGCGGTATGTGTATTTTTTCCCTAGGCCATTCTCGTTAAGCGTTTGGAGCAGCAGAATTGCGAAAAATTTTTTGCCTTCTCAACCATTTCTTGGCTTCAAACTCCCATATCTCGCGAACGGATTGTCCTAACCCAAAAATTCCTGTTGCATCTGAAAGTAGAAACTCGCCCGATTACAACGGTATGTGTATTTTTTCCCTAGGCCATTCTGGTTAAGCGTTTGGAGCAGCAGAATTAAGAAAAATTTGTTGTCTTCTCAACCATTTCTTAGCTTCAAACTCGCATATCTCGCGAACGGATTGACCTAACCCAAAAATTCCTATTGCATCTGAAAGTAGAAACTCGCCCGATTACAACGGTATGTGTATTTTTTCCCTAGGCCATTCTGGTTAAGCGTTTGGAGCAGCAGAATTGCGAAAAATTTGTTGTCTTCTCAACCATTTCTTAGCTTCAAACTCGCATATCTCGCGAACGGATTGACCTAACCCAAAAATTCCTATTGCATCTGAAAGTAGAAACTCGCCCGATTACAGCGTTATGTGTATTTTTCCCCTAGGCCATTCTGGTTAAGCGTTTGGTGCAGCAGAATTGCGAAAAATTTTTTGCCTTCTCAACCATTTCTTGGCTCAAACTCCCATATCTCGCGAACGGATTAACCTAACCCAAAAATTCCTATTGCATCTGAAAGTAGAAACCCGCCCGATTACAACGGTATGTGTATTTTTTCCCTAGGCCATTCTGGTTAAGCGTTTGGTGCAGCAGAATTGCGAAAAATTTTTTGCCTTCTCAACTATTTCTTGGCTCAAACTCCCATATCTCGCGAACGGATTAACCTAACCCAAAAATTCCTATTGCATCTGAAAGTAGAAACCCGCCCGATTACAACGGTATGTGTATTTTTTCCCTAGGCCATTCTGGTTAAGCGTTTGGAGCAGCAGAATTGCGAAAAATTTTTTGCCTTCTCAACCATTTCGTGGCTTCAAACTCCCATATCTCGCGAACGGATTGACCTAACCCAAAAATTCCTATTGCATCTGAAAGTAGAAACCCGCCCGATTACAACGGTATGTGTATTTTTTCCCTAGGCCATTCTTGTTAAGCGATTGGAGCAGCAGAATTGCGAAAAATTTTTTGCCTTCTCAACCATTTCTTGGCTCAAACTCCCATATCTCGCGAACGGATTAACCTAACCCAAAAATTCCTATTGCATCTGAAAGTAGAAACCCGCCCGATTACAACGGTATGTGTATTTTTTCCCTAGGCCATTCTGGTTAAGCGTTTGGTGCAGCAGAATTGCGAAAAATTTTTTGCCTTCTCAACTATTTCTTGGCTCAAACTCCCATATCTCGCGAACGGATTAACCTAACCCAAAAATTCCTATTGCATCTGAAAGTAGAAACCCGCCCGATTACAACGGTATGTGTATTTTTTCCCTAGGCCATTCTGGTTAAGCGTTTGGAGCAGCAGAATTGCGAAAAATTTTTTGCCTTCTCAACCATTTCGTGGCTTCAAACTCCCATATCTCGCGAACGGATTGACCTAACCCAAAAATTCCTATTGCATCTGAAAGTAGAAACCCGCCCGATTACAACGGTATGTGTATTTTTTCCCTAGGCCATTCTGGTTAAGCGTTTGGAGCAGCAGAATTGCGAAAAATTTGTTGTCTTCTCAAGCATTTCTTGGCTTCAAACTCCCATATCTCGCGAACGGATTGACCTGACCCAAAAATTCCTGTTGTGTCTGAAAGTAGAAACTCGCCCGATTACAGCGGTATTTGTATTTTTTCCTTAGCCCATTCTGGTTAAGCGTTTGGAGCAGCAGAAGTGCGAAAAATTTGTTGTCTTCTCAACCATTTCTTACCTTCAAACTCCCATATCTCGCGAACGGATTGACCTAACCCAAAAATTCCTATTGCATCTGAAAGTCGAATCTCGCCCGATTACAACGGTATGTGTATTTTTTCCCTAGGGCATTCTGGTTAAGCGTTTGGAGCAGAAGAATTGCGAAAAATTTTTTGCCTTCTCAACCATTTCTTGGCTTCAAACTCCCATATCTCGCGAACGGATTGACCTAACCCAAAAATTCCTATTGCATCTGAAAGTAGAAACTCGCCCGATTACAGCGGTATGTGTACTTTTTCCCTAGGCCATTCTGGTTAAGCGTTTGGAGCAGCAGAATTGCGAAAAATTTGTTGTCTTCTCAACCATTTCTTAGCTTCAAACACCCATATCTCGCGAACGGATTGACCTAATCCAAAAATTCCTGTTGCATCTGAAAGTAGAAACTCGCCCGATTACAACGGTATGTGTATTTTTTCCCTAGGCCATTCTTGTTAAGCGATTGGAGCAGCAGAATTGCGAAAAATTTTTTGCCTTCTCAACCATTTCTTGGCTTCAAACTCCCATATCTCGCGAACGGATTGACCTAACCCAAAAATTCCTATTGCATCTGAAAGTAGACACTCGCCCGATTACAGCGGTATGTGTATTTTTTCCCTAGGCCATTCTCGTTAAGCGTTTGGAGCAGCAGAATTGCGAAAAATTTTTTGCCTTCTCAACCATTTCTTGGCTTCAAACTCCCATATCTCGCGAACGGATTGTCCTAACCCAAAAATTCCTGTTGCATCTGAAAGTAGAAACTCGCCCGATTACAACGGTATGTGTATTTTTTCCCTAGGCCATTCTGGTTAAGCGTTTGGAGCAGCAGAATTGCGAAAAATTTGTTGTCTTCTCAACCATTTCTTAGCTTCAAACTCCCATATCTCGCGAACGGATTGACCTAACCCAAAAATTCCTGTTGCATCTGAAAGTAGAAACTCGCCCGATTACAACGGTATGTGTATTTTTTCCCTAGGCCATTCTGGTTAAGCGTTTGGAGCAGCAGAATTGCGAAAAATTTGATGTCATCTCAACCATTTCTTAGCTTCAAACTCGCATATCTCGCGAACGGATTGACCTAACCCAAAAATTCCTATTGCATCTGAAAGTAGAAACTAGCCCGATTACAACGGTATGTGTATTTTCTCCCTAGGCCATTCTGGTTAAGCGTTTGGAGAAGCAGAATTGCGAAAAATTTTTTGCCTTCTCAACCATTTCTTGGCTTCAAACTCCCATATCTCGCGAACGGATTGAGCTGACCCAAAAATTCCTATTGCATCTGAAAGTAGAAACTCGCCCGATTACAACGGTGTGTGTATTTTTTCGCTAGGCCATTCTGGTTAAGCGTTTGGAGCAGCAGAATTGCGAAAAATTTTCTGCCTTCTCAACCATTTCTTGGCTTCAAACTCCCATATCTCGCGAACGGATTGACCTAACCCAAAAATTCCTGTTGCGTCTGAAAGTAGAAGCTCGCCCGATTACAACGGTATGTGTATTTTTTTCCTAGGCCATTCTGGTTAAGCGTTTGGAGAAGCAGAAGTGCGAAAAATTTTTTGCCTTCTCAACCATTTCTTGGCTTCAAACTCCCATATCTCGCGAACGGATTGACCTAACCCAAAAATTCCTGTTGCATCTGAAAGTAGAAACTCGCCCGATTACAACGGTATGTGTATTTTTTTCCAAGGCCATTCTGGTTAAGCGTTTGGAGCAGCAGAAGTGCGAAAAATTTGTTGTCCTCTCAACCATTTCTTAGCTTCAAACTCCCATATCTCGCGAACGGATTGACCTAACCCAAAAATTCCTATTGCATCTGAAAGTCGAATCTCGCCCGATTACAACGGTATGTGTATTTTTTTCCTAGGCCATTCTGGTTAAGCGTTTGGAGAAGCAGAAGTGCGAAAAATTTTTTGCCTTCTCAACCATTTCTTGGCTTCAAACTCCCATATCTCGCGAACGGATTGACCTAACCCAAAAATTCCTATTGCATCTGAAAGTAGAAACTCGCCCGACTCCAGCGGTATGTGTATTTTTCCCCTAGGCCATTCTGGTTAAGCGTTTGGAGCAGCAGAAGTGCGAAAAATTTTCTGCCTTCTCAACCATTTCTTGGCTTCAAACTCCCATATCTCGCGAACGGATTGACCTAACCCAAAAATTCCTATTGCATCTGGAAGTAGAAACTCGCCCGATTACAGCGGCATGTGTATTTTTTCCCTAGGCCATTCTGGTTAAGCGTTTGGAGCAGCAGAATTGCGAAAAATTTTTTGCCTTCTCAACCATTCCTTGGCTCAAACTCCCATATCTCGCGAACGGATTGACCTAACCCAAAAATTCCAATTGCATCTGAAAGTAGAAACTCGCCCGATTACAACGGTATGTGTATTTTTTCCCTAGGCCATTCTGGTTAAGCGTTTGGAGCAGCAGAAGTGCGAAAAATTTGTTGTCTTCTCAACTATTTCTTAGCTTCAAACACCCATATCTCGCGAACGGATTGACCTAATCCAAAAATTCCTGTTGCATCTGAAAGTAGAAACTCGCCCGATTACAACGGTATGTGTATTTTTTCCCTAGGCCATTCTTGTTAAGCGATTGGAGCAACAGAATTGCGAAAAATTTTTTGCCTTCTCAACCATTTCTTGGCTTCAAACTCCCATATCTCGCGAACGGATTGACCTAACCCAAAAATTCCTATTGCATCTGAAAGTAGAAACTCGCCCGATTACAGCGGTATGGGTATTTTTTCCCTAGGCCATTCTGGTTAAGCGTTTGGAGCAGCAGAATTGCGAAAACTTTGTTGTCTTCTCAACCATTTCTTAGCTTCAAACTCCCATATCTCGCGAACGGATTGACCTAACCCAAAAATTCCTATTGCATCTGAAAGTCGAATCTCGCCCGATTACAACGGTATGCGTATTTTTTTCCTAGGCCATTCTGGTTAAGCGTTTGGAGAAGCAGAAGTGCGAAAAATTTTTTGCCTTCTCAACCATTTCTTGGCTTCAAACTCCCATATCTCGCGAACGGATTGTCCTAACCCAAAAATTCCTGTTGCATCTGAAAGTAGAAACTCGCCCGATTACAACGGTATGTGTATTTTTTCCCTAGGCCATTCTGGTTAAGCGTTTGGAGCAGCAGAATTGCGAAAAATTTGTTGTCTTCTCAACCATTTCTTAGCTTCAAACTCGCATATCTCGCGAACGGATTGACCTAACCCAAAAATTCCTATTGCATCTGAAAGTAGAAACTAGCCCGATTACAACGGTATGTGTATTTTCTCCCTAGGCCATTCTGGTTAAGCGTTTGGAGAAGCAGAATTGTGAAAAATTTTTTGCCTTCTCAACCATTTCTTGGCTTCAAACTCCCATATCTCGCGAACGGATTGAGCTAACCCAAAAATTCCTATTGCATCTGAAAGTAGAAACTCGCCCGATTACAACGGTGTGTGTATTTTTTCGCTAGGCCATTCTGGTTAAGCGTTTGGAGCAGCAGAATTGCGAAAAATTTTCTGCCTTCTCAACCATTTCTTGGCTTCAAACTCCCATATCTCGCGAACGGATTGACCTAACCCAAAAATTCCTGTTGCGTCTGAAAGTAGAAGCTCGCCCGATTACAACGGTATGTGTATTTTTTTCCTAGGCCATTCTGGTTAAGCGTTTGGAGAAGCAGAAGTGCGAAAAATTTTTTGCCTTCTCAACCATTTCTTGGCTTCAAACTCCCATATCTCGCGAACGGATTGTCCTAACCCAAAAATTCCTGTTGCATCTGAAAGTAGAAACTCGCCCGATTACAACGGTATGTGTATTTTTTTCCAAGGCCATTCTGGTTAAGCGTTTGGAGCAGCAGAAGTGCGAAAAATTTGTTGTCCTCTCAACCATTTCTTAGCTTCAAACTCCCATATCTCGCGAACGGATTGACCTAACCCAAAAATTCCTATTGCATCTGAAAGTCGAATCTCGCCCGATTACAACGGTATGTGTATTTTTTTCCTAGGCCATTCTGGTTAAGCGTTTGGAGAAGCAGAAGTGCGAAAAATTTTTTGCCTTCTCAACCATTTCTTGGCTTCAAACTCCCATATCTCGCGAACGGATTGACCTAACCCAAAAATTCCTATTGCATCTGAAAGTAGAAACTCGCCCGACTCCAGCGGTATGTGTATTTTTTCCCTAGGCCATTCTGGTTAAGCGTTTGGAGCAGCAGAAGTGCGAAAAATTTTCTGCCTTCTCAACCATTTCTTGGCTTCAAACTCCCATATCTCGCGAACGGATTGACCTAACCCAAAAATTCCTATTGCATCTGGAAGTAGAAACTCGCCCGATTACAGCGGCATGTGTATTTTTTCCCTAGGCCATTCTGGTTAAGCGTTTGGAGCAGCAGAATTGCGAAAAATTTTTTGCCTTCTCAACCATTCCTTGGCTCAAACTCCCATATCTCGCGAACGGATTGACCTAACCCAAAAATTCCAATTGCATCTGAAAGTAGAAACTCGCCCGATTACAACGGTATGTGTATTTTTTCCCTAGGCCATTCTGGTTAAGCGTTTGGAGCAGCAGAAGTGCGAAAAATTTGTTGTCTTCTCAACTATTTCTTAGCTTCAAACACCCATATCTCGCGAACGGATTGACCTAATCCAAAAATTCCTGTTGCATCTGAAAGTAGAAACTCGCCCGATTACAACGGTATGTGTATTTTTTCCCTAGGCCATTCTTGTTAAGCGATTGGAGCAGCAGAATTGCGAAAAATTTTTTGCCTTCTCAACCATTTCTTGGCTTCAAACTCCCATATCTCGCGAACGGATTGACCTAACCCAAAAATTCCTATTGCATCTGAAAGTAGAAACTCGCCCGATTACAGCGGTATGGGTATTTTTTCCCTAGGCCATTCTGGTTATGCGTTTGGAGCAGCAGAATTGCGAAAACTTTGTTGTCTTCTCAACCATTTCTTAGCTTCAAACTCCCATATCTCGCGAACGGATTGACCTAACCCAAAAATTCCTATTCCATCTGAAAGTCGAATCTCGCCCGATTACAACGGTATGCGTATTTTTTTCCTAGGCCATTCTGGTTAAGCGTTTGGAGAAGCAGAAGTGCGAAAAATTTTTTGCCTTCTCAACCATTTCTTGGCTTCAAACTCCCATATCTCGCGAACGGATTGTCCTAACCCAAAAATTCCTGTTGCATCTGAAAGTAGAAACTCGCCCGATTACAACGGTATGTGTATTTTTTCCCTAGGCCATTCTGGTTAAGCGTTTGGAGCAGCAGAATTGCGAAAAATTTGTTGTCTTCTCAACCATTTCTTAGCTTCAAACTCGCATATCTCGCGAACGGATTGACCTAACCCAAAAATTCCTATTGCATCTGAAAGTAGAAACTCGCCCGATTACAGCGGTATGGGTATTTTTTCCCTAGGCCATTCTGGTTAAGCGTTTGGAGCAGCAGAATTGCGAAAACTTCGTTGTCTTCTCAACCATTTCTTAGCTTCAAACTCCCATATCTCGCGAACGGATTGACCTAACCCAAAAATTCCTATTGCATCTGAAAGTCGAATCTCGCCCGATTACAACGGTATGCGTATTTTTTTCCTAGGCCATTCTGGTTAAGCGTTTGGAGAAGCAGAAGTGCGAAAAATTTTTTGCCTTCTCAACCATTTCTTGGCTTCAAACTCCCATATCTCGCGAACGGATTGTCCTAACCCAAAAATTCCTGTTGCATCTGAAAGTAGAAACTCGCCCGATTACAACGGTATGTGTATTTTTTCCCTAGGCCATTCTGGTTAAGCGTTTGGAGCAGCAGAATTGCGAAAAATTTGTTGTCTTCTCAACCATTTCTTAGCTTCAAACTCCCATATCTCGCGAACGGATTGTCCTAACCCAAAAATTCCTATTGCATCTGAAAGTAGAAACTCGCCCGATTACAACGGTGTGTGTATTTTTTCGCTAGGCCATTCTGGTTAAGCGTTTGGAGCAGCAGAATTGCGAAAAATTTTCTGCCTTCTCAACCATTTCTTGGCTTCAAACTCCCACATCTCGCGAACGGATTGACCTAACCCAAAAATTCCTGTTGCGTCTGAAAGTAGAAGCTCGCCCGATTACAACGGTATGTGTATTTTTTTCCTAGGCCATTCTGGTTAAGCGTTTGGAGAAGCAGAAGTGCGAAAAATTTTTTGCCTTCTCAACCATTTCTTGGCTTCAAACTCCCATATCTCGCGAACGGATTGTCCTAACCCAAAAATTCCTGTTGCATCTGAAAGTAGAAACTCGCCCGATTACAACGGTATGTGTATTTTTTCCCTAGGCCATTCTGGTTAAGCGTTTGGAGCAGCAGAATTGCGAAAAATTTGTTGTCTTCTCAACCATTTCTTAGCTTCAAACTCGCATATCTCGCGAACGGATTGACCTAACCCAAAAATTCCTATTGCATCTGAAAGTCGAATCTCGCCCGATTACAACGGTATGCGTATTTTTTTCCTAGGCCATTCTGGTTAAGCGTTTGGAGAAGCAGAAGTGCGAAAAATTTTTTGCCTTCTCAACCATTTCTTGGCTTCAAACTCCCATATCTCGCGAACGGATTGTCCTAACCCAAAAATTCCTGTTGCATCTGAAAGTAGAAACTCGCCCGATTAAAACGGTATGTGTATTTTTTCCCTAGGCCATTCTGGTTAAGCGTTTGGAGCAGCAGAATTGCGAAAAATTTGTTGTCTTCTCAACCATTTCTTAGCTTCAAACTCGCATATCTCGCGAACGGATTGACCTAACCCAAAAATTCCTATTGCATCTGAAAGTAGAAACTAGCCCGATTACAACGGTATGTGTATTTTCTCCCTAGGCCATTCTGGTTAAGCGTTTGGAGAAGCAGAATTGCGAAAAATTTTTTGCCTTCTCAACCATTTCTTGGCTTCAAACTCCCATATCTCGCGAACGGATTGAGCTAACCCAAAAATTCCTATTGCATCTGAAAGTAGAAACTCGCCCGATTACAACGGTATGTGTATTTTTTCCCTAGGCCATTCTGGTTAAGCGTTTGGAGAAGCAGAAGTGCGAAAAATTTTTTGCCTTCTCAACCATTTCTTGGCTTCAAACTCCCATATCTCGCGAACGGATTGACCTAACCCAAAAATTCCTATTGCATCTGAAAGTAGAAACTCGCCCGACTCCAGCGGTATGTGTATTTTTTCCCTAGGCCATTCTGGTTAAGCGTTTGGAGCAGCAGAAGTGCGAAAAATTTTCTGCCTTCTCAACCATTTCTTGGCTTCAAACTCCCATATCTCGCGAACGGATTGACCTAACCCAAAAATTCCTATTGCATCTGGAAGTAGAAACTCGCCCGATTACAGCGGCATGTGTATTTTTTCCCTAGGCCATTCTGGTTAAGCGTTTGGAGCAGCAGAATTGCGAAAAATTTTTTGCCTTCTCAACCATTCCTTGGCTCAAACTCCCATATCTCGCGAACGGATTGACCTAACCCAAAAATTCCAATTGCATCTGAAAGTAGAAACTCGCCCGATTACAACGGTATGGTATTTTTTCCCTAGGCCATTCTGGTTAAGCGTTTGGAGCAGCAGAAGTGCGAAAAATTTGTTGTCTTCTCAACTATTTCTTAGCTTCAAACACCCATATCTCGCGAACGGATTGACCTAATCCAAAAATTCCTGTTGCATCTGAAAGTAGAAACTCGCCCGATTACAACGGTATGTGTATTTTTTCCCTAGGCCATTCTTGTTAAGCGATTGGAGCAGCAGAATTGCGAAAAATTTTTTGCCTTCTCAACCATTTCTTGGCTTCAAACTCCCATATCTCGCGAACGGATTGACCTAACCCAAAAATTCCTATTGCATCTGAAAGTAGAAACTCGCCCGATTACAGCGGTATGGGTATTTTTTCCCTAGGCCATTCTGGTTATGCGTTTGGAGCAGCAGAATTGCGAAAACTTTGTTGTCTTCTCAACCATTTCTTAGCTTCAAACTCCCATATCTCGCGAACGGATTGACCTAACCCAAAAATTCCTATTCCATCTGAAAGTCGAATCTCGCCCGATTACAACGGTATGCGTATTTTTTTCCTAGGCCATTCTGGTTAAGCGTTTGGAGAAGCAGAAGTGCGAAAAATTTTTTGCCTTCTCAACCATTTCTTGGCTTCAAACTCCCATATCTCGCGAACGGATTGTCCTAACCCAAAAATTCCTGTTGCATCTGAAAGTAGAAACTCGCCCGATTACAACGGTATGTGTATTTTTTCCCTAGGCCATTCTGGTTAAGCGTTTGGAGCAGCAGAATTGCGAAAAATTTGTTGTCTTCTCAACCATTTCTTAGCTTCAAACTCGCATATCTCGCGAACGGATTGACCTAACCCAAAAATTCCTATTGCATCTGAAAGTAGAAACTCGCCCGATTACAGCGGTATGGGTATTTTTTCCCTAGGCCATTCTGGTTAAGCGTTTGGAGCAGCAGAATTGCGAAAACTTCGTTGTCTTCTCAACCATTTCTTAGCTTCAAACTCCCATATCTCGCGAACGGATTGACCTAACCCAAAAATTCCTATTGCATCTGAAAGTCGAATCTCGCCCGATTACAACGGTATGCGTATTTTTTTCCTAGGCCATTCTGGTTAAGCGTTTGGAGAAGCAGAAGTGCGAAAAATTTTTTGCCTTCTCAACCATTTCTTGGCTTCAAACTCCCATATCTCGCGAACGGATTGTCCTAACCCAAAAATTCCTGTTGCATCTGAAAGTAGAAACTCGCCCGATTACAACGGTATGTGTATTTTTTCCCTAGGCCATTCTGGTTAAGCGTTTGGAGCAGCAGAATTGCGAAAAATTTGTTGTCTTCTCAACCATTTCTTAGCTTCAAACTCCCATATCTCGCGAACGGATTGTCCTAACCCAAAAATTCCTATTGCATCTGAAAGTAGAAACTCGCCCGATTACAACGGTGTGTGTATTTTTTCGCTAGGCCATTCTGGTTAAGCGTTTGGAGCAGCAGAATTGCGAAAAATTTTCTGCCTTCTCAACCATTTCTTGGCTTCAAACTCCCACATCTCGCGAACGGATTGACCTAACCCAAAAATTCCTGTTGCGTCTGAAAGTAGAAGCTCGCCCGATTACAACGGTATGTGTATTTTTTTCCTAGGCCATTCTGGTTAAGCGTTTGGAGAAGCAGAAGTGCGAAAAATTTTTTGCCTTCTCAACCATTTCTTGGCTTCAAACTCCCATATCTCGCGAACGGATTGTCCTAACCCAAAAATTCCTGTTGCATCTGAAAGTAGAAACTCGCCCGATTACAACGGTATGTGTATTTTTTCCCTAGGCCATTCTGGTTAAGCGTTTGGAGCAGCAGAATTGCGAAAAATTTGTTGTCTTCTCAACCATTTCTTAGCTTCAAACTCGCATATCTCGCGAACGGATTGACCTAACCCAAAAATTCCTATTGCATCTGAAAGTCGAATCTCGCCCGATTACAACGGTATGCGTATTTTTTTCCTAGGCCATTCTGGTTAAGCGTTTGGAGAAGCAGAAGTGCGAAAAATTTTTTGCCTTCTCAACCATTTCTTGGCTTCAAACTCCCATATCTCGCGAACGGATTGTCCTAACCCAAAAATTCCTGTTGCATCTGAAAGTAGAAACTCGCCCGATTAAAACGGTATGTGTATTTTTTCCCTAGGCCATTCTGGTTAAGCGTTTGGAGCAGCAGAATTGCGAAAAATTTGTTGTCTTCTCAACCATTTCTTAGCTTCAAACTCGCATATCTCGCGAACGGATTGACCTAACCCAAAAATTCCTATTGCATCTGAAAGTAGAAACTAGCCCGATTACAACGGTATGTGTATTTTCTCCCTAGGCCATTCTGGTTAAGCGTTTGGAGAAGCAGAATTGCGAAAAATTTTTTGCCTTCTCAACCATTTCTTGGCTTCAAACTCCCATATCTCGCGAACGGATTGAGCTAACCCAAAAATTCCTATTGCATCTGAAAGTAGAAACTCGCCCGATTACAACGGTATGTGTATTTTTTCCCTAGGCCATTCTGGTTAAGCGTTTGGAGAAGCAGAAGTGCGAAAAATTTTTTGCCTTCTCAACCATTTCTTGGCTTCAAACTCCCATATCTCGCGAACGGATTGACCTAACCCAAAAATTCCTATTGCATCTGAAAGTAGAAACTCGTCCGACTCCAGCGGTATGTGTATTTTTTCCCTAGGCCATTCTGGTTAAGCGTTTGGAGCAGCAGAAGTGCGAAAAATTTTCTGCCTTCTCAACCATTTCTTGGCTTCAAACTCCCATATCTCGCGAACGGATTGACCTAACCCAAAAATTCCTATTGCATCTGGAAGTAGAAACTCGTCCGATTACAGCGGCATGTGTATTTTTTCCCTAGGCCATTCTGGTTAAGCGTTTGGAGCAGCAGAATTGCGAAAAATTTTTTGCCTTCTCAACCATTCCTTGGCTCAAACTCCCATATCTCGCGAACGGATTGACCTAACCCAAAAATTCCAATTGCATCTGAAAGTAGAAACTCGCCCGATTACAACGGTATGTGTATTTTTTCCCTAGGCCATTCTGGTTAAGCGTTTGGAGCAGCAGAATTGCGAAAAATTTGTTGTCTTCTCAACTATTTCTTAGCTTCAAACACCCATATCTCGCGAACGGATTGACCTAATCCAAAAAATTCCTATTGCATCTGAAAGTAGAAACTAGCCCGATTACAACGGTATGTGTATTTTCTCCCTAGGCCATTCTGGTTAAGCGTTTGGAGAAGCAGAATTGCGAAAAATTTTCTGCCTTCTCAACCATTTCTTGGCTTCAAACTCCCATATCTCGCGAACGGATTGACCTAACCCAAAAATTCCTGTTGCGTCTGAAAGTAGAAGCTCGCCCGATTACAACGGTATGTGTATTTTTTTCCTAGGCCATTCTGGTTAAGCGTTTGGAGAAGCAGAAGTGCGAAAAATTTTTTGCCTTCTCAACCATTTCTTGGCTTCAAACTCCCATATCTCGCGAACGGATTGTCCTAACCCAAAAATTCCTGTTGCATCTGAAAGTAGAAACTCGCCCGATTACAACGGTATGTGTATTTTTTCCCTAGGCCATTCTGGTTAAGCGTTTGGAGCAGCAGAATTGCGAAAAATTTGTTGTCTTCTCAACCATTTCTTAGCTTCAAACTCGCATATCTCGCGAACGGATTGGCCTAACCCAAAAATTCCTATTGCATCTGAAAGTCGAATCTCGCCCGATTACAACGGTATGCGTATTTTTTTCCTAGGCCATTCTGGTTAAGCGTTTGGAGAAGCAGAAGTGCGAAAAATTTTTTGCCTTCTCAACCATTTCTTGGCTTCAAACTCCCATATCTCGCGAACGGATTGTCCTAACCCAAAAATTCCTGTTGCATCTGAAAGTAGAAACTCGCCCGATTACAACGGTATGTGTATTTTTTCCCTAGGCCATTCTGGTTAAGCGTTTGGAGCAGCAGAATTGCGAAAAATTTGTTGTCTTCTCAACCATTTCTTAGCTTCAAACTCGCATATCTCGCGAACGGATTGACCTAACCCAAAAATTCCTATTGCATCTGAAAGTAGAAACTAGCCCGATTACAACGGTATGTGTATTTTCTCCCTAGGCCATTCTGGTTAACCGTTTGGAGAAGCAGAAGTGCGAAAAATTTTTTGCCTTCTCAACCATTTCTTGGCTTCAAACTCCCATATCTCGCGAACGGATTGTCCTAACCCAAAAATTCCTGTTGCATCTGAAAGTAGAAACTCGCCCGATTACAACGGTATGTGTATTTTTTCCCTAGGCCATTCTGGTTAAGCGTTTGGAGCAGCAGAATTGCGAAAAATTTGTTGTCTTCTCAACCATTTCTTAGCTTCAAACTCGCATATCTCGCGAACGGATTAACCTAACCCAAAAATTCCTATTGCATCTGAAAGTAGAAACCCGCCCGATTACAACGGTATGTGTATTTTTCCCTAGGCCATTCTGGTTAAGCGTTTGGAGCAGCAGAATTGCGAAAAATTTTTTGCCTTCTCAAGCATTTCGTGGCTTCAAACTCCCATATCTCGCGAACGGATTGACCTAACCCAAAAATTCCTATTGCATCTGAAAATAGAAACTCGCCCGATTACAGCGGTATGGATTTTTTTCCCTAGGTCATTCTGGTTAAGCGTTTGGAGAAGCAGAATTCCGAAAAATTTTTTATCCTTCTCAACCATTTCTTGGCTTCAAACTCCCATATCTCCCGAACGGATTGACATAACCCAAAAATTCCTGTAGCGTCTGGAAGTAGAAACTCGCCCGATTACAACGGTATGTGTATTTTTTCCCTAGCCCATTCTGGTCATGCGTTCGGAGCAGCAGAATTGCGAAAAATTTGTTGTCTTCTCAACCATTTCTTAGCTTCAAACTCCCATATCTCGCGAACGGATTGACCTAACCCAAAAATTCCTATTGCATCTGAAAGTCGAATCTCGCCCGATTACAACGGTATGTGTATTTTTTCCCTAGGCCATTCTGGTTAAGCGTTTGGAGCAGAAGAATTGCGAAAAACTTTTTGCCTTCTCAACCATTTCTTGGCTTCAAACTCCAATATCTCGCGAACGGATTGACCTAACCCAAAAATTCCTATTGCATCTGAAAGTAGAAACTCGCCCGATTACAGCGCTTTGTGTATTTTTTCCCTAGGCCATTCTGGTTAAGCGTTTGGAGCAGCAGAATTGCGAAAAATTTTTTGCCTTCTCAACCATTTCTTGGCTTCAAACTCCCATATCTCGCGAACGGATTGACCTAACCCAAAAATTCCTATTGCATCTGAAATTAGAAACTCGCCCGATTACAACGGTGTGTCTATTTTTTCCCTAGGCCATTTTGGTTAAGCGTTTGGAGCAGCAGAATTGCGAAAAATTTTTTGCCTTCTCAACCATTTCTTGGCTTCAAACTCCCATATCTCGCGAACGGATTGACCTAACCCAAAAATTCCTATTGCATCTGAAAGTAGAAACTAGCCCGATTACAGGGGTATGTGTATTTTCTCCCTAGGCCATTCTGGTTAAGCGTTTGGAGCAGCAGAATTGCTAAAAATTTTTTGCCTTCTCAACCATTTCTTGGCTTCAAACTCCCATATCTCGCGAACGGATTGACCTAACCCAAAAATTCATATTGCATCTGAAAGTAGAAACTCGCCCGATTACAACGGTGTGTGTATTTTTTCCCTAGGCCATTCTGGTTAAGTGTTTGGAGCAGCAGAATTGCGAAAAATTTTTTGCCTTCTCAACCATTTCTTGGCTTCAAAGTCCCATATCTTGCGAACGGATTGACTTCACCCAAAAATTCCTATTGCATCTGAAAGTAGAAACTAGCCCGATTACAACGGTATGTGTATTTTCTCCCTAGGCCATTCTGGTTAAGCGTTTGGAGCAGCAGAATTGCGAAAAATTTTTTGCCTTCTCAACCATTTCTTGGCCCAAACTCCCATATCTCGCGAACGGATTGACCTAACCCAAAAATTCAAATTGCATCTGAAAGTAGAAACTCGCCCGATTACAACGGTTTGTGTATTTTTTCCCTAGGCCATTCTGGTTAAGCGTTTGGAGCAGCAGAATTGCGAAAAATTTTTTGCCTTCTCAACCATTTCTTGGCCCAAACTCCCATATCTCGCGAACGGATTGACCTAACCCAAAAATTCAAATTGCATCTGAAAGTAGAAACTCGCCCGATTACAACGGTTTGTGTATTTTTTCCCTAGGCCATTCTGGTTAAGCGTTTGGAGCAGCAGAATTGCGAAAAATTTGTTGTCTTCTCAAGCATTTCTTGGCTTCAAACTCCCATATCTCGCGAACGGATTGACCTGACCCAAAAATTCCTGTTGTGTCTGAAAGTAGAAACTCGCCCGATTACAGCGGTATTTGTATTTTTTCCTTAGCCCATTCTGGTTAAGCGTTTGGAGCAGCATAACTGCGAAAAATTTGTTGTCTTCTCAACCATTTCTTAGCATCAAACTCCCATATCTCGCGAACGGATTGACCTAACCCAAAAATTCCTATTGCATCTGAAAGTCGAATCTCGCCCGATTACAACGGTATGTGTATTTTTTCCCTAGGCCATTCTGGTTAAGCGTTTGGAGCAGAAGAATTGCGAAAAACTTTTTGCCTTCACAACCATTTCTTGGCTTCAAACTCCCATATCTCGCGAACGGATTGACCTAACCCAAAAATTCCTATTGCATCTGTAAGTAGAAACTCGCCCGATTACAGCGGTATGTGTATTTTTTCCCTAGGCCATTCTGGTTAAGCGTTTGGAGCAGCAGAATTGCGAAAAATTTTTTGCCTTCTCAAACATTTCTTGGCTTCAAACTCCCATATCTCGCGAACGGATTGACCTAACCCAAAAATTCCTATTGCATCTGAAAGTAGAAACTCGCCCGATTACAACGGTGTGTGTATTTTTTCCCTAGGCCATTTTGGTTAAGCGTTTGGAGCAGCAGAATTGAGAAAAATTTTTTGGCTTCTCAACCATTTCTTGGCTTCAAACTCCCATATCTCGCGAACGGATTGACCTAACCCAAAAATTCCTATTGCATCTGAAAGTAGAAACTAGCCCGATTACAGGGGTATGTGTATTTTCTCCCTAGGCCATTCTGGTTAAGCGTTTGGAGTAGCAGAATTGCTAAAAATTTTTTGCCTTCTCAACCATTTCTTGGCTTCAAACTCCCATATCTCGCGAACGGATTGACCTAACCCAAAAATTCATATTGCATCTGGAAGTAGAAACTCGCCCGATTACAGCTGCATGTGTATTTTTTCCCTAGGCCATTCTGGTTAAGCGTTTGGAGCAGCAGAATTGCGAAAAATTTTTTGCCTTCTCAACCATTCCTTGGCTCAAACTCCCATATCTCGCGAACGGATTGACCTAACCCAAAAATTCCAATTGCATCTGAAAGTAGAAACTCGCCCGATTACAACGGTATGTGTATTTTTTCCCTAGGCCATTCTGGTTAAGCGTTTGGAGCAGCAGAAGTGCGAAAAATTTGTTGTCTTCTCAACTATTTCTTAGCTTCAAACACCCATATCTCGCGAACGGATTGACCTAATCCAAAAATTCCTGTTGCATCTGAAAGTAGAAACTCGCCCGATTACAACGGTATGTGTATTTTTTCCCTAGGCCATTCTTGTTAAGCGATTGGAGCAGCAGAATTGCGAAAAATTTTTTGCCTTCTCAACCATTTCTTGGCTTCAAACTCCCATATCTCGCGAACGGATTGTCCTAACCCAAAAATTCCTGTTGCATCTGAAAGTAGAAACTCGCCCGATTACAACGGTATGTGTATTTTTTCCCTAGGCCATTCTGGTTAAGCGTTTGGAGCAGCAGAATTGCGAAAAATTTGTTGTCTTCTCAACCATTTCTTAGCTTCAAACTCGCATATCTCGCGAACGGATTGACCTAACCCAAAAATTCCTATTGCATCTGAAAGTAGAAACTCGCCCGATTACAGCGGTATGGGTATTTTTTCCCTAGGCCATTCTGGTTAAGCGTTTGGAGCAGCAGAATTGCGAAAACTTTGTTGTCTTCTCAACCATTTCTTAGCTTCAAACTCCCATATCTCGCGAACGGATTGACCTAACCCAAAAATTCCTATTGCATCTGAAAGTCGAATCTCGCCCGATTACAACGGTATGCGTATTTTTTTCCTAGGCCATTCTGGTTAAGCGTTTGGAGAAGCAGAAGTGCGAAAAATTTTTTGCCTTCTCAACCATTTCTTGGCTTCAAACTCCCATATCTCGCGAACGGATTGTCCTAACCCAAAAATTCCTGTTGCATCTGAAAGTAGAAACTCGCCCGATTACAACGGTATGTGTATTTTTTCCCTAGGCCATTCTGGTTAAGCGTTTGGAGCAGCAGAATTGCGAAAAATTTGTTGTCTTCTCAACCATTTCTTAGCTTCAAACTCGCATATCTCGCGAACGGATTGACCTAACCCAAAAATTCCTATTGCATCTGAAAGTAGAAACTAGCCCGATTACAACGGTATGTGTATTTTCTCCCTAGGCCATTCTGGTTAAGCGTTTGGAGAAGCAGAATTGCGAAAAATTTTCTGCCTTCTCAACCATTTCTTGGCTTCAAACTCCCATATCTCGCGAACGGATTGACCTAACCCAAAAATTCCTGTTGCGTCTGAAAGTAGAAGCTCGCCCGATTACAACGGTATGTGTATTTTTTTCCTAGGCCATTCTGGTTAAGCGTTTGGAGAAGCAGAAGTGCGAAAAATTTTTTGCCTTCTCAACCATTTCTTGGCTTCAAACTCCCATATCTCGCGAACGGATTGTCCTAACCCAAAAATTCCTGTTGCATCTGAAAGTAGAAACTCGCCCGATTACAACGGTATGTGTATTTTTTCCCTAGGCCATTCTGGTTAAGCGTTTGGAGCAGCAGAATTGCGAAAAATTTGTTGTCTTCTCAACCATTTCTTAGCTTCAAACTCGCATATCTCGCGAACGGATTGGCCTAACCCAAAAATTCCTATTGCATCTGAAAGTCGAATCTCGCCCGATTACAACGGTATGCGTATTTTTTTCCTAGGCCATTCTGGTTAAGCGTTTGGAGAAGCAGAAGTGCGAAAAATTTTTTGCCTTCTCAACCATTTCTTGGCTTCAAACTCCCATATCTCGCGAACGGATTGTCCTAACCCAAAAATTCCTGTTGCATCTGAAAGTAGAAACTCGCCCGATTACAACGGTATGTGTATTTTTTCCCTAGGCCATTCTGGTTAAGCGTTTGGAGCAGCAGAATTGCGAAAAATTTGTTGTCTTCTCAACCATTTCTTAGCTTCAAACTCGCATATCTCGCGAACGGATTGACCTAACCCAAAAATTCCTATTGCATCTGAAAGTAGAAACTAGCCCGATTACAACGGTATGTGTATTTTCTCCCTAGGCCATTCTGGTTAACCGTTTGGAGAAGCAGAAGTGCGAAAAATTTTTTGCCTTCTCAACCATTTCTTGGCTTCAAACTCCCATATCTCGCGAACGGATTGTCCTAACCCAAAAATTCCTGTTGCATCTGAAAGTAGAAACTCGCCCGATTACAACGGTATGTGTATTTTTTCCCTAGGCCATTCTGGTTAAGCGTTTGGAGCAGCAGAATTGCGAAAAATTTGTTGTCTTCTCAACCATTTCTTAGCTTCAAACTCGCATATCTCGCGAACGGATTGACCTAACCCAAAAATTCCTATTGCATCTGAAAGTAGAAACTCGCCCGATTACAGCGTTATGTGTATTTTTCCCCTAGGCCAGTCTGGATAAGCGTTTGGTGCAGCAGAATTGCGAAAAATTTTTTGCCTTCTCAACCATTTCTTGGCTCAAACTCCCATATCTCGCGAACGGATTAACCTAACCCAAAAATTCCTATTGCATCTGAAAGTAGAAACCCGCCCGATTACAACGGTATGTGTATTTTTCCCTAGGCCATTCTGGTTAAGCGTTTGGAGCAGCAGAATTGCGAAAAATTTTTTGCCTTCTCAAGCATTTCGTGGCTTCAAACTCCCATATCTCGCGAACGGATTGACCTAACCCAAAAATTCCTATTGCATCTGAAAATAGAAACTCGCCCGATTACAGCGGTATGGATTTTTTTCCCTAGGTCATTCTGGTTAAGCGTTTGGAGAAGCAGAATTCCGAAAAATTTTTTATCCTTCTCAACCATTTCTTGGCTTCAAACTCCCATATCTCCCGAACGGATTGACATAACCCAAAAATTCCTGTAGCGTCTGGAAGTAGAAACTCGCCCGATTACAACGGTATGTGTATTTTTTCCCTAGCCCATTCTGGTCATGCGTTCGGAGCAGCAGAATTGCGAAAAATTTGTTGTCTTCTCAACCATTTCTTAGCTTCAAACTCCCATATCTCGCGAACGGATTGACCTAACCCAAAAATTCCTATTGCATCTGAAAGTCGAATCTCGCCCGATTACAACGGTATGTGTATTTTTTCCCTAGGCCATTCTGGTTAAGCGTTTGGAGCAGAAGAATTGCGAAAAACTTTTTGCCTTCTCAACCATTTCTTGGCTTCAAACTCCAATATCTCGCGAACGGATTGACCTAACCCAAAAATTCCTATTGCATCTGAAAGTAGAAACTCGCCCGATTACAGCGCTTTGTGTATTTTTTCCCTAGGCCATTCTGGTTAAGCGTTTGGAGCAGCAGAATTGCGAAAAATTTTTTGCCTTCTCAACCATTTCTTGGCTTCAAACTCCCATATCTCGCGAACGGATTGACCTAACCCAAAAATTCCTATTGCATCTGAAATTAGAAACTCGCCCGATTACAACGGTGTGTCTATTTTTTCCCTAGGCCATTTTGGTTAAGCGTTTGGAGCAGCAGAATTGCGAAAAATTTTTTGCCTTCTCAACCATTTCTTGGCTTCAAACTCCCATATCTCGCGAACGGATTGACCTAACCCAAAAATTCCTATTGCATCTGAAAGTAGAAACTAGCCCGATTACAGGGGTATGTGTATTTTCTCCCTAGGCCATTCTGGTTAAGCGTTTGGAGCAGCAGAATTGCTAAAAATTTTTTGCCTTCTCAACCATTTCTTGGCTTCAAACTCCCATATCTCGCGAACGGATTGACCTAACCCAAAAATTCATATTGCATCTGAAAGTAGAAACTCGCCCGATTACAACGGTGTGTGTATTTTTTCCCTAGGCCATTCTGGTTAAGTGTTTGGAGCAGCAGAATTGCGAAAAATTTTTTGCCTTCTCAACCATTTCTTGGCTTCAAAGTCCCATATCTTGCGAACGGATTGACTTCACCCAAAAATTCCTATTGCATCTGAAAGTAGAAACTAGCCCGATTACAACGGTATGTGTATTTTCTCCCTAGGCCATTCTGGTTAAGCGTTTGGAGCAGCAGAATTGCGAAAAATTTTTTGCCTTCTCAACCATTTCTTGGCCCAAACTCCCATATCTCGCGAACGGATTGACCTAACCCAAAAATTCAAATTGCATCTGAAAGTAGAAACTCGCCCGATTACAACGGTTTGTGTATTTTTTCCCTAGGCCATTCTGGTTAAGCGTTTGGAGCAGCAGAATTGCGAAAAATTTTTTGCCTTCTCAACCATTTCTTGGCCCAAACTCCCATATCTCGCGAACGGATTGACCTAACCCAAAAATTCAAATTGCATCTGAAAGTAGAAACTCGCCCGATTACAACGGTTTGTGTATTTTTTCCCTAGGCCATTCTGGTTAAGCGTTTGGAGCAGCAGAATTGCGAAAAATTTGTTGTCTTCTCAAGCATTTCTTGGCTTCAAACTCCCATATCTCGCGAACGGATTGACCTGACCCAAAAATTCCTGTTGTGTCTGAAAGTAGAAACTCGCCCGATTACAGCGGTATTTGTATTTTTTCCTTAGCCCATTCTGGTTAAGCGTTTGGAGCAGCATAACTGCGAAAAATTTGTTGTCTTCTCAACCATTTCTTAGCATCAAACTCCCATATCTCGCGAACGGATTGACCTAACCCAAAAATTCCTATTGCATCTGAAAGTCGAATCTCGCCCGATTACAACGGTATGTGTATTTTTTCCCTAGGCCATTCTGGTTAAGCGTTTGGAGCAGAAGAATTGCGAAAAACTTTTTGCCTTCACAACCATTTCTTGGCTTCAAACTCCCATATCTCGCGAACGGATTGACCTAACCCAAAAATTCCTATTGCATCTGTAAGTAGAAACTCGCCCGATTACAGCGGTATGTGTATTTTTTCCCTAGGCCATTCTGGTTAAGCGTTTGGAGCAGCAGAATTGCGAAAAATTTTTTGCCTTCTCAAACATTTCTTGGCTTCAAACTCCCATATCTCGCGAACGGATTGACCTAACCCAAAAATTCCTATTGCATCTGAAAGTAGAAACTCGCCCGATTACAACGGTGTGTGTATTTTTTCCCTAGGCCATTTTGGTTAAGCGTTTGGAGCAGCAGAATTGAGAAAAATTTTTTGGCTTCTCAACCATTTCTTGGCTTCAAACTCCCATATCTCGCGAACGGATTGACCTAACCCAAAAATTCCTATTGCATCTGAAAGTAGAAACTAGCCCGATTACAGGGGTATGTGTATTTTCTCCCTAGGCCATTCTGGTTAAGCGTTTGGAGCAGCAGAATTGCTAAAAATTTTTTGCCTTCTCAACCATTTCTTGGCTTCAAACTCCCATATCTCGCGAACGGATTGACCTAACCCAAAAATTCATATTGCATCTGAAAGTAGAAACTCGCCCGATTACAACGGTGTGTGTATTTTTTCCCTAGGCCATTCTGGTTAAGTGTTTGGAGCAGCAGAATTGCGAAAAATTTTTTGCCTTCTCAACCATTTCTTGGCTTCAAAGTCCCATATCTTGCGAACGGATTGACCTCACCCAAAAATTCCTATTGCATCTGAAAGTAGAAACTAGCCCGATTACAACGGTATGTGTATTTTCTCCCTAGGCCATTCTGGTTAAGCGTTTGGAACAGCAGAATTGCGAAAAATTTTTTGCCTTCTCAACCATTTCTTGGCCCAAACTCCCATATCTCGCGAACGGATTGACCTAACCCAAAAATTCCTATTGCATCTGAAAGTAGAAACTCGCCCGATTACAACGGTGTGTGTATTTTTTCCCTAGGCCATTTTGGTTAAGCGTTTGGAGCAGCAGAATTGCGAAAAATTTTTTGCCTTCTCAACCATTTCTTGGCTTCAAACTCCCATATCTCGCGAACGGATTGACATAACCCAAAAATTCCTATTGCATCTGAAAGTAGAAACTAGCCCGATTACAGGGGTATGTGTATTTTCTCCCTAGGCCATTCTGGTTAAGCGTTTGGAGCAGCAGAATTGCTAAAAATTTTTTGCCTTCTCAACCATTTCTTGGCTTCAAACTCCCATATCTCGCGAACGGATTGACCTAACCCAAAAATTCATATTGCATCTGAAAGTAGAAACTCGCCCGATTACAACGGTGTGTGTATTTTTTCCCTAGGCCATTCTGGTTAAGTGTTTGGAGCAGCAGAATTGCGAAAAATTTTTTGCCTTCTCAACCATTTCTTGGCTTCAAAGTCCCATATCTTGCGAACGGATTGACCTGACCCAAAAATTCCTATTGCATCTGAAAGTAGAAACTAGCCCGATTACAACGGTATGTGTATTTTCTCCCTAGGCCATTCTGGTTAAGCGTTTGGAGCAGCAGAATTGCGAAAAATTTTTTGCCTTCTCAACCATTTCTTGGCCCAAACTCCCATATCTCGCGAACGGATTGACCTAACCCAAAAATTCAAATTGCATCTGAAAGTAGAAACTCGCCCGATTACAACGGTTTGTGTATTTTTTCCCTAAGCCATTCTGGTTAAGCGTTTGGAGCAGCAGAATTGCGAAAAATTTGTTGTCTTCTCAACCATTTCTTAGGTTCAAACTCCCATATCTCGCGAACGGATTGACCTAACCCAAAAATGCCTGTTGCATCTGATAGTAGAAACTCGCCCGATTACAACGGTATGTGTATTTTTTCCCTAGCCCATTCTTGTTAAGCGTTTGGTTCAGCAGAATTGCGAAAAATTTGTTGTCTTCTCAACCATTTCTTAGTTTCAAAGTCCCATATCTTGCGAATGGATTGACCAAACCCACAAATTCCTGCTGCGTCTGAAAGTAGAAACTAGCCCGATTACAACGGTATGTGTATTTTCTCCCTAGGCCATTCTGGTTAAGCGTTTGGAGCAGCAGAATTGCGAAAAATGTTTTGCCTTCTCAACCATTTCTTAGCTTCAAACTCCCATATCTCGCGAACGGATTGACCTAACCCAAAAATTCCTGTTGCATCTGAAAGTAGAAACTCGCCCGATTACAACGGTATGTGTATTTTTTCCCTAGGCCATTCCTGCTAAGCGTTTGGAGCTGAAGAATTGCGAAAAATTTTTTGCCTTCTCAACCATTTCTTGGCTTCAAACTCCCATATCTCGCGAACGGATTGACCTAACCCAAAAAGTCCTATTGCATCTGAAAGTAGAAACCCGCCCGATTACAACGGTATGTGTATTTTTTCCCTAGGCCATTCTGGTTAAGCGTTTGGAGCAGCAGAATTGCGAAAAATTTGTTGTCTTCTCAAGCATTTCTTGGCTTCAAACTCCCATATCTCGCGAACGGATTGACCTGACCCAAAAATTCCTGTTGTGTCTGAAAGTAGAAACTCGCCCGATTACAGCGGTATTTGTATTTTTTCCTTAGCCCATTCTGGTTAAGCGTTTGGAGCAGCATAACTGCGAAAAATTTGTTGTCTTCTCAACCATTTCTTAGCTTCAAACTCCCATATCTCGCGAACGGATTGACCTAACCCAAAAATTCCTATTGCATCTGAAAGTCGAATCTCGCCCGATTACAACGGTATGTGTATTTTTTCCCTAGGCCATTCTGGTTAAGCGTTTGGAGCAGAAGAATTGCGAAAAACTTTTTGCCTTCTCAACCATTTCTTGGCTTCAAACTCCCATATCTCGCGAACGGATTGACCTAACCCAAAAATTCCTATTGCATCTGAAAGTAGAAACTCGCCCGATTACAGCGGTATGTGTATTTTTTCCCTAGGCCATTCTGGTTAAGCGTTTGGAGCAGCAGAATTGCGAAAAATTTTTTGCCTTCTCAACCATTTCTTGGCCCAAACTCCCATATCTCGCGAACGGATTGACCTAACCCAAAAATTCAAATTGCATCTGAAAGTAGAAACTCGCCCGATTACAACGGTTTGTGTATTTTTTCCCTAGGCCATTCTGGTTAAGCTTTTGGAGCAGCAGAATTGCGAAAAATTTGTTGTCTTCTCAACCATTTCTTAGGTTCAAACTCCCATATCTCGCGAACGGATTGACCTAACCCAAAAATGCCTGTTGCATCTGATAGTAGAAACTCGCCCGATTACAACGGTATGTGTATTTTTTCCCTAGCCCATTCTTGTTAAGCGTTTGGTTCAGCAGAATTGCGAAAAATTTGTTGTCTTCTCAACCATTTCTTAGTTTCAAAGTCCCATATCTCGCGAATGGATTGACCAAACCCACAAATTCCTGCTGCGTCTGAAAGTAGAAACTAGCCCGATTACAACGGTATGTGTATTTTCTCCCTAGGCCATTCTGGTTAAGCGTTTGGAGCAGCAGAATTGCGAAAAATTTGTTGTCTTCTCAACCATTTCTTAGCTTCAAACTCCCATATCTCGCGAACGGATTGACCTAACCCAAAAATTCCTGTTGCATCTGAAAGTAGAAACTCGCCCGATTATAACGGTATGTGTATTTTTTCCCTAGGCCATTCTGGTTAAGCGTTTGGAGCAGCAGAATTGCGAAAAATTTGTTGTCTTCTCAACCATTTCTTAGCTTCAAACTCCCATATCTCGCGAACGGATTGACCTGACCCAAAAATTCCGGTTGCATCTGAAAGTAGAAACTCGCCCGATTACAACGGTATGTGTATTTTTTCCCTAGGCCATTCTGGTTAAGCGTTTGGAGCAGCAGAATTGCGAAAAATTTGTTGTCTTCTCAAGCATTTCTTGGCTTCAAACTCCCATATCTCGCGAACGGATTGACCAGACCCAAAAATTCCTGTTGTGTCTGAAAGTAGAAACTCGCCCGATTACAGCGGTATTTGTATTTTTTCCTTAGCCCATTCTGGTTAAGCGTTTGGAGCAGCAGAAGTGCGAAAAATTTGTTGTCTTCTCAACCATTTCTTAGCTTCAAACTCCCATATCTCGCGAACGGATTGACCTATCCCAAAAATTCCTGTTGCATCTGAAAGTAGAAACTCGCCCGATTACAACGGTGTGTGTATTTTTTCCCTAGGCCATTCTGGTTAAGCGTTTGGAGCAGCAGAATTGCGAAAAATTTTTTGCCTTCTCAACCATTTCTTGGCTTCAAACTCCCATATCTCGCGAACGGATTGACCTAACCCAAAAATTCCTATTGCATCTGAAAGTAGAAACTAGCCCGATTACAGGGGTATGTGTATTTTCTCCCTAGGCCATTCTGGTTAAGCGTTTGGAGCAGCAGAATTGCTAAAAATTTTTTGCCTTCTCAACCATTTCTTGGCTTCAAACTCCCATATCTCGCGAACGGATTGACCTAACCCAAAAATTCCTATTGCATCTGAAAGTAGAAACTCGCCCGATTACAACGGTGTTTGTATTTTTTCCCTAGGCCATTCTGGTTAAGTGTTTGGAGCAGCAGAATTGCGAAAAATTTTTTGCCTTCTCAACCATTTCTTGGCTTCAAAGTCCCATATCTTGCGAACGGATTGACCTCACCCAAAAATTCCTATTGCATCTGAAAGTAGAAACTAGCCCGATTACAACGGTATGTGTATTTTCTCCCTAGGCCATTCTGGTTAAGCGTTTGGAGCAGCAGAATTGCGAAAAATTTTTTGCCTTCTCAACCATTTCTTGGCCCAAACTCCCATATCTCGCGAACGGATTGACCTAACCCAAAAATTCAAATTGCATCTGAAAGAAGAAACTCGCCCGATTACAACGGTTTGTGTATTTTTTCCCTAGGCCATTCTGGTTAAGCGTTTGGAGCAGCAGAATTGCGAAAAATTTGTTGTCTTCTCAACCATTTCTTAGGTTCAAACTCCCATATCTCGCGAACGGATTGACCTAACCCAAAAATGCCTGTTGCATCTGATAGTAGAAACTCGCCCGATTACAACGGTATGTGTATTTTTTCCCTAGCCCATTCTTGTTAAGCGTTTGGTTCAGCAGAATTGCGAAAAATTTGTTGTCTTCTCAACCATTTCTTAGTTTCAAAGTCCCATATCTCGCGAATGGATAGACCAAACCCACAAATTCCTGCTGCGTCTGAAAGTAGAAACTAGCCCGATTACAACGGTATGTGTATTTTCTCCCTAGGCCATTCTGGTTAAGCGTTTGGAGCAGCAGAATTGCGAAAAATGTTTTGCCTTCTCAAACATTTCTTGGCTTCAAACTCCCATATCTCGCGAACGGATTGACCTCACCCAAAAATTCCTATTGCATCTGAAAGTAGAAACTCGCCCGATTACAACGGTATGTGTATTTTTTCCCTAGGCCATTCTGGTTAAGCGTTTGGAGCAGCAGAATTGCGAAAAATTTGTTGTCTTCTCAAGCATTTCTTGGCTTCAAACTCCCATATCTCGCGAACGGATTGACCTGACCCAAAAATTCCTGTTGTGTCTGAAAGTAGAAACTCGCCCGATTACAACGGTATGTGTATTTTTTCCCTAGGCCATTCTGGTTAAGCGTTTGGAGCAGCAGAATTGCGAAAAATTTTTTGCCTTCTCAACCATTTCTTGGCCCAAACTCCCATATCTCGCGAACGGATTGACCTAACCCAAAAATTCCAATTGCATCTGAAAGTAGGAACTCGCCCGATTACAACGGTATGTGTATTTTTTCCCTAGGCCATTCTGGTTAAGCGTTTGGAGCAGCAGAATTGCGAAAAATTTGTTGTCTTCTCAACCATTTCTTAGCTTCAAACTCCCATATCTCGCGAACGGATTGACCTAACCCAAGAATTCCTGATGCATCTGAAAGTAGAAACTCGCCCGATTACAACGGTATGTGTATTTTTTCCCTAGGCCATTCTGGTTAAGCGTTTGGAGCAGCAGAATTGCGAAAAATTTGTTGTCTTCTCAAGCATTTCTTGGCTTCAAACTCCCATATCTCGCGAACGGATTGACCTGACCCAAAAATTCCTGTTGTGTCTGAAAGTAGAAACTCGCCCGATTACAGCGGTATTTGTATTTTTTCCTTAGCCCATTCTGGTTAAACGTTTGGAGCAGCAGAAGTGCGAAAAATTTGTTGTCTTCTCAACCATTTCTTAGCTTCAAACTCCCATATCTCGCGAACGGATTGACCTAACCCAAAAATTCCTATTGCATCTGAAAGTCGAATCTCGCACGATTACAACGGTATGTGTATTTTTCCCCTAGGCCATTCTGGTTAAGCGTTTGGAGCAGAAGAATTGCGAAAAATTTTTTGCCTTCTCAACCATTTCTTGGCTTCAAACTCCCATATCTCGCGAACGGATTGACCTAACCCAAAAATTCCTATTGCATCTGAAAGTAGAAACTCGCCCGATTACAGCGGTATGTGTATTTTTTCCCTAGGCCATTCTGGTTAAGCGTTTGGAGCAACAGAATTGCGAAAAATTTTTTGCCTTCTCAACCATTTCTTGGCTTCAAACTCCCATATCTCGCGAACGGATTGACCTAACCCAAAAATTCCTATTGCATCTGAAAGTAAAAACTCGCCCGATTACAACGGTGTGTGTATTTTTTCCCTAGGCCATTCTGGTTAAGCGTTTGGAGCAGCAGAATTGCGAAAAATTTTTTGCCTTCTCAACCATTTCTTGGCTTCAAACTCCCATATCTCGCGAACGGATTGACCTAACCCAAAAATTCCTATCGCATCTGAAAGTAGAAACTAGCCCGATTACAGGGGTATGTGTATTTTCTCCCTAGGCCATTCTGGTTAAGCGTTTGGAGCAGCAGAATTGCTAAAAATTTTTTGCCTTCTCAACCATTTCTTGGCTTCAAACTCCCATATCTCGCGAACGGATTGACCTAACCCAAAAATTCATATTGCATCTGAAAGTAGAAACTCGCCCGATTACAACGGTGTGTGTATTTTTTCCCTAGGCCATTCTGGTTAAGCGTTTGGAGCAGAAGAATTGCGAAAAATTTTTTGCCTTCTCAACCATTTCTTGGCTTCAAACTCCCATATCTCGCGAATGGATTGACCTAACCCAAAAATTCCTATTGCATCTGAAAGTAGAAACTCGCCCGATTACAGCGGTATGTGTATTTTTTCCCTAGGCCATTCTGGTTAAACGTTTGGAGCAGCAGAAGTGCGAAAAATTTGTTGTCTTCTCAACCATTTCTTAGCTTCAAACTCCCATATCTCGCGAACGCATTGACCTAACCCAAAAATTCCTATTGCATCTGAGAGTCGAATCTCGCCCGATTACAACGGTATGTGTATTTTTTCCCTAGGCCATTCTGGTTAAGCGTTTGGAGCAGAAGAATTGCGAAAAATTTTTTGCCTTCTCAACCATTTCTTGGCTTCAAACTCCCATATCTCGCGAACGGATTGACCTAACCCAAAAATTCCTATTGCATCTGAAAGTAGAAACTCGCCCGATTACAGCGGTATGTGTATTTTTTCCCTAGGCCATTCTGGTTAAGCGTTTGGAGCAACAGAATTGCGAAAAATTTTTTGCCTTCTCAACCATTTCTTGGCTTCAAACTCCCATATCTCGCGAACGGATTGACCTAACCCAAAAATTCCTATTGCATCTGAAAGTAGAAACTAGCCCGATTACAGGGGTATGTGTATTTTCTCCCTAGGCCATTCTGGTTAAGCGTTTGGAGCAGCAGAATTGCTAAAAATTTTTTGCCTTCTCAACCATTTCTTGGCTTCAAACTCCCATATCTCGCGAACGGATTGACCTAACCCAAAAATTCATATTGCATCTGAAAGTAGAAACTCGCCCGATTACAACGGTGTGTGTATTTTTTCCCTAGGCCATTCTGGTTAAGCGTTTGGAGCAGAAGAATTGCGAAAAATTTTTTGCCTTCTCAACCATTTCTTGGCTTCAAACTCCCATATCTCGCGAACGGATTGACCTAACCCAAAAATTCCTATTGCATCTGAAAGTAGAAACTAGCCCGATTACAGGGGTATGTGTATTTTCTCCCTAGGCCATTCTGGTTAAGCGTTTGGAGCAGCAGAATTGCTAAAAATTTTTTGCCTTCTCAACCATTTCTTGGCTTCAAACTCCCATATCTCGCGAACGGATTGACCTAACCCAAAAATTCATATTGCATCTGAAAGTAGAAACTCGCCCGATTACAACGGTGTGTGTATTTTTTCCCTAGGCCATTCTGGTTAAGCGTTTGGAGCAGAAGAATTGCGAAAAATTTTTTGCCTTCTCAACCATTTCTTGGCTTCAAACTCCCATATCTCGCGAATGGATTGACCTAACCCAAAAATTCCTATTGCATCTGAAAGTAGAAACTCGCCCGATTACAGCGGTATGTGTATTTTTTCCCTAGGCCATTCTGGTTAAACGTTTGGAGCAGCAGAAGTGCGAAAAATTTGTTGTCTTCTCAACCATTTCTTAGCTTCAAACTCCCATATCTCGCGAACGCATTGACCTAACCCAAAAATTCCTATTGCATCTGAGAGTCGAATCTCGCCCGATTACAACGGTATGTGTATTTTTTCCCTAGGCCATTCTGGTTAAGCGTTTGGAGCAGAAGAATTGCGAAAAATTTTTTGCCTTCTCAACCATTTCTTGGCTTCAAACTCCCATATCTCGCGAACGGATTGACCTAACCCAAAAATTCCTATTGCATCTGAAAGTAGAAACTCGCCCGATTACAGCGGTATGTGTATTTTTTCCCTAGGCCATTCTGGTTAAGCGTTTGGAGCAACAGAATTGCGAAAAATTTTTTGCCTTCTCAACCATTTCTTGGCTTCAAACTCCCATATCTCGCGAACGGATTGACCTAACCCAAAAATTCCTATTGCATCTGAAAGTAAAAACTCGCCCGATTACAACGGTGTGTGTATTTTTTCCCTAGGCCATTCTGGTTAAGCGTTTGGAGCAGCAGAATTGCGAAAAATTTTTTGCCTTCTCAACCATTTCTTGGCTTCAAACTCCCATATCTCGCGAACGGATTGACCTAACCCAAAAATTCCTATTGCATCTGAAAGTAGAAACTAGCCCGATTACAGGGGTATGTGTATTTTCTCCCTAGGCCATTCTGGTTAAGCGTTTGGAGCAGCAGAATTGCTAAAAATTTTTTGCCTTCTCAACCATTTCTTGGCTTCAAACTCCCATATCTCGCGAACGGATTGACCTAACCCAAAAATTCATATTGCATCTGAAAGTAGAAACTCGCCCGATTACAACGGTGTGTGTATTTTTTCCCTAGGCCATTCTGGTTAAGTGTTTGGAGCAGCAGAATTGCGAAAAATTTTTTGCCTTCTCAACCATTTCTTGGCTTCAAACTCCCATATCTCGCGAACGGATTGACCTAACCCAAAAATTCAAATTGCATCTGAAAGTAGAAACTCGCCCGATTACAACGGTTTGTGTATTTTTTCCCTAGGCCATTCTGGTTAAGCGTTTGGAGCAGCAGAATTGCGAAAAATTTGTTGTCTTCTCAACCATTTCTTAGGTTCAAACTCCCATATCTCGCGAACGGATTGACCTAACCCAAAAATGCCTGTTGCATCTGATAGTAGAAACTCGCCCGATTACAACGGTATGTGTATTTTTTCCCTAGGCCATTCTGGTTAAGCGTTTGGAGCAGCAGAATTGCGAAAAATTTGTTGTCTTCTCAACCATTTCTTAGCTTCGAACTCCCATATCTCGCGAACGGATTGACCTAACCCAAAAATTCCAATTGCATCTGAAAGTAGAAACTCGCCCGATTACAACGGTATGTGTATTTTTTCCCTAGGCCATTCTGGTTAAGCGTTTGGAGCAGCAGAATTGCGAAAAATTTGTTGTCTTCTCAACCATTTCTTAGCTTCGAACTCCCATATCTCGCGAACGGATTGACCTAACCCAAAAATTCCTGTTGCATCTGAAAGTAGAAACTCGCCCGATTAGAACGGTATGTGTATTTTTTCCCTAGGCCATTCCTGTTAAGCGTTTGGAGCAGAAGAATTGCGAAAAATTGTTTGCCTTCTCAACCATTTCTTGGCTTCAAACTCCCATATCTCGCGAACGGATTGACCTAACCCAAAAATTACTATTGCATCTGAAAGTAGAAACTCGCCCGATTACAACGGTATGTGTATTTTTTCCCTAGCCCATTCTTGTTAAGCGTTTGGTTCAGCAGAATTGCGAAAAATTTGTTGTCTTCTCAACCATTTCTTAGTTTCAAAGTCCCATATCTCGCGAATGGATTGACCAAACCCACAAATTCCTGCTGCGTCTGAAAGTAGAAACTAGCCCGATTACAACGGTATGTTTATTTTCTCCCTAGGCCATTCTGGTTAAGCGTTTGGAGCAGCAGAATTGCGAAAAATTTTTTGCCTTCTCAACCATTTCTTGGCTTCAAACTCCCATATCTCGCGAACGGATTGACCTAACCCAAAAATTCCTATTGCATCTGAAAGTAGAAACTCGCCCGATTACAACGGTGTGTGTATTTTTTCCCTAGGCCATTCTGGTTAAGCGTGTGGAGCAGCAGAATTGCGAAAAATTTGTTGTCTTCTCAACCATTTCTAAGCTTCAAACTCCCATATCTCGCGAACGGATTGACCTAACCCAAAAATTCCTGTTGCATCTGAAAGTAGAAACTAGCCCGATTACAACGGTATGTGTATTTTCTCCCTAGGCCATTCTGGTTAAGCGTTTGGAGCAGCAGAATTGCGAAAAAATTTTTGCCTTCTCAACCATTTCTTGGCCCAAACTCCCATATCTCGCGAACGGATTGACCTAACCCAAAAATTCCAATTGCATCTGAAAGTAGAAACTCGCCCGATTACAACGGTATGTGTATTTTTTCCCTAGGCCATTCTGGTTAAGCGTTTGGAGCAGCAGAATTGCGAAAAATTTGTTGTCTTCTCAACCATTTCTTAGCTTCAAACTCCCATATCTCGCGAACGGATTGACCTAACCCAAAAATTCCTGTTGCATCTGAAAGTAGAAACTCGCCCGATTACAACGGTATGTGTATTTTTTCCCTAGCCCATTCTTGTTAAGCGTTTGGTTCAGCAGAATTGCGAAAAATTTGTTTTCTTCTCAACCATTTCTTAGTTTCAAAGTCCCATATCTCGCGAATGGATTGACCAAACCCACAAATTCCTGCTGCGTCTGAAAGTAGAAACTAGCCCGATTACAACGGTATGTGTATTTTCTCCCTAGGCCATTCTGGTTAAGCGTTTGGAGCAGCAGAATTGCGAAAAATTTTTTGCCTTCTCAACCATTTCTTGGCTTCAAACTCCCATATCTCGCGAACGGATTGACCTCACCCAAAAATTCCTATTGCATCTGAAAGTATAAACTCGCCCGATTACAACGGTATGTGTATTTTCTCCCTAGGCCATTCTGGTTAAGCGTTTGGAGCAGCAGAATTGCGAAAAATTTTTTGCCTTCTCAACCATTTCTTGGCTTCAAACTCCCATATCTCGCGAACGGATTGGCCTAACCCAAAAATTCCTGTTGCATCTGAAAGTAGAAACTCGCCCGATCACAACGGTATGTGTATTTTTTCCCTAGGCCATTCTGGTTAAGCGTTTGGAGCAGCAGAATTGCGAAAAATTTGTTGTCTTCTCAACCATTTCTTAGCTTCAAACTCCCATATCTCGCGAACGGATTGACCTAACCCAAAAATTCCTGTAGCGTCTGAAAGTAGAAACTCGCCCGATTACAACGGTATGTGTATTTTTTCCCTAGCCCATTCTTGTTAAGCGTTTGGATCAGCAGAATTGCGAAAAATTTGTTGTCTTCTCAACCATTTCTTAGTTTCAAAGTCCCATATCTCGCGAACGGATTGACCAATCCCAAAAATTCCTGCTGCGTCTGAAAGTAGAAACTAGCCGGATTACAACGGTATGTGTATTTTCTCCATAGGCCATTCTGGTTAAGCGTTTGGAGCAGCAGAATTGCGAAAAATTTTTTGCCTTCTCAACCATTTCTTGGCTTCAAACTCCCATATCTCGCGAACGGATTGACCAAACCCAAAAATTCCTGCTGCGTCTGAAAGTAGAAACTAGCCCGATTACAACGGTATGTGTATTTTCTCCCTAGGCCATTCTGGTTAAGCGTTTGGAGCAGCAGAATTGCGATAAATTTTCTGCCTTCTCAACCATTTCTTGGCTTCAAACTCCCATATCTCGCGAACGGATTGACCTAACTCAAAAATTCCTGTTGCGTCTGAAAGTAGAAACTCGCCCGATTACAGCGGTGTGTGTATTTTTTCCCTAGGCCATTCTGCTTAAGCGTTTGGAGCAGCAGAAGTGCGTAAAACTTGTTGTCTTCTGAACCATTTCTTACCTTCAAACTCCCATATCTCGCGAACGGATTGACCAAACCCAAAAATTCCTGCTGCGTCTGAAAGTAGAAACTAGCCCGATTACAACGGTATGTGTATTTTCTCCCTAGGCCATTCTGGTTAAGCGTTTGGAGCAGCAGAATTGCGAAAAATTTTCTGCCTTCTCAACCAGTTCTTGGCTCCAAACTCCCATATCTCGCGAACGGATTGACCTAACCCAACAATTCCTGTAGCGTCTGAAAGTAGAAACTCGCCCGATTACAACGGTATGTGTATTTCTTCCCTAGCCCATTCTTGTTAAGCGTTTGGTTCAGCAGAATTGCGAAAAATTTGTTGTCTTCTCAACCATTTCTTAGTTTCAAAGACCCATATCTCGCGAACGGATTGACCAAACTCAAAAATTCCTGCTGCGTCTGAAAGTTGAAACTAGCCCGATTACAACGGTATGTGTATTTTCTCCCTAGGCCATTCTGGTTAAGCGTTTGGAGCAGCAGAATTGCGAAAAATTTTTTGCCTTCTCAACCATTTCTTGGATTCAAACTCCCATATCTCGCGAACGGATTGACCAATCCCAAAAATTCCTGCTGCGTCTGAAAGTAGAAACTAGCCGGATTACAACGGTATGTGTATTTTCTCCATAGGCCATTCTGGTTAAGCGTTTGGAGCAGCAGAATTGCGAAAAATTTTTTGCCTTCTCAACCATTTCTTGGCTTCAAACTCCCATATCTCGCGGACGGATTGACCAAACCCAAAAATTCCTGCTGCGTCTGAAAGTAGAAACTAGCCCGATTACAACGGTATGTGTATTTTCTCCCTAGGCCATTCTGGTTAAGCGTTTGGAGCAGCAGAATTGCGAAAAATTTTCTGCCTTCTCAACCATTTCTTGGCTTCAAACTCCCATATCTCGCGAACGGATTGACCTAACTCAAAAATTCCTGTTGCGTCTGAAAGTAGAAACTCGCCCGATTACAGCGGTGTGTGTATTTTTTCCCTAGGCCATTCTGCTTAAGCGTTTGGAGCAGCAGAAGTGCGTAAAACTTGTTGTCTTCTGAACCATTTCTTACCTTCAAACTCCCATATCTCGCGAACGGATTGACCAAACCCAAAAATTCCTGCTGCGTCTGAAAGTAGAAACTAGCCCGATTACAGCGGTATGTGTATTTTCTCCCTAGGCCATTCTGGTTAAGCGTTTGGAGCAGCAGAATTGCGAAGAATTTTTTGCCCTCTCAACCATTTCTTGGCTTCAAACTCCCATATCTCGCGAACGGATTGACCTAACCCAAAAATTCCTATTGCATCTGAAAGTAGAAACTCGCCCGATTACAACGGTGTGTGTATTTTTTCCCTAGGCCATTCTGGTTAAGCGTTTGGAGCAGCAGAATTGCGAAAATTTTTTGCCTTCTCTACCATTTCTTGTCTTCAAACTCCCATATCTCGCGAATGGATTGACCTAACCCAAAAATTCCTATTGCATCTGAAAGTAGAAACTCGCCCGATTATAGCGGTATGTGTATTTCTACCCTAGGCCATTCTGGTTAAGCGTTTGGAGCAGCAGAATTGCGAAAAATTTTTTGCCTTCTCAACCATTTCTTGGCTCAAACTCCCATATCTCGCGATCGGATTGACCTAACCCAAAAATTCCAATTGCATCTGAAAGTAGAACCTCGCCCGATTACAACGGTATGTGTATTTTTTCCCTAGGCCATTCTGGTTAAGCGTTTGGAGCAGCAGAATTGCGAAAAATTTGTTGTCTTCTCAACCATTTCTTAGCTTCAAACTCCCATATCTCGCGAACGGATTGACCTAACCCAAAAATTCCTATTGCATCTGAAAGTAGAAACTCGCCCGATTACAACGGTATGTGTATTTTCTCCATAGGCCATTCTGGTTAAGCGTTTGGAGCAGCAGAATTGCGAAAAATTTTTTGCCTTCTCAACCATTTCTTGGCTTCAAACTCCCATATCTCGCGAACGGATTGACCTCACCCAAAAATTCCTATTGCATCTGAAAGTAGAAACTAGCCCGATTACAACGGTATGTGTATTTTCTCCCTAGGCCACTCTGGTTAAGCGTTTGGAGCAGCAGAATTGCGAAAAATTTTTTGCCTCCTCAACCATTTCTTGGCCCAAACTCCCATATCTCGCGAACGGATCTACCTAACCCAAAAATTCCAATTGCATCTGAAAGTAGAAACTCGCCCGATTACAACGGTTTGTGTATTTTTTCCCTAGGCCATTCCTGTTAAGCGTTTGGAGCAGAAGAATTGCGAAAAATTTTTTGCCTTCTCAACCATTTCTTGGCTTCAAACTCCCATATCTGGCGAACGGATTGCCCTAACCCAAAAATTCCTATTGCATCTGAAAGTAGAAACTCGCCCGATTACAGTGGTGTGTGTATTTTTTCCCTAGGCCATTCTGGTTAAGCGTTTGGAGCAGCAGAAGTGCGTAAAATTTGTTGTCTTCTGAACCATTTCTTACCTTCAAACTCCCATATCTCGCGAACGGATTGACCAAACCCAAAAATTCCTGCTGCGTTTGAAAGTAGAAACTAGCCCGATTACAACGGTATGTGTATTTTCTCCCTAGGCCATTCTGGTTAAGCGTTTGGAGCAGCAGAATTGCGAAAAATTTTTTGCCTTCTCAACCATTTCTTGGATTCAAACTCCCATATCTCGCGAACGGATTGTCCTAACCCAAAAATTCCTGTAGCGTCTGAAAGTAGAAACTCGGCCGATTACTACGGTATGTGTATTTTTTCCCTAGCCCACTCTGGTCAAGCGTTTGGAGCAGCAGAATTGCGAAAAATTTGTTTTCTTCTCAACCGTTTCTTGGCTTCAAACTCCTATATGTCGCGAAAGGATTGATCAACCAAAAAATTTCTATTGCATCTGAAAGTAGAAACTCGCCCGATTACAACAGTATGTGTATTTTTTCCCTAGGCCATTCTGGTTAGGCGTTTGGAGCAGCAGAATTGCGAAAAATTTTTTGCCTTCTCAACCATTTCTTGGCTTCAAACTCCCATATCTCGCGAACGGATTGACCTAACTCAAAAATTCCTGTTGCGCCTGAAAGTAGAAACTCGCCCGATTACAGCGGTATGTGTATTTTTACCCTAGGCCATTCTGGTTAAGCGTTTGGAGCAGCAGAATTGCGAAAAATTTTCTGCCTTCTCAACCATTTCTTGGCTTCAAACTCACATATCTCGCGAACGGATTGACCTAACTCAAAAATTCCTGTTGCGTCTGAAAGTAGAAACTCGCCCGACTACAACGGTATGTGTATTTTTTCCCTAGCCCATTCTTGTTAAGCGTTTGGTTCAGCAGAATTGCGAAAAATTTGTTGTCTTCTCAACCATTTCTTAGATTCAAAGTCCCATATCTCGCGAACGGATTGACCAAACCCAAAAATTCCTGCTGCGTCTGAAAGTAGAAACTAGCCCGATTACAACGGTATGTGTATTTTCTCCCTAGGCCATTCTGGTTAAGCGTTTGGAGCAGCAGAATTGCGAAAAATTTTCTGCCTTCTCAACCATTTCTTGGCTCCAAACTCCCATATCTCGCGAACGGATTGACCTAACCCAACAATTCCTGTAGCGTCTGAAAGTAGAAACTCGCCCGATTACAACGGTATGTGTATTTCTTCCCTAGCCCATTCTTGTTAAGCGTTTGGTTCAGCAGAATTGCGAAAAATTTGTTGCCTTCTCAACCATTTCTTGGCTTCAAACTCCCATATCTGGCGAACGGATTGCCCTAACCCAAAAATTCCTATTGCATCTGAAAGTAGAAACTCGCCCGATTACAGCGGTGTGTGTATTTTTTCCCTAGGCCATTCTGGTTAAGCGTTTGGAGCAGCAGAAGTGCGTAAAATTTGTTGTCTTCTGAACCATTTCTTACCTTCAAACTCCCATATCTCGCGAACGGATTGACCAAACCCAAAAATTCCTGCTGCGTTTGAAAGTAGAAACTAGCCCGATTACAACGGTATGTGTATTTTCTCCCTAGGCCATTCTGGTTAAGCGTTTGGAGCAGCAGAATTGCGAAAAATTTTTTGCCTTCTCAACCATTTCTTGGATTCAAACTCCCATATCTCGCGAACGGATTGTCCTAACCCAAAAATTCCTGTAGCGTCTGAAAGTAGAAACTCGGCCGATTACTACGGTATGTGTATTTTTTCCCTAGCCCACTCTGGTCAAGCGTTTGGAGCAGCAGAATTGCGAAAAATTTGTTTTCTTCTCAACCATTTCTTGGCTTCAAACTCCCATATCTCGCGAAAGGATTGACCTAACCAAAAAATTTCTATTGCATCTGAAAGTAGAAACTCGCCCGATTACAACGGTATGTGTATTTTTTCCCTAGGCCATTCTGGTTAGGCGTTTGGAGCAGCAGAATTGCGAAAAATTTTTTGCCTTCTCAACCATTTCTTGGCTTCAAACTCCCATATCTCGCGAACGGATTGACCTAACTCAAAAATTCCTGTTGCGTCTGAAAGTAGAAACTCGCCCAATTACAGCGGTATGTGTATTTTTACCCTAGGCCATTCTGGTTAAGCGTTTGGAGCAGCAGAATTGCGAAAAATTTTCTGCCTTCTCAACCATTTCTTGGCTTCAAACTCCCATATCTCGCGAACGGATTGACCTAACTCAAAAATTCCTGTTGCGTCTGAAAGTAGAAACTCGCCCGATTACAACGGTATGTGTATTTTTTCCCTAGCCCATTCTTGTTAAGCGTTTGGTTCAGCAGAATTGCGAAAAATTTGTTGTCTTCTCAACCATTTCTTAGATTCAAAGTCCCATATCTCGCGAACGGATCTACCTAACCCAAAAATTCCAATTGCATCTGAAAGTAGAAACTCGCCCGATTACAACGGTTTGTGTATTTTTTCCCTAGGCCATTCCTGTTAAGCGTTTGGAGCAGAAGAATTGCGAAAAATTTTTTGCCTTCTCAACCATTTCTTGGCTTCAAACTCCCATATCTGGCGAACGGATTGCCCTAACCCAAAAATTCCTATTGCATCTGAAAGTAGAAACTCGCCCGATTACAGCGGTGTGTGTATTTTTTCCCTAGGCCATTCTGGTTAAGCGTTTGGAGCAGCAGAAGTGCGTAAAATTTGTTGTCTTCTGAACCATTTCTTACCTTCAAACTCCCATATCTCGCGAACGGATTGACCAAACCCAAAAATTCCTGCTGCGTTTGAAAGTAGAAACTAGCCCGATTACAACGGTATGTGTATTTTCTCCCTAGGCCATTCTGGTTAAGCGTTTGGAGCAGCAGAATTGCGAAAAATTTGTTGCCTTCTCAACCATTTCTTGGATTCAAACTCCCATATCTCGCGAACGGATTGTCCTAACCCAAAAATTCCTGTAGCGTCTGAAAGTAGAAACTCGGCCGATTACTACGGTATGTGTATTTTTTCCCTAGCCCACTCTGGTCAAGCGTTTGGAGCAGCAGAATTGCGAAAAATTTGTTTTCTTCTCAACCGTTTCTTGGCTTCAAACTCCCATATCTCGCGAAAGGATTGATCAACCAAAAAATTTCTATTGCATCTGAAAGTAGAAACTCGCCCGATTACAACAGTATGTGTATTTTTTCCCTAGGCCATTCTGGTTAGGCGTTTGGAGCAGCAGAATTGCGAAAAATTTTTTGCCTTCTCAACCATTTCTTGGCTTCAAACTCCCATATCTCGCGAACGGATTGACCTAACTCAAAAATTCCTGTTGCGCCTGAAAGTAGAAACTCGCCCGATTACAGCGGTATGTGTATTTTTACCCTAGGCCATTCTGGTTAAGCGTTTGGAGCAGCAGAATTGCGAAAAATTTTCTGCCTTCTCAACCATTTCTTGGCTTCAAACTCACATATCTCGCGAACGGATTGACCTAACTCAAAAATTCCTGTTGCGTCTGAAAGTAGAAACTCGCCCGACTACAACTGTATGTGTATTTTTTCCCTAGCCCATTCTTGTTAAGCGTTTGGTTCAGCAGAATTGCGAAAAATTTGTTGTCTTCTCAACCATTTCTTAGATTCAAAGTCCCATATCTCGCGAACGGATTGACCAAACCCAAAAATTCCTGCTGCGTCTGAAAGTAGAAACTAACCCGATTACAACGGTATGTGTATTTTCTCCCTAGGCCATTCTGGTTAAGCGTTTGGAGCAGCAGAATTGCGAAAAATTTTCTGCCTTCTCAACCATTTCTTGGCTCCAAACTCCCATATCTCGCGAACGGATTGACCTAACCCAACAATTCCTGTAGCGTCTGAAAGTAGAAACTCGCCCGATTACAACGGTATGTGTATTTCTTCCCTAGCCCATTCTTGTTAAGCGTTTTGGTTCAGCAGAATTGCGAAAAATTTGTTGTCTTCTCAACCATTTCTTAGTTTCAAAGTCCCATATCTCGCGAACGGATTGACCAAACCCAAAAATTCCTGCTGCGTCTGAAAGTAGAAACTAGCCCGATTACAACGGTATGTGTATTTTCTCCCTAGGCCATTCTGGTTAAGCGTTTGGAGCAGCAGAATTGCGAAAAATTTTTTGCCTTCTCAACCATTTCTTGGATTCAAACTCCCATATCTCGCGAACGGATTGACCTCACCCAAAAATTCCTATTGCATCTGAAAGTAGAAACTAGCCCGATTACAACGGTATGTGTATTTTCTCCCTAGGCCATTCTGGTTAAGCGTTTGGAGCAGCAGAATTGCGAAAAATTGTTTGCCTTCTCAACCATTTCTTGGCCCAAACTCCCATATCTCGCGAACGGATTGGCCTAACCCAAAAATTCCAAATGCATCTGAAAGTAGAAACTCGCCCGATTACAACGGTATGTGTATTTTTTCCCTAGGCAATTCTGGTTAAGCGTTTGGAGCAGCAGAATTGCGAAAAATTTTCTGCCTTCTCAACCATTTCTTGGCTTCAAACTCCCATATCTCGCGAACGGATTGACCTAACTCAAAAATTCCTGTTGCGTCTGAAAGTAGAAACTCGCCCGATTACAACGGTATGTGTATTTTTTCCCTAGCCCATTCTTGTTAAGCGTTTGGTTCAGCAGAATTGCGAAAAATTTGTTGTCTTCTCAACCATTTCTTAGATTCAAAGTCCCATATCTCGCGAACGGATTGACCAAACCCAAAAATTCCTAAGGCGTCTGAAAGTAGAAACTAGCCCGATTACAACGGTATGTGTATTTTCTCCCTAGGCCATTCTGGTTAAACGTTTGGAGCAGCAGAATTGCGAAAAATTTTCTGCCTTCTCAACCATTTCTTGGCTCCAAACTCCCATATCTCGCGAACGGATTGACCTAACCCAACAATTCCTGTAGCGTCTGAAAGTAGAAACTCGCCCGATTACAACGGTATGTGTATTTCTTCCCTAGCCCATTCTTGTTAAGCGTTTGGTTCAGCAGAATTGCGAAAAATTTGTTGTCTTCTCAACCATTTCTTAGCTTCAAAGTCCCATATCTCGCGAACGGATTGACTAACCCAAAAATTCCTGCTGCGTCTGAAAGTAGAAACTAGCCCGATTACAACGGTATGTGTATTTTCTCCCTAGGCCATTCTGGTTAAGCGTTTGGAGCAGCAGAATTGCGAAAAATTTTTTGCCTTCTCAACCATTTCTTGGATTCAAACTCCCATATCTCGCGAACGGATTGACCTCACCCAAAAATTCCTATTGCATCTGAAAGTAGAAACTAGCCCGATTACAACGGTATGTGTATTTTCTCCCTAGGCCATTCTGGTTAAGCGTTTGGAGCAGCAGAATTGCGAAAAATTTTTTGCCTTCTCAACCATTTCTTGGCCCAAACTCCCATATCTCGCGAACGGATTGGCCTAACCCAAAAATTCCAAATGCATCTGAAAGTAGAAACTCGCCCGATTACAACGGTATGTGTATTTTTTCCCTAGGCAATTCTGGTTAAGCGTTTGGAGCAGCAGAATTGCGAAAAATTTGTTGTCTTCTCAACCATTTCTTGGCTTCAAACTCCCATATCCCGCGAACGGATTGACCTAACCCAAAAAGTCCTATTGCATCTGAAAGTAGAAACTAGCCCGATTACAGCGGTATGTGTATTTTCTCCCTAGGCCATTCTGGTTAAGCGTTTGGAGCAGCAGAATTGCGAAAAATTTTTTGCCCTCTCAACCATTTCTTGGCTTCAAACTCCCATATCTCGCGAACGGATTGACCTAACCCAAAAATTCCTATTGCATCTGAAAGTAGAAACTCGCCCGATTACAACGGTGTGTGTATTTTTTCCCTAGGCCATTCTGGTTAAGCGTTTGGAGCAGCAGAATTGCGAAAATTTTTTGCCTTCTCAACCATTTCTTGTCTTCAAACTCCCATATCTCGCGAATGGATTGACCTAACCCAAAAATTCCTATTGCATCTGAAAGTAGAAACTCGCCCGATTATAGCGGTATGTGTATTTTTACCCTAGGCCATTCTGGTTAAGCGTTTGGAGCAGCAGAATTGCGAAAAATTTTTTGCCTTCTCAACCATTTCCTGGCTCAAACTCCCATATCTCGCGATCGGATTGACCTAACCCAAAAATTCCAATTGCATCTGAAAGTAGAAACTCGCCCGATAACAACGGTATGTGTATTTTTTCCCTAGGCCATTCTGGTTAAGCGTTTGGAGCAGCAGAATTACGAAAAATTTTTTGCCTTCTCAACCATTTCTTGGCTTCAAACTCCCATATCTCGCGAACGGATTGACCTAACCCAAAAATTCCTATTGCATCTGAAAGTAGAAACTCGCCCGATTATAGCGGTATGTGTATTTTTACCCTAGGCCATTCTGGTTAAGCGTTTGGAGCAGCAGAATTGCGAAAAATTTTTTGCCTTCTCAACCATTTCTTGGCTCAAACTCCCATATCTCGCGATCGGATTGACCTAACCCAAAAATTCCAATTGCATCTGAAGGTAGAACCTCGCCCGATTACAACGGTATGTGTATTTTTTCCCTAGGCCATTCTGGTTAAGCGTTTGGAGCAGCAGAATTGCGAGAAATTTTTTGCCTTCTCAACCATTTCTTGGCTTCAAACTCCCATATCTCGCGAACGGATTGACATAACCCAAAAATTCCTGCTGCGTCTGAAAGTAGAAACTCGCCCGATTTCAACGGTACGTGTATTTTTTCCCTAGGCCATTCTGGTTAAGCGTGTGGAGCAGCAGAATTGCGAAAAATTTTTTGCCTTCTCAACCATTTCTTAGCTTCAAACTCCCATATCTCGCGAACGGATTGACGTAACCCAAAAATTCCTGTTGCATCTGAAAGTAGAAACTCGCCCGATTACAGCGGTATGTGTATTTTTTCCCTAGGCCATTGTGGTTAAGCGTTTGGAGCAGCAGAATTGCGAAAAATTTGTTGTCTCCTCAACCATTTCTTAGCGTCAAACTCCCATATCTCGCGAACGGATTGACCTAACCCAAAAATTCCTGTTGCATCTGAAAGTAGAAACTCGCCCGATTACAACGGTATGTGTATTTTTTCCCTAGGCCATTCTGGTTAAGCGTTTGGAGCAGCCGAATTGCGAAAAATTTTTTGCCTTCCCAACCATTCCTTGGCTTCAAACTCCCATATCTCGCGAACGGATTGACCTAACCCAAAAATTCCTATTGCATCTGAAAGTAGAAACCCGCCCGATTACAACGGTATGTGAATTTTCTCCCTAGGCCATTCTGGTTAAGCGTTTGGAGCAGCAGAATTGCGAAAAATTTGTTGTCTTCTCAGACATTTCTTAGCTTCAAACTCCCATATCTCGCGAACGGATTGACCTAACCCAAAAATTCCTGTTGCGTCTGAAAGTAGAAACTCGCCCGATTACAACGGTATGTGTATTTTTTCCCTAGGCCATTCTGGTTAAGCGTTTGGAGCAGCAGAATTGCGAAAAATTTTTTGCCTTCTCAACCATTTCTTGGCTTCAAACTCCCATATCTCGCGAACGGATTGACCTAACCCAAAAATTCCTGTTGCATCTGAAAGTAGAAACTCGCCCGATTACAGCGGTATGTGTATTTTTTCCCTAGGCCATTCTGGTTAAGCGTTTAGAGCAGCAGAATTGCGAAAAATTTATTGCCTTCTCAACCATTTCTTGGCTTCAATCACCCATATCTCGCGAACGGATTGACCTAACCCAAAAATTCCTATTGCATCTGAAAGTAGAAACAAGCCCGATTACAGCGGTATGTGTATTTTCTCCCTAGGCCATTCTGGTTAAGCGTTTGGAGCAGCAGAATTGCGAACATTTTTTGCCTTCTCAACCATTTCTTGGCTTCAAACTCCCATATCTCGCTAACGGATTGACCCAACCCAAAAATTCCTATTGCATCTGATAGTAGAAACTCGCCCGATTACAGCGGTGTGTGTATTTTTTCCCTAGGCCATTCTGGTTAAGCGTTTGGAGCAGCAGAATTGCGAGAAATTTTTTGCCTTCTCAACCATTTCTTGGCTTCAAACTCCCATATCTCGCGAACGGATTGACATAACCCAAAAATTCCTGCTGCGTCTGAAAGTAGAAACTCGCCCGATTTCAACGGTACGTGTATTTTTTCCCTAGGCCATTCTGGTTAAGCGTGTGGAGCAGCAGAATTGCGAAAAATTTTTTGCCTTCTCAACCATTTCTTAGCTTCAAACTCCCATATCTCGCGAACGGATTGACCTAACCCAAAAATTCCTGTTGCATCTGAAAGTAGAAACTCGCCCGATTACAGCGGTATGTGTATTTTTTCCCCAGCCCATTCTGGTTAAGCGTTTGGAGCAGCAGAATTGCGAAAAATTTGTTGTCTTCTCAACCATTTCTTTGCTTCAAACTCCCATATCTCGCGAACGGATTGACCTAACCCAAAAATTCCTATTGCACCTGATAGTAGAAACTCGCCCGATTAGAACGGTATGTGTATTTTTTCCCTAGCCCATTCTGGTCAAGCGTTTGGAGCAGCAGAATTGCGAAAAATTTGTTGTCTTCTCAACCATTTCTTAGCTTCAAACTCCCTTATCTCGCGAACGGATTAACCTAACCCAAAAATACCTATCGCATCTGAAAGTAGAAACCCGCCCGATTACAACGGTATGTGTATTTTTTCCCTATGTCATTCTGGTTAAGCATTTGGAGCAGCAGAATTGCGAAAAATTTTTTGCCTTCTCAACCATTTCTTGGCTTCAAACTCCCATATCTCGCGAACGGATTGACGTAACCCAAAAATTCCTATTGCATCTGAAAGTAGAAACTCGCCCGATTACAGCGGTATGTGTATTTTTTCCCTAGGCCATTGTGGTTAAGCGTTTGGAGCAGCAGAATTGCGAAAAATTTGTTGTCTCCTCAACCATTTCTTAGCGTCAAACTCCCATATCTCGCGAACGGATTGACCTAACCCAAAAATTCCTGTTGCATCTGAAAGTAGAAACTCGCCCGATTACAACGGTATGTGTATTTTTTCCCTAGGCCATTCTGGTTAAGCGTTTGGAGCAGCCGAATTGCGAAAAATTTTTTGCTTCCCAACCATTCCTTGGCTTCAAACTCCCATATCTCGCGAACGGATTGACCTAACCCAAAAATTCCTATTGCATCTGAAAGTAGAAACCCGCCCGATTACAACGGTATGTGAATTTTCTCCCTAGGCCATTCTGGTTAAGCGTTTGGAGCAGCAGAATTGCGAAAAATTTGTTGTCTTCTCAGACATTTCTTAGCTTCAAACTCCCATATCTCGCGAACGGATTGACCTAACCCAAAAATTCCTGTTGCGTCTGAAAGTAGAAACTCGCCCGATTACAACGGTATGTGTATTTTTTCCCTAGGCCATTCTGGTTAAGCGTTTAGATCAGCAGAATTGCGAAAAATTTATTGCCTTCTCAACCATTTCTTGGCTTCAATCACCCATATCTCGCGAACGGATTGACCTAACCCAAAAATTCCTATTGCATCTGAAAGTAGAAACAAGCCCGATTACAGCGGTATGTGTATTTTTTCCCTAGGCCATTCTGGTTAAGCGTGTGGAGCAGCAGAATTGCGAAAAATTTTTTGCCTTCTCAACCATTTCTTAGCTTCAAACTCTCATATCTCGCGAACGGATTGACCTAACCAAAAAATTCCTGTTGCATCTGAAAGTAGAAACTCACCCGATTACAACGGTATGTTTTTTTTTTCCCTAGCCCATTCTGGTCAAGCGTTTGGAGCAGCAGAATTGCGAAAAATTTGTTGTCTTCTCAACCATTTCTTAGCTTCAAACTCCCTTATCTCGCGAACGGATTAACCTAACCCAAAAATTCCTATTGCATCTGAAAGTAGAAACTCGCCCGATTACAACGGTATGTGTATCTTTTCCCTAGGCCATTCTGGTTAAGCGTTTAGAGCAGCAGAATTGCGAAAAATTTATTGCCTTCTCAACCATTTCTTGGCTTCAAACTCCCATATCTCGCGAACGGATTGACCTAACCCAAAAATTCCTATTGCATCTGATAGTAGAAACAAGCCCGATTACAGCGGTATGTGTATTTTCTCCCTAGGCCATTCTGGTTAAGCGTTTGGAGCAGCAGAATTGCGAAAAATTTTTTGCCTTCTCAACCGTTTCTTGGATTCAAACTCCCATATCTCGCGAACGGATTAACCTAACCCAAAAATTCCTATTGCATCTGAAAGTAGAAACCCGCCCGATTACAACGGTATGTGAATTTTCTCCCTAGGCCATTCTGGTTAAGCGTTTGGAGCAGCAGAATTGCGAAAAATTTGTTGTCTTCTCAACCATTTCTTGGCTTCAAACTCCCATATCTCGCGAACGGATTGACCTAACCCAAAAATTCCTGTTGCGTCTGAAAGTAGAAGCTCGCCCGATTACAGCGGTATGTGTATTTTTTCCCCAGCCCATTCTGGTTAAGCGTTTGGAGCAGCAGAATTGCGAAAAATTTGTTGTCTCCTCAACCATTTCTTAGTTTCAAAGTCCCATATCTCGCGAATGGATTGACCAAACCCACAAATTCCTGCTGCGTCTGAAAGTAGAAACTAGCCCGATTACAACGGTATGTGTATTTTCTCCCTAGGCCATTCTGGTTAAGCGTTTGGAGCAGCAGAATTGCGAAAAATTTTTTGCCTTCTCAACCATTTCTTGGCTTCAAACTCCCATATCTCGCGAACGGATTGACCTAACTCAGAAATTCCTATTGCATCTGAAAGTAGAAACTAGCCCGATTACAGCGGTATGTGTATTTTCTCCCTAGGCCATTCTGGTTAAGCGTTTGGAGCAGCAGAATTGCGAACAATTTTTTGCCTTCTCAACCATTTCTTGGCTTCAAACTCCCATATCTCGCGAACGGATTGACCCAACCCAAAAATTCCTATTGCATCTGATAGTAGAAACTCGCCCGATTACAGCGGTGTGTGTATTTTTTCCCTAGGCCATTTTGGTTAAGCGTTTGGAGCAGCAGAATTGCGAGAAATTTTTTGCCTTCTCAACCATTTCTTGGCTTCAAACTCCCATATCTCGCGAACGGATTGACATAACCCAAAGTTCCTGCTGCGTCTGAAAGTAGAAACTCGCCCGATTTCAACGGTACGTGTATTTTTTCCCTAGGCCATTCTGGTTAAGCGTGAGGAGCAGCAGAATTGCGAAAAATTTTTTGCCTTCTCAAACATTTCTTACCTTCAAACTCCCATATCTCGCGAACGGATTGACCTAACCCAAAAATTCCTGTTGCATCTGAAAGTAGAAACTCGCCCGATTACAACGGTATGTGTATTTTTTCCCTAGCCCATTCTGGTCAAGCGTTTGGAGCAGCAGAATTGCGAAAAATTTGTTGTCTTCTCAACCATTTCTTAGCTTCAAACTCCCTTATCTCGCGAACGGATTAACCTAACCCAAAAATTCCTATTGCATCTGAAAGTAGAAACCCGCCCGATTACAACGGTATGTGTATTTTTTCCCTATGTCATTCTGGTTAAGCATTTGGAGCAGCAGAATTGCGAAAAATTTTTTGCCTTCTCAACCATTTCTTGGCTTCAAACTCCCATATCTCGCGAACGGATTGACCTAACCCAAAAATTCCTGTTGCGTCTGAAAGTAGAAGCTCGCCCGATTACAGCGGTATGTGTATTTTTTCCCCAGCCCATTCTGGTTAAGCGTTTGGAGCAGCAGAATTGCGAAAAATTTGTTGTCTCCTCAACCATTTCTTAGTTTCAAAGTCCCATATCTCGCGAATGGATTGACCAAACCCACAAATTCCTGCTGCGTCTGAAAGTAGAAACTAGCCCGATTACAACGGTATGTGTATTTTCTCCCTAGGCCATTCTGGTTAAGCGTTTGGAGCAGCAGAATTGCGAAAAATTTTTTGCCTTCTCAACCATTTCTTGGCTTCAAACTCCCATATCTCGCGAACGGATTGACCTAACTCAGAAATTCCTATTGCATCTGAAAGTAGAAACTAGCCCGATTACAGCGGTATGTGTATTTTCTCCCTAGGCCATTCTGGTTAAGCGTTTGGAGCAGCAGAATTGCGAACAATTTTTTGCCTTCTCAACCATTTCTTGGCTTCAAACTCCCATATCTCGCGAACGGATTGACCCAACCCAAAAATTCCTATTGCATCTGATAGTAGAAACTCGCCCGATTACAGCGGTGTGTGTATTTTTTCCCTAGGCCATTTTGGTTAAGCGTTTGGAGCAGCAGAATTGCGAGAAATTTTTTGCCTTCTCAACCATTTCTTGGCTTCAAACTCCCATATCTCGCGAACGGATTGACATAACCCAAAGTTCCTGCTGCGTCTGAAAGTAGAAACTCGCCCGATTTCAACGGTACGTGTATTTTTTCCCTAGGCCATTCTGGTTAAGCGTGAGGAGCAGCAGAATTGCGAAAAATTTTTTGCCTTCTCAAACATTTCTTACCTTCAAACTCCCATATCTCGCGAACGGATTGACCTAACCCAAAAATTCCTGTTGCATCTGAAAGTAGAAACTCGCCCGATTACAACGGTATGTGTATTTTTTCCCTAGCCCATTCTGGTCAAGCGTTTGGAGCAGCAGAATTGCGAAAAATTTGTTGTCTTCTCAACCATTTCTTAGCTTCAAACTCCCTTATCTCGCGAACGGATTAACCTAACCCAAAAATTCCTATTGCATCTGAAAGTAGAAACCCGCCCGATTACAACGGTATGTGTATTTTTTCCCTATGTCATTCTGGTTAAGCATTTGGAGCAGCAGAATTGCGAAAAATTTTTTGCCTTCTCAACCATTTCTTGGCTTCAAACTCCCATATCTCGCGAACGGATTGACCTAACCCAAAAATTCCTATTGCATCTGAAAGTAGAAACTCGCCCGATTACAGCGGTATGTGTATTTTTTCCCTAGGCCATTGTGGTTAAGCGTTTGGAGCAGCAGAATTGCGAAAAATTTGTTGTCTTCTCTACCATTTCTTGGCTTCAAACTCCCATATCTCGCGGACGGATCGACCTAACCCAAAAATTCCTGTTGCGTCTGAAAGTAGAAACTCGCCCGATTACAGCGGTATGTGTATTTTTTCCCCAGCCCATTCTGGTTAAGCGTTTGGAGCAGCAGAATTGCGAAAAATTTGTTGTCTCCTCAACCATTTCTTAGCGTCAAACTCCCATATCTCGCGAACGGATTGACCTAACCCAAAAATTCCTGTTGCATCTGAAAGTAGAAACTCGCCCGATTACAACGGTATGTGTATTTTTTCCCTAGGTCATTCTGGTTAAGCGTTTGGAGCAGCCGAATTGCGAAAAATTTTTTGCCTTCCCAACCATTCCTTGGCTTCAAACTCCCATATCTCGCGAACGGATTGACCTAACCCAAAAATTCCTATTGCATCTGAAAGTAGAAACTCGCCCGATTACAACGTTATGTGTATTTTTTCCCTAGGCCATTCTGGTTAAGCGTTTGGAGCAGCAGAATTGCGAAAAATTTTTTGCCTTCTCAACCATTTCTTGGCTTCAAACTCCCATATCTCGCGAACGGATTGACCTAACCCAAAAATTCCTATTGCATCTGAAAGTAGAAACTCGCCCGATTACAGCGGTATGTGTATTTTTTCCCTAGGCCATTCTGGTTAAGCGTTTAGAGCAGCAGAATTGCGAAAAATTTATTGCCTTCTCAACCATTTCTTGGCTTCAAACTCCCATATCTCGCGAACGGATTGACCTAACCCAAAAATTCCAATTGCATCTGAAAGTAGAAACTCGCCCGATTACAACGGTATGTGTATTTTTTCCCTAGGCCATGCTGGTTAAGCGTTTCGAGCAGCAGAAGTGCGAAAAATTTGTTGTCTTCTCAACCATTTTATGCTTCAAACTCCCATATCTCGCGAACGGATTGACCTAACCCAAAAATTCCTGTTGCGTCTGAAAGTAGAAACTCGCCCGATTACAGCGGTATGTGTATTTTTTCCCCAGCCCATTCTGGTTAAGCGTTTGGAGCAGCAGAATTGCGAAAAATTTGTTGTCTTCTCAACCATTTCTTTGCTTCAAACTCCCATATCTCGCGAACGGATTGACCTAACCCAAAAATTCCTATTGCATCTGAAAGTAGAAACTCGCCCGATTACAACGGTATGTGTATTTTCTCCCTAGGCCATTCTGGTTAAGCGTTTGCAGCAGCAGAATTGCGAAAAATTTTTTGCCTTCTCAACCATTTCTTGTCTTCAAACTCCCATATCTCGCGAACGGATTGACCTAACCCATAAATTCCTGTAGCGTCTGAAAGTAGAAACTCGCCCGATTACAGCGGTATGTGTATTTTTTCCCTAGCCCATTCTGGTTAAGCGTTTGGATCAGCAGAATTGCGAAAAATTTGTTGTCTTCTCAACCATTTCTTAGTTTCAAAGTCCCATATCCCGCGAACGGATTGACAAAACCCAAAAATTCCTGCTGCGTCTGAAAGTAGAAACTCGCCCGATTACAACGGTATGTGTATTTCTTCCCTAGGCCATTCTGGTTAAGCGTGTGGAGCAGCAGAATTGCGAAAAATTTTTTGCCTTCTCAACCATTTCTTGACTTCAAACTCCCATATCTCGCGAACGTATTGACCTAACCCAAAAATTCCTATTGCATCTGAAAGTAGAAACCCGCCCGATTACAACGGTATGTGAATTTTCTCCCTAGGCCATTCTGGTTAAGCGTTTGGAGCAGCAGAATTGCGAAAAATTTGTTGTCTTCTCAACCATTTCTTGGCTTCAAACTCCCATATCTCGCGAACGGATTGACCTAACCCAAAAATTCCTGTTGCGTCTGAAAGTAGAAACTCGCCCGATTACAGCGGTATGTGTATTTTTTCCCCAGCCCATTCTGGTTAAGCGTTTGGAGCAGCAGAATTGCGAAAAATTTGTTGTCTTCTCAACCATTTCTTTGCTTCAAACTGCCATATCTCGCGAACGGATTGACCTAACCCAAAAATTCCTATTGCATCTGAAAGTAGAAACTCGCCCGATTACAACGGTATGTGTATTTTTTCCCTAGGCCATTCTGGTTAAGCGTTTGCAGCAGCAGAATTGCGAAAAATTTTTTGCCTTCTCAACCATTTCTTGTCTTCAAACTCCCATATCTCGCGAACGGATTGACCTAACCCATAAATTCCTGTAGCGTCTGAAAGTAGAAACTCGCCCGATTACAGCGGTATGTGTATTTTTTCCCTAGCCCATTCTGGTTAAGCGTTTGGATCAGCAGAATTGCGAAAAATTTGTTGTCTTCTCAACCATTTCTTAGTTTCAAAGTCCCATAACCCGCGAACGGATTGACAAAACCCAAAAATTCCTGCTGCGTCTGAAAGTAGAAACTCGCCCGATTACAACGGTATGTGTATTTCTTCCCTAGGCCATTCTGGTTAAGCGTGTGGAGCAGCAGAATTGCGAAAAATTTTTTGCCTTCTCAACCATTTCTTGACTTCAAACTCCCATATCTCGCGAACGTATTGACCTAACCCAAAAATTCCTATTGCATCTGAAAGTAGAAACCCGCCCGATTACAACGGTATGTGAATTTTCTCCCTAGGCCATTCTGGTTAAGCGTTTGGAGCAGCAGAATTGCGAAAAATTTGTTGTCTTCTCAACCATTTCTTGGCTTCAAACTCCCATATCTCGCGAACGGATTGACCTAACCCAAAAATTCCTGTTGCGTCTGAAAGTAGAAACTCGCCCGATTACAGCGGTATGTGTATTTTCTCCCTAGGCCATTCTGGTTAAGCGTTTGGAGCAGCAGAATTGCCAACAATTTTTTGCCTTCTCAACCATTTCTTGGCTTCAAACTCCCATATCTCGCGAACGGATTGACCCAACCCAAAAATTCCTATTGCATCTGATAGTAGAAACTCGCCCGATTACAGCGGTGTGTGTATTTTTTCCCTAGGCCATTCTGGTTAAGCGTTTGGTGCAGCAGAATTGCGAGAAATTTTTTGCCTTCTCAACCATTTCTTGGCTTCAAACTCCCATATCTCGCGAACGGATTGACATAACCCAAAAATTCCTGCTGCGTCTGAAAGTAGAAACTCGCCCGATTTCAACGGTATGTGTATTTTTTCCCTAGGCCATTCTGGTTAAGCGTGTGGAGCAGCAGAATTGCGAAAAATTTTTTGCCTTCTCAACCATTTCTTAGCTTCAAACTCCCATATCTCGCGAACGGATTGACCTAACCCAAAAATTCCTGTTGCATCTGAAAGTAGAAACTCGCCCGATTACAACGGTATGTGTATTTTTTCCCTAGGCCATTCTGGTTAAACATTTGGAGCAGCAGAATTGCGAAAAATTTTTTGCCTTCTCAACCATTTCTTGGCTTCAAACTCCCATATCTCGCGAACGGATTGACCTAACCCAAAAATTCCTATTGCATCTGAAAGTAGAAACCCGCCCGATTACAACGGTATGTGAATTTTCTCCCTAGGCCATTCTGGTTAAGCGTTTGGAGCAGCAGAATTGCGAAAAATTTGTTGTCTTCTCAACCATTTCTTGGCTTCAAACTCCCATATCTCGCGAACGGATTGACCTAACCCAAAAATTCCTGTTGCGTCTGAAAGTAGAAACTCGCCCGATTACAGAGGTATGTGTATTTTTTCCCCAGCCCATTCTGGTTAAGCGTGTGGAGCAGCAGAATTGCGAGAAATTTTTTGCCTTCTCAACCATTTCTTGTCTTCAAACTCCCATATCTCGCGAACGGATTGACCTAACCCAAAAATTCCTATTGCACCTGAAAGTAGAAACTCGCCCGATTAGAACGGTATGTGTATTTTTTCCCTAGCCCATTCTGGTCAAGCGTTTGGAGCAGCAGAATTGCGAAAAATTTGTTGTCTTCTCAACCATTTCTTAGCTTCAAACTCCCTTATCTCGCGAACGGATTAACCTAACCCAAAAATTCCTATTGCATCTGAAAGTAGAAACCCGCCCGATTACAACGGTATGTGTATTTTTTCCCTATGTCATTCTGGTTAAGCGTGTGGAGCAGCAGAATTGCGAGAAATTTTTTGCCTTCTCAACCATTTCTTGGCTTCAAACTCCCATATCTCGCGAACGGATTGACATAACCCAAAAATTCCTGCTGCGTTTGAAAGTAGAAACTCGCCCGATTTCAACGGTATGTGTATTTTTTCCCTAGGCCATTCTGGTTAAGCGTGTGGAGCAGCAGAATTGCGAAAAATTTTTTGCCTTCTCAACCATTTCTTAGCTTCAAACTCCCATATCTCGCGAACGGATTGACCTAACCCAAAAATTCCGGTTGCATCTGAAAGTAGGAACTCGCCCGATTACAACGGTATGTGTATTTTTTCCCCAGCCCATTCTGGTCAAGCGTTTGGAGCAGCAGAATTGCGAAAAATTTGTTGTCTTCTCAACCATTTCTTAGCTTCAAACTCCCTTATCTCGCGAACGGATTAACCTAACCCAAAAATTCCTATTGCATCTGAAAGTAGAAACTCGCCCGATTACAACGGTATGTGTATTTTTTCCCTAGGCCATTCTGGTTAAGCGTTTGGAGCAGCAGAATTGCGAAAAATTTTTTGCCTTCTCAACCATTTCTTGGCTTCAAACTCCCATATCTCGCGAACGGATTGACCTAACCCAAAAATTCCTGCTGCGTCTGAAAGTAGAAACTCGCCCGATTTCAACGGTATGTGTATTTTTTCCCTAGGCCATTCTGGTTAAGCGTGTGGAGCAGCAGAATTGCGAAAAATTTTTTGCCTTCTCAACCATTTCTTGGCTTCAAACTCCCATATCTCGCGAACGGATTGACCTAACCCAAAAATTCCTGCTGCGTCTGAAAGTAGAAACTCGCCCGATTTCAACGGTATGTGTATTTTTTCCCAAGGCCATTCTGGTTAAGCGTGTGGAGCAGCAGAATTGCGAGAAATTTTTTGCCTTCTCAACCATTTCTTGTCTTCAAACTCCCATATCTCGCGAACGGATTGACCTAACCCAAAAATTCCTGCTGCGTCTGAAAGTAGAAACTCGCCCGATTTCAACGGTATGTGTATTTTTTCCCAAGGCCATTCTGGTTAAGCGTGTGGAGCAGCAGAATTGCGAGAAATTTTTTGCCTTCTCAACCATTTCTTGTCTTCAAACTCCCATACCTCGCGAACGGATTGACCTAACCCAAAAATTCCTATTGCACCTGAAAGTAGAAACTCGCCCGATTAGAACGGTATGTGTATTTTTTCCCTAGCCCATTCTGGTCAAGCGTTTGGAGCAGCAGAATTGCGAAAAATTTGTTGTCTTCTCAACCATTTCTTAGCTTCAAACTCCCTTATCTCGCGAACGGATTAACCTAACCCAAAAATTCCTATTGCATCTGAAAGTAGAAACCCGCCCGATTACAACGGTATGTGTATTTTTTCCCTATGTCATTCTGGTTAAGCATTTGGAGCAGCAGAATTGCGAAAAATTTTTTGCCTTCTCAACCATTTCTTGGCTTCAAATTCCCATATCTCGCGAACGGATTGACCTAACCCAAAAATTCCTGCTGCGTCTGAAAGTAGAAACTCGCCCGATTTCAACGGTATGTGTATTTTTCCCCTAGGCCATTCTGGTTAAGCGTGTGGAGCAGCAGAATTGCGAAAAATTTTTTGCCTTCTCAACCATTTCTTAGCTTCAAACTCCCATATCTCGCGAACTGATTGACCTAACCCAAAAATTCCGGTTGCATCTGAAAGTAGGAACTCGCCCGATTACAACGGTATGTGTATTTTTTCCCCAGCCCATTCTGGTCAAGCGTTTGGAGCAGCAGAATTGCGAAAAATTTGTTGTCTTCTCAACCATTTCTTAGCTTCAAACTCCCTTATCTCGCGAACGGATTAACCTAACCCAAAAATTCCTATTGCATCTGAAAGTAGAAACTCTCCCGATTACAACGGTATGTGTATTTTTTCCCTAGGCCATTCTGGTTAAGCGTTTGGATCAGCAGAATTGCGAAAAATTTGTTGTCTTCTCAACCATTTCTTAGCGTCAAACTCCCATATCTCGCGAACGGATTGACCTTACCCAAAAATTCCTGTTGCATCTGAAAGTAGAAACTCGCCCGATTACAACGGTATGTGTATTTTTTCCCTAGGCCATTCTGGTTAAGCGTGTGGAGCAGCAGAATTGCGAGAAATTTTTTGCCTTCTCAACCATTTCTTGGCTTCAAACTCCCATATCTCGCGAACGGATTGACATAACCCAAAAATTCCTGCTGCGTTTGAAAGTAGAAACTCGCCCGATTTCAACGGTATGTGTATTTTTTCCCTAGGCCATTCTGGTTAAGCGTGTGGAGCAGCAGAATTGCGAAAAATTTTTTGCCTTCTCAACCATTTCTTAGCTTCAAACTCCCATATCTCGCGAACGGATTGACCTAACCCAAAAATTCCGGTTGCATCTGAAAGTAGGAACTCGCCCGATTACAACGGTATGTGTATTTTTTCCCCAGCCCATTCTGGTCAAGCGTTTGGAGCAGCAGAATTGCGAAAAATTTGTTGTCTTCTCAACCATTTCTTAGCTTCAAACTCCCTTATCTCGCGAACGGATTAACCTAACCCAAAAATTCCTATTGCATCTGAAAGTAGAAACTCGCCCGATTACAACGGTATGTGTATTTTTTCCCTAGGCCATTCTGGTTAAGCGTTTGGAGCAGCAGAATTGCGAAAAATTTTTTGCCTTCTCAACCATTTCTTGTCTTCAAACTCCCATATCTCGCGAACGGATTGACCTAACCCAAAAATTCCTATTGCACCTGAAAGTAGAAACTCGCCCGATTAGAACGGTATGTGTATTTTTTCCCTAGCCCATTCTGGTCAAGCGTTTGGAGCAGCAGAATTGCGAAAAATTTGTTGTCTTCTCAACCATTTCTTAGCTTCAAACTCCCTTATCTCGCCAACGGATTAGCCTAACCCAAAAATTCCTATTGCATCTGAAAGTAGAAACCCGCCCGATTACAACGGTATGTGTATTTTTTCCCTATGTCATTCTGGTTAAGCATTTGGAGCAGCAGAATTGCGAAAAATTTGTTGTCTTCTCAACCATTTCTTGGCTTCAAACTCCCATATCTCGCGAACGGATTGACCTAACCCAAAAATTCCTGTTGCGTCTGAAAGTAGAAACTCGCCCGATTACAGCGGTATGTGTATTTTTTCCCCAGCCCATTGTGGTTAAGCGTTTGGATCAGCAGAATTGCGAAAGATTTGTAGTCTTTTCAACCATTTCTTAGTTTCAAAGTCCCATATCTCGCGAACGGATTGACCAAACCCAAAAATTCCTGCTGCGTCTGAAAGTAGAAACTCGCCCGATTACAACTGTATGCGTATTTTTTCCCCAGCCCATTCTGGTCAAGCGTTTGGAGCAGCAGAATTGCGAAAAATTTGTTGTCTTCTCAACCATTTCTTAGCTTCAAACTCCCTTATCTCGCGAACGGATTAACCTAACCCAAAAATTCCTATTGCATCTGAAAGTAGAAACTCGCCCGATTACAACGGTATGTGTATTTTTTCCCTAGGCCATTCTGGTTAAGCGTGTGGAGCAGAAGAATTGCGAGAAATTTTTTGCCTTCTCATCCATTTCTTGGCTTCAAACTCCCATATCTCGCGAACGGATTGACATAACCCAAAAATTCCTGCTGCGTCTGAAAAGTAGAAACTCGCCCGATTTCAACGGTATGTGTATTTTTTCCCTAGGCCATTCTGGTTAAGCGTGTGGAGCAGCAGAATTGCGAAAAATTTTTTGCCTTCCCAACCATTCCTTGGCTTCAAACTCCCATATCTCGCGAACGGATTGACCTAACCCAAAAATTCCGGTTGCATCTGAAAGTAGGAACTCGCCCGATTACAACGGTATGTGTATTTTTTCCCCAGCCCATTCTGGTCAAGCGTTTGGAGCAGCAGAATTGCGAAAAATTTGTTGTCTTCTCAACCATTTCTTAGCTTCAAACTCCCTTATCTCGCGAACGGATTAACCTAACCCAAAAATTCCTATTGCATCTGAAAGTAGAAACTCGCCCGATTACAACGGTATGTGTATTTTTTCCCTAGGCCATTCTGGTTAAGCGTTTGGAGCAGCAGAATTGCGAAAAATTTTTTGCCTTCTCAACCATTTCTTGTCTTCAAACTCCCATATCTCGCGAACGGATTGACCTAACCCAAAAATTCCTATTGCACCTGAAAGTAGAAACTCGCCCGATTAGAACGGTATGTGTATTTTTTCCCTAGCCCATTCTGGTCAAGCGTTTGGAGCAGCAGAATTGCGAAAAATTTGTTGTCTTCTCAACCATTTCTTAGCTTCAAACTCCCTTATCTCGCCAACGGATTAGCCTAACCCAAAAATTCCTATTGCATCTGAAAGTAGAAACCCGCCCGATTACAACGGTATGTGTATTTTTTCCCTATGTCATTCTGGTTAAGCATTTGGAGCAGCAGAATTGCGAAAAATTTGTTGTCTTCTCAACCATTTCTTGGCTTCAAACTCCCATATCTCGCGAACGGATTGACCTAACCCAAAAATTCCTGTTGCGTCTGAAAGTAGAAACTCGCCCGATTACAGCGGTATGTGTATTTTTTCCCCAGCCCATTGTGGTTAAGCGTTTGGATCAGCAGAATTGCGAAAGATTTGTAGTCTTTTCAACCATTTCTTAGTTTCAAAGTCCCATATCTCGCGAACGGATTGACCAAACCCAAAAATTCCTGCTGCGTCTGAAAGTAGAAACTCGCCCGATTACAACTGTATGCGTATTTTTTCCCCAGCCCATTCTGGTCAAGCGTTTGGAGCAGCAGAATTGCGAAAAATTTGTTGTCTTCTCAACCATTTCTTAGCTTCAAACTCCCTTATCTCGCGAACGGATTAACCTAACCCAAAAATTCCTATTGCATCTGAAAGTAGAAACTCGCCCGATTACAACGGTATGTGTATTTTTTCCCTAGGCCATTCTGGTTAAGCGTGTGGAGCAGAAGAATTGCGAGAAATTTTTTGCCTTCTCATCCATTTCTTGGCTTCAAACTCCCATATCTCGCGAACGGATTGACATAACCCAAAAATTCCTGCTGCGTCTGAAAAGTAGAAACTCGCCCGATTTCAACGGTATGTGTATTTTTTCCCTAGGCCATTCTGGTTAAGCGTGTGGAGCAGCAGAATTGCGAAAAATTTTTTGCCTTCCCAACCATTCCTTGGCTTCAAACTCCCATATCTCGCGAACGGATTGACCTAACCCAAAAATTCCTATTGCATCTGAAAGTAGAAACCCGCCCGATTACAACGGTATGTGAATTTTCTCCCTAGGTCATTCTGGTTAAGCGTTTGGAGCAGCAGAATTGCGAAAAATTTTTTGCCTTCTCAACCATTTCTTGGCTTCAAACTCCCATATCTCGCGAACGGATGACCTAACCCAAAAATTCCTATTGCATCTGAAAGTAGAAACTCGCCCGATTACAACGGTATGTGTATTTTCTCCCTAGGCCATTCTGGTTAAGCGTTTGGAGCAGCAGAATTGCGAAAAATTTTTTGCCTTCTCAACCATTTCTTGGCTTCAAACTCCCATATCTCGCGAACGGATTGACCTAACGCAAAAATTCCTGTTGCGTCTGAAAGTAGAAACTCGACCGTTTACAGCGGTATGTGTATTTTTACCCTAGGCCATTCTGGTTAAGCGTTTGGAGCAGCAGAATTGCGAAAAATTTTTTGCCTTCTCAACCATTTCTTGGCTTCAAACTCCCATATCTCGCGAACGGATTGACTTAACCCAAAAATTCCTGTAGCGTCTGAAAGTAGAAACTCGCCCGATTACAACGTTATGTGTATTTTTTCCCTAGCCCATTCTGGTTAAGCGTTTGGATCAGCAGAATTGCGAAAGATTTGTTGTCGTCTCAACCATTTCTTAGTTTCAAAGTCCCATATCTCGCGAACGGATTGACCAAACCCAAAAATTCCTGCTGCGTCTGAAAGTAGAAACTCGCCCGATTACAACTGTATGCGTATTTTTTCCCCAGCCCATTCTGGTCAAGCGTTTGGAGCAGCAGAATTGCGAAAAATTTGTTGTCTTCTCAACCATTTCTTAGCTTCAAACTCCCTTATCTCGCGAACGGATTAACCTAACCCAAAAATTCCTATTGCATCTGAAAGTAGAAACTCGCCCGATTACCACGGTATGTGTATTTTTTCCCTAGCCCATTCTGGTTAAGCGTTTGGAGCAGCAGAATTGCGAAAAATTTTTTGCCTTCTCAACCATTTCTTGGCTTCAAACTCCCAAATCTCGCGAACGGATTGACTTAACCCAAAAATTCCTGTAGCGTCTGAAAGTAGAAACTCGCCCGATTACAACGTTATGTGTATTTTTTCCCTAGCCCATTCTGGTTAAGCGTTTGGATCAGCAGAATTGCGAAAGATTTGTTGTCTTCTCAACCATTTCTTAGTTTCAAAGTCCCATATCTCGCGAACGGATTGACCAAACCCAAAAATTCCTGCTGCGTCTGAAAGTAGAAACTCGCCCGATTACAACTGTATGCGTATTTTTTCCCCAGCCCATTCTGGTCAAGCGTTTGGAGCAGCAGAATTGCGAAAAATTTGTTGTCTTCTCAACCATTTCTTAGCTTCAAACTCCCTTATCTCGCGAACGGATTAACCTAACCCAAAAATTCCTATTGCATCTGAAAGTAGAAACTCGCCCGATTACAACGGTATGTGTATTTTTTCCCTAGCCCATTCTGGTTAAGCGTTTGGAGCAGCAGAATTGCGAAAAATTTTTTGCCTTCTCAACCATTTCTTGGCTTCAAACTCCCATATCTCGCGAACGGATTGACCTAACGCAAAAATTCCTGTTGCGTCTGAAAGTAGAAACTCGACCGATTACAGCGGTATGTGTATTTTTACCCTAGGCCATTCTGGTTAAGCGTTTGGAGCAGCAGAATTGCGAAAAATTTTTTGCCTTCTCAACCATTTCTTGGCTTCAAACTCCCATATCTCGCGAACGGATTGACCTAACCCAAAAATTCCTATTGCACCTGAAAGTAGAAACTCGCCCGATTAGAACGGTATGTGTATTTTTTCCCTAGCCCATTCTGGTCAAGCGTTTGGAGCAGCAGAATTGCGAAAAATTTGTTGTCTTCTCAACCATTTCTTAGCTTCAAACTCCCTTATCTCGCCAACGGATTAGCCTAACCCAAAAATTCCTATTGCATCTGAAAGTAGAAACCCGCCCGATTACAACGGTATGTGTATTTTTTCCCTATGTCATTCTGGTTAAGCATTTGGAGCAGCAGAATTGCGAAAAATTTGTTGTCTTCTCAACCATTTCTTGGCTTCAAACTCCCATATCTCGCGAACGGATTGACCTAACCCAAAAATTCCTGTTGCGTCTGAAAGTAGAAACTCGCCCGATTACAGCGGTATGTGTATTTTTTCCCCAGCCCATTGTGGTTAAGCGTTTGGATCAGCAGAATTGCGAAAGATTTGTAGTCTTTTCAACCATTTCTTAGTTTCAAAGTCCCATATCTCGCGAACGGATTGACCAAACCCAAAAATTCCTGCTGCGTCTGAAAGTAGAAACTCGCCCGATTACAACTGTATGCGTATTTTTTCCCCAGCCCATTCTGGTCAAGCGTTTGGAGCAGCAGAATTGCGAAAAATTTGTTGTCTTCTCAACCATTTCTTAGCTTCAAACTCCCTTATCTCGCGAACGGATTAACCTAACCCAAAAATTCCTATTGCATCTGAAAGTAGAAACTCGCCCGATTACAACGGTATGTGTATTTTTTCCCTAGGCCATTCTGGTTAAGCGTGTGGAGCAGAAGAATTGCGAGAAATTTTTTGCCTTCTCATCCATTTCTTGGCTTCAAACTCCCATATCTCGCGAACGGATTGACATAACCCAAAAATTCCTGCTGCGTCTGAAAAGTAGAAACTCGCCCGATTTCAACGGTATGTGTATTTTTTCCCTAGGCCATTCTGGTTAAGCGTGTGGAGCAGCAGAATTGCGAAAAATTTTTTGCCTTCCCAACCATTCCTTGGCTTCAAACTCCCATATCTCGCGAACGGATTGACCTAACCCAAAAATTCCTATTGCATCTGAAAGTAGAAACCCGCCCGATTACAACGGTATGTGAATTTTCTCCCTAGGTCATTCTGGTTAAGCGTTTGGAGCAGCAGAATTGCGAAAAATTTTTTGCCTTCTCAACCATTTCTTGGCTTCAAACTCCCATATCTCGCGAACGGATGACCTAACCCAAAAATTCCTATTGCATCTGAAAGTAGAAACTCGCCCGATTACAACGGTATGTGTATTTTCTCCCTAGGCCATTCTGGTTAAGCGTTTGGAGCAGCAGAATTGCGAAAAATTTTTTGCCTTCTCAACCATTTCTTGGCTTCAAACTCCCATATCTCGCGAACGGATTGACCTAACGCAAAAATTCCTGTTGCGTCTGAAAGTAGAAACTCGACCGATTACAGCGGTATGTGTATTTTTACCCTAGGCCATTCTGGTTAAGCGTTTGGAGCAGCAGAATTGCGAAAAATTTTTTGCCTTCTCAACCATTTCTTGGCTTCAAACTCCCATATCTCGCGAACGGATTGACTTAACCCAAAAATTCCTGTAGCGTCTGAAAGTAGAAACTCGCCCGATTACAACGTTATGTGTATTTTTTCCCTAGCCCATTCTGGTTAAGCGTTTGGATCAGCAGAATTGCGAAAGATTTGTTGTCTTCTCAACCATTTCTTAGTTTCAAAGTCCCATATCTCGCGAACGGATTGACCAAACCCAAAAATTCCTGCTGCGTCTGAAAGTAGAAACTCGCCCGATTACAACTGTATGCGTATTTTTTCCCCAGCCCATTCTGGTCAAGCGTTTGGAGCAGCAGAATTGCGAAAAATTTGTTGTCTTCTCAACCATTTCTTAGCTTCAAACTCCCTTATCTCGCGAACGGATTAACCTAACCCAAAAATTCCTATTGCATCTGAAAGTAGAAACTCGCCCGATTACAACGGTATGTGTATTTTTTCCCTAGGCCATTCTGGTTAAGCGTGTGGAGCAGCAGAATTGCGAGAAATTTTTTGCCTTCTCAACCATTTCTTGGCTTCAAACTCCCATATCTCGCGAACGGATTGACATAACCCAAAAATTCCTGCTGCGTCCGAAAGTAGAAACTCGCCCGATTTCAACGGTATGTGTATTTTTTCCCTAGGCCATTCTGGTTAAGCGTGTGGAGCAGAAGAATTGCGAGAAATTTTTTGCCTTCTCATCCATTTCTTGGCTTCAAACTCCCATATCTCGCGAACGGATTGACATAACCCAAAAATTCCTGCTGCGTCTGAAAGTAGAAACTCGCCCGATTTCAACGGTATGTGTATTTTTTCCCTAGGCCATTCTGGTTAAGCGTGTGGAGCAGCAGAAGTGCGAAAAATTTGTTGTCTTCTCAACCATTTCTTAGCTTCAAACTCCCATATCTCGCGAACGGATTGACCTAACCCAAAAATTCCTGTTGCATCTGAAAGTAGAAACTCGCCCGATTACAACGGTATGTGTATTTCTTCCCTAGGCCATTCTGGTTAAGCGTGTGGAGCAGCAGAATTGCGAAAAATTTTTTGCCTTCTCAACCATTTCTTGACTTCAAACACCCATATCTCGCGAATGTATTGACCTAACCCAAAAATTCCTATTGCATCTGAAAGTAGAAACCCGCCCGATTACAACGGTATGTGAATTTTCTCCCTAGGCCATTCTGGTTAAGCGTTTGGAGCAGCAGAATTGCGAAAAATTTGTTGTCTTCTCAACCATTTCTTGGCTTCAAACTCCCATATCTCGCGAACGGATTGACCTAACCCAAAAATTCCTGTTGCGTCTGAAAGTAGAAACTCGCCCGATTACAGCGGTATGTGTATTTTTTCCCCAGCCCATTCTGGTTAAGCGTTTGGAGCAGCAGAATTGCGAAAAATTTGTTGTCTTCTCAACCATTTCTTTGCTTCAAACTCCCATATCTCGCGAACGGATTGACCTAACCCAAAAATTCCTATTGCATCTGAAAGTAGAAACTCGCCCGATTACAACGGTATGTGTATTTTTTCCCTAGGCCATTCTGGTTAAGCGTTTGCAGCAGCAGAATTGCGAAAAATTTTTTGCCTTCTCAACCATTTCTTGTCTTCAAACTCCCATATCTCGCGAACGGATTGACCTAACCCATAAATTCCTGTAGCGTCTGAAAGTAGAAACTCGCCCGATTACAACGGTATGTGTATTTTTTCCCTAGCCCATTCTGGTTAAGCGTTTGGATCAGCAGAATTGCGAAAAATTTGTTGTCTTCTCAACCATTTCTTAGTTTCAAAGTCCCATATCCCGCGAACGGATTGACAAAACCCAAAAATTCCTGCTGCGTCTGAAAGTAGAAACTCGCCCGATTACAACTGTATGCGTATTTTTTCCCCAGCCCATTCTGGTCAAGCGTTTGGAGCAGCAGAATTGCGAAAAATTTGTTGTCTTCTCAACCATTTCTTAGCTTCAAACTCCCTTATCTCGCGAACGGATTAACCTAACCCAAAAATTCCTATTGCATCTGAAAGTAGAAACTCGCCCGATTACAACGGTATGTGTATTTTTTCCCTAGCCCATTCTGGTTAAGCGTTTGGAGCAGCAGAATTGCGAAAAATTTTGTGCCTTCTCAACCATTTCTTGGCTTCAAACTCCCATATCTCGCGAACGGATTGACCTAACGCAAAAATTCCTGTTGCGTCTGAAAGTAGAAACTCGACCGATTACAGCGGTATGTGTATTTTTACCCTAGGCCATTCTGGTTAAGCGTTTGGAGCAACAGAATTGCGAAAAATTTTTTGCCTTCTCAACCATTTCTTGGCTTCAAACTCCCATATCTCGCGAACGGATTGACCTAACCCAAAAATTCCTATTGCACCTGAAAGTAGAAACTCGCCCGATTAGAACGGTATGTGTATTTTTTCCCTAGCCCATTCTGGTCAAGCGTTTGGAGCAGCAGAATTGCGAAAAATTTGTTGTCTTCTCAACCATTTCTTAGCTTCAAACTCCCTTATCTCGCGAACGGATTAACCTAACCCAAAAATTCCTATTGCATCTGAAAGTAGAAACTCGCCCGATTACCACGGTATGTGTATTTTTTCCCTAGCCCATTCTGGTTAAGCGTTTGGAGCAGCAGAATTGCGAAAAATTTTTTGCCTTCTCAACCATTTCTTGGCTTCAAACTCCCAAATCTCGCGAACGGATTGACTTAACCCAAAAATTCCTGTAGCGTCTGAAAGTAGAAACTCGCCCGATTACAACGTTATGTGTATTTTTTCCCTAGCCCATTCTGGTTAAGCGTTTGGATCAGCAGAATTGCGAAAGATTTGTTGTCTTCTCAACCATTTCTTAGTTTCAAAGTCCCATATCTCGCGAACGGATTGACCAAACCCAAAAATTCCTGCTGCGTCTGAAAGTAGAAACTCGCCCGATTACAACTGTATGCGTATTTTTTCCCCAGCCCATTCTGGTCAAGCGTTTGGAGCAGCAGAATTGCGAAAAATTTGTTGTCTTCTCAACCATTTCTTAGCTTCAAACTCCCTTATCTCGCGAACGGATTAACCTAACCCAAAAATTCCTATTGCATCTGAAAGTAGAAACTCGCCCGATTACAACGGTATGTGTATTTTTTCCCTAGCCCATTCTGGTTAAGCGTTTGGAGCAGCAGAATTGCGAAAAATTTTTTGCCTTCTCAACCATTTCTTGGCTTCAAACTCCCATATCTCGCGAACGGATTGACCTAACGCAAAAATTCCTGTTGCGTCTGAAAGTAGAAACTCGACCGATTACAGCGGTATGTGTATTTTTACCCTAGGCCATTCTGGTTAAGCGTTTGGAGCAGCAGAATTGCGAAAAATTTTTTGCCTTCTCAACCATTTCTTGGCTTCAAACTCCCATATCTCGCGAACGGATTGACCTAACCCAAAAATTCCTATTGCACCTGAAAGTAGAAACTCGCCCGATTAGAACGGTATGTGTATTTTTTCCCTAGCCCATTCTGGTCAAGCGTTTGGAGCAGCAGAATTGCGAAAAATTTGTTGTCTTCTCAACCATTTCTTAGCTTCAAACTCCCTTATCTCGCCAACGGATTAGCCTAACCCAAAAATTCCTATTGCATCTGAAAGTAGAAACCCGCCCGATTACAACGGTATGTGTATTTTTTCCCTATGTCATTCTGGTTAAGCATTTGGAGCAGCAGAATTGCGAAAAATTTGTTGTCTTCTCAACCATTTCTTGGCTTCAAACTCCCATATCTCGCGAACGGATTGACCTAACCCAAAAATTCCTGTTGCGTCTGAAAGTAGAAACTCGCCCGATTACAGCGGTATGTGTATTTTTTCCCCAGCCCATTGTGGTTAAGCGTTTGGATCAGCAGAATTGCGAAAGATTTGTAGTCTTTTCAACCATTTCTTAGTTTCAAAGTCCCATATCTCGCGAACGGATTGACCAAACCCAAAAATTCCTGCTGCGTCTGAAAGTAGAAACTCGCCCGATTACAACTGTATGCGTATTTTTTCCCCAGCCCATTCTGGTCAAGCGTTTGGAGCAGCAGAATTGCGAAAAATTTGTTGTCTTCTCAACCATTTCTTAGCTTCAAACTCCCTTATCTCGCGAACGGATTAACCTAACCCAAAAATTCCTATTGCATCTGAAAGTAGAAACTCGCCCGATTACAACGGTATGTGTATTTTTTCCCTAGGCCATTCTGGTTAAGCGTGTGGAGCAGAAGAATTGCGAGAAATTTTTTGCCTTCTCATCCATTTCTTGGCTTCAAACTCCCATATCTCGCGAACGGATTGACATAACCCAAAAATTCCTGCTGCGTCTGAAAAGTAGAAACTCGCCCGATTTCAACGGTATGTGTATTTTTTCCCTAGGCCATTCTGGTTAAGCGTGTGGAGCAGCAGAATTGCGAAAAATTTTTTGCCTTCCCAACCATTCCTTGGCTTCAAACTCCCATATCTCGCGAACGGATTGACCTAACCCAAAAATTCCTATTGCATCTGAAAGTAGAAACCCGCCCGATTACAACGGTATGTGAATTTTCTCCCTAGGTCATTCTGGTTAAGCGTTTGGAGCAGCAGAATTGCGAAAAATTTTTTGCCTTCTCAACCATTTCTTGGCTTCAAACTCCCATATCTCGCGAACGGATGACCTAACCCAAAAATTCCTATTGCATCTGAAAGTAGAAACTCGCCCGATTACAACGGTATGTGTATTTTCTCCCTAGGCCATTCTGGTTAAGCGTTTGGAGCAGCAGAATTGCGAAAAATTTTTTGCCTTCTCAACCATTTCTTGGCTTCAAACTCCCATATCTCGCGAACGGATTGACCTAACGCAAAAATTCCTGTTGCGTCTGAAAGTAGAAACTCGACCGATTACAGCGGTATGTGTATTTTTACCCTAGGCCATTCTGGTTAAGCGTTTGGAGCAGCAGAATTGCGAAAAATTTTTTGCCTTCTCAACCATTTCTTGGCTTCAAACTCCCATATCTCGCGAACGGATTGACTTAACCCAAAAATTCCTGTAGCGTCTGAAAGTAGAAACTCGCCCGATTACAACGTTATGTGTATTTTTTCCCTAGCCCATTCTGGTTAAGCGTTTGGATCAGCAGAATTGCGAAAGATTTGTTGTCTTCTCAACCATTTCTTAGTTTCAAAGTCCCATATCTCGCGAACGGATTGACCAAACCCAAAAATTCCTGCTGCGTCTGAAAGTAGAAACTCGCCCGATTACAACTGTATGCGTATTTTTTCCCCAGCCCATTCTGGTCAAGCGTTTGGAGCAGCAGAATTGCGAAAAATTTGTTGTCTTCTCAACCATTTCTTAGCTTCAAACTCCCTTATCTCGCGAACGGATTAACCTAACCCAAAAATTCCTATTGCATCTGAAAGTAGAAACTCGCCCGATTACAACGGTATGTGTATTTTTTCCCTAGGCCATTCTGGTTAAGCGTGTGGAGCAGCAGAATTGCGAGAAATTTTTTGCCTTCTCAACCATTTCTTGGCTTCAAACTCCCATATCTCGCGAACGGATTGACATAACCCAAAAATTCCTGCTGCGTCCGAAAGTAGAAACTCGCCCGATTTCAACGGTATGTGTATTTTTTCCCTAGGCCATTCTGGTTAAGCGTGTGGAGCAGAAGAATTGCGAGAAATTTTTTGCCTTCTCATCCATTTCTTGGCTTCAAACTCCCATATCTCGCGAACGGATTGACATAACCCAAAAATTCCTGCTGCGTCTGAAAGTAGAAACTCGCCCGATTTCAACGGTATGTGTATTTTTTCCCTAGGCCATTCTGGTTAAGCGTGTGGAGCAGCAGAAGTGCGAAAAATTTGTTGTCTTCTCAACCATTTCTTAGCTTCAAACTCCCATATCTCGCGAACGGATTGACCTAACCCAAAAATTCCTGTTGCATCTGAAAGTAGAAACTCGCCCGATTACAACGGTATGTGTATTTCTTCCCTAGGCCATTCTGGTTAAGCGTGTGGAGCAGCAGAATTGCGAAAAATTTTTTGCCTTCTCAACCATTTCTTGACTTCAAACACCCATATCTCGCGAATGTATTGACCTAACCCAAAAATTCCTATTGCATCTGAAAGTAGAAACCCGCCCGATTACAACGGTATGTGAATTTTCTCCCTAGGCCATTCTGGTTAAGCGTTTGGAGCAGCAGAATTGCGAAAAATTTGTTGTCTTCTCAACCATTTCTTGGCTTCAAACTCCCATATCTCGCGAACGGATTGACCTAACCCAAAAATTCCTGTTGCGTCTGAAAGTAGAAACTCGCCCGATTACAGCGGTATGTGTATTTTTTCCCCAGCCCATTCTGGTTAAGCGTTTGGAGCAGCAGAATTGCGAAAAATTTGTTGTCTTCTCAACCATTTCTTTGCTTCAAACTCCCATATCTCGCGAACGGATTGACCTAACCCAAAAATTCCTATTGCATCTGAAAGTAGAAACTCGCCCGATTACAACGGTATGTGTATTTTTTCCCTAGGCCATTCTGGTTAAGCGTTTGCAGCAGCAGAATTGCGAAAAATTTTTTGCCTTCTCAACCATTTCTTGTCTTCAAACTCCCATATCTCGCGAACGGATTGACCTAACCCATAAATTCCTGTAGCGTCTGAAAGTAGAAACTCGCCCGATTACAACGGTATGTGTATTTTTTCCCTAGCCCATTCTGGTTAAGCGTTTGGATCAGCAGAATTGCGAAAAATTTGTTGTCTTCTCAACCATTTCTTAGTTTCAAAGTCCCATATCCCGCGAACGGATTGACAAAACCCAAAAATTCCTGCTGCGTCTGAAAGTAGAAACTCGCCCGATTACAACGGTATGTGTATTTCTTCCCTAGGCCATTCTGGTTAAGCGTGTGGAGCAGCAGAATTGCGAAAAATTTTTTGCCTTCTCAACCATTTCTTGACTTCAAACTCCCATATCTCGCGAACGTATTGACCTAACCCAAAAATTCCTATTGCATCTGAAAGTAGAAACCCGCCAGATTACAACGGTATGTGAATTTTCTCCCTAGGCCATTCTGGTTAAGCGTTTGGAGCAGCAGAATTGCGAAAAAATTGTTGTCTTCTCAACCATTTCTTGGCTTCAAACTCCCATATCTCGCGAACGGATTGACCTAACCCAAAAATTCCTGTTGCGTCTGAAAGTAGAAACTCGCCCGATTACAGCGGTATGTGTATTTTCTCCCTAGGCCATTCTGGTTAAGCGTTTGGAGCAGCAGAATTGCGAACAATTTTTTGCCTTCTCAACCATTTCTTGGCTTCAAACTCCCATATCTCGCGAACGGATTGACCCAACCCAAAAATTCCTATTGCATCTGATAGTAGAAACTCGCCCGATTACAACGGTATGTGTATTTTCTCCCTAGGCCATTCTGGTTAAGCGTTTGGAGCAGCAGAATTGCGAAAAATTTTTTGCCTTCTCAACCATTTCTTGGCTTCAAACTCCCATATCTCGCGAACGGATTGACCTAACGCAAAAATTCCTGTTGCGTCTGAAAGTAGAAACTCGACCGATTACAGCGGTATGTGTATTTTTACCCTAGGCCATTCTGGTTAAGCGTTTGGAGCAGCAGAATTGCGAAAAATTTTTTGCCTTCTCAACCATTTCTTGGCTTCAAACTCCCATATCTCGCGAACGGATTGACTTAACCCAAAAATTCCTGTAGCGTCTGAAAGTAGAAACTCGCCCGATTACAACGTTATGTGTATTTTTTCCCTAGCCCATTCTGGTTAAGCGTTTGGATCAGCAGAATTGCGAAAGATTTGTTGTCTTCTCAACCATTTCTTAGTTTCAAAGTCCCATATCTCGCGAACGGATTGACCAAACCCAAAAATTCCTGCTGCGTCTGAAAGTAGAAACTCGCCCGATTACAACTGTATGCGTATTTTTTCCCCAGCCCATTCTGGTCAAGCGTTTGGAGCAGCAGAATTGCGAAAAATTTGTTGTCTTCTCAACCATTTCTTAGCTTCAAACTCCCTTATCTCGCGAACGGATTAACCTAACCCAAAAATTCCTATTGCATCTGAAAGTAGAAACTCGCCCGATTACAACGGTATGTGTATTTTTTCCCTAGGCCATTCTGGTTAAGCGTGTGGAGCAGCAGAATTGCGAGAAATTTTTTGCCTTCTCAACCATTTCTTGGCTTCAAACTCCCATATCTCGCGAACGGATTGACATAACCCAAAAATTCCTGCTGCGTCCGAAAGTAGAAACTCGCCCGATTTCAACGGTATGTGTATTTTTTCCCTAGGCCATTCTGGTTAAGCGTGTGGAGCAGAAGAATTGCGAGAAATTTTTTGCCTTCTCATCCATTTCTTGGCTTCAAACTCCCATATCTCGCGAACGGATTGACATAACCCAAAAATTCCTGCTGCGTCTGAAAGTAGAAACTCGCCCGATTTCAACGGTATGTGTATTTTTTCCCTAGGCCATTCTGGTTAAGCGTGTGGAGCAGCAGAAGTGCGAAAAATTTGTTGTCTTCTCAACCATTTCTTAGCTTCAAACTCCCATATCTCGCGAACGGATTGACCTAACCCAAAAATTCCTGTTGCATCTGAAAGTAGAAACTCGCCCGATTGCAACGGTATGTGTATTTCTTCCCTAGGCCATTCTGGTTAAGCGTGTGGAGCAGCAGAATTGCGAAAAATTTTTTGCCTTCTCAACCATTTCTTGACTTCAAACACCCATATCTCGCGAATGTATTGACCTAACCCAAAAATTCCTATTGCATCTGAAAGTAGAAACCCGCCCGATTACAACGGTATGTGAATTTTCTCCCTAGGCCATTCTGGTTAAGCGTTTGGAGCAGCAGAATTGCGAACAATTTTTTGCCTTCTCAACCATTTCTTGGCTTCAAACTCCCATATCTCGCGAACGGATTGACCCAACCCAAAAATTCCTATTGCATCTGATAGTAGAAACTCGCCCGATTACAACGGTATGTGTATTTTCTCCCTAGGCCATTCTGGTTAAGCGTTTGGAGCAGCAGAATTGCGAAAAATTTTTTGCCTTCTCAACCATTTCTTGGCTTCAAACTCCCATATCTCGCGAACGGATTGACCTAACGCAAAAATTCCTGTTGCGTCTGAAAGTAGAAACTCGACCGATTACAGCGGTATGTGTATTTTTACCCTAGGCCATTCTGGTTAAGCGTTTGGAGCAGCAGAATTGCGAAAAATTTTTTGCCTTCTCAACCATTTCTTGGCTTCAAACTCCCATATCTCGCGAACGGATTGACTTAACCCAAAAATTCCTGTAGCGTCTGAAAGTAGAAACTCGCCCGATTACAACGTTATGTGTATTTTTTCCCTAGCCCATTCTGGTTAAGCGTTTGGATCAGCAGAATTGCGAAAGATTTGTTGTCTTCTCAACCATTTCTTAGTTTCAAAGTCCCATATCTCGCGAACGGATTGACCAAACCCAAAAATTCCTGCTGCGTCTGAAAGTAGAAACTCGCCCGATTACAACTGTATGCGTATTTTTTCCCCAGCCCATTCTGGTCAAGCGTTTGGAGCAGCAGAATTGCGAAAAATTTGTTGTCTTCTCAACCATTTCTTAGCTTCAAACTCCCTTATCTCGCGAACGGATTAACCTAACCCAAAAATTCCTATTGCATCTGAAAGTAGAAACTCGCCCGATTACAACGGTATGTGTATTTTTTCCCTAGGCCATTCTGGTTAAGCGTGTGGAGCAGCAGAATTGCGAGAAATTTTTTGCCTTCTCAACCATTTCTTGGCTTCAAACTCCCATATCTCGCGAACGGATTGACATAACCCAAAAATTCCTGCTGCGTCCGAAAGTAGAAACTCGCCCGATTTCAACGGTATGTGTATTTTTTCCCTAGGCCATTCTGGTTAAGCGTGTGGAGCAGAAGAATTGCGAGAAATTTTTTGCCTTCTCATCCATTTCTTGGCTTCAAACTCCCATATCTCGCGAACGGATTGACATAACCCAAAAATTCCTGCTGCGTCTGAAAGTAGAAACTCGCCCGATTTCAACGGTATGTTTTTTTTTTCCCTAGGCCATTCTGGTTAAGCGTGTGGAGCAGCAGAAGTGCGAAAAATTTGTTGTCTTCTCAACCATTTCTTAGCTTCAAACTCCCATATCTCGCGAACGGATTGACCTAACCCAAAAATTCCTGTTGCATCTGAAAGTAGAAACTCGCCCGATTGCAACGGTATGTGTATTTCTTCCCTAGGCCATTCTGGTTAAGCGTGTGGAGCAGCAGAATTGCGAAAAATTTTTTGCCTTCTCAACCATTTCTTGACTTCAAACACCCATATCTCGCGAATGTATTGACCTAACCCAAAAATTCCTATTGCATCTGAAAGTAGAAACCCGCCCGATTACAACGGTATGTGAATTTTCTCCCTAGGCCATTCTGGTTAAGCGTTTGGAGCAGCAGAATTGCGAAAAATTTGTTGTCTTCTCAACCATTTCTTGGCTTCAAACTCCCATATCTCGCGAACGGATTGACCTAACCCAAAAATTCCTGTTGCGTCTGAAAGTAGAAACTCGCCCGATTACAGCGGTATGTGTATTTTTTCCCCAGCCCATTCTGGTTAAGCGTTTGGAGCAGCAGAATTGCGAAAAATTTGTTGTCTTCTCAACCATTTCTTTGCTTCAAACTCCCATATCTCGCGAACGGATTGACCTAACCCAAAAATTCCTATTGCATCTGAAAGTAGAAACTCGCCCGATTACAACGGTATGTGTATTTTTTCCCTAGGCCATTCTGGTTAAGCGTTTGCAGCAGCAGAATTGCGAAAAATTTTTTGCCTTCTCAACCATTTCTTGTCTTCAAACTCCCATATCTCGCGAACGGATTGACCTAACCCATAAATTCCTGTAGCGTCTGAAAGTAGAAACTCGCCCGATTACAACGGTATGTGTATTTTTTCCCTAGCCCATTCTGGTTAAGCGTTTGGATCAGCAGAATTGCGAAAAATTTGTTGTCTTCTCAACCATTTCTTAGTTTCAAAGTCCCATATCCCGCGAACGGATTGACAAAACCCAAAAATTCCTGCTGCGTCTGAAAGTAGAAACTCGCCCGATTACAACGGTATGTGTATTTCTTCCCTAGGCCATTCTGGTTAAGCGTGTGGAGCAGCAGAATTGCGAAAAATTTTTTGCCTTCTCAACCATTTCTTGACTTCAAACTCCCATATCTCGCGAACGTATTGACCTAACCCAAAAATTCCTATTGCATCTGAAAGTAGAAACCCGCCCGATTACAACGATATGTGAATTTTCTCCCTAGGCCATTCTGGTTAAGCGTTTGGAGCAGCAGAATTGCGAAAAATTTGTTGTCTTCTCAACCATTTCTTAGTTTCAAAGTCCCATATCTCGCGAACGGATTGACCAAACCCAAAAATTCCTGCTGCGTCTGAAAGTAGAAACTCGCCCGATTACAACTGTATGCGTATTTTTTCCCCAGCCCATTCTGGTCAAGCGATTGGAGCAGCAGAATTGCGAAAAATTTGTTGTCTTCTCAACCATTTCTTAGCTTCAAACTCCCTTATCTCGCGAACGGATTAACCTAACCCAAAAATTCCTATTGCATCTGAAAGTAGAAACTCGCCCGATTACAGCGGTATGTGTATTTTTTCCCCAGCCCATTCTGGTTAAGCGTTTGGAGCAGCAGAATTGCGAAAAATTTGTTGTCTTCTCAACCATTTCTTTGCTTCAAACTCCCATATCTCGCGAACGGATTGACCTAACCCAAAAATTCCTATTGCATCTGAAAGTAGAAACTCGCCCGATTACAACGGTATGTGTATTTTTTCCCTAGGCCATTCTGGTTAAGCGTTTGCAGCAGCAGAATTGCGAAAAATTTTTTGCCTTCTCAACCATTTCTTGTCTTCAAACTCCCATATCTCGCGAACGGATTGACCTAACCCATAAATTCCTGTAGCGTCTGAAAGTAGAAACTCGCCCGATTACAACGGTATGTGTATTTTTTCCCTAGCCCATTCTGGTTAAGCGTTTGGATCAGCAGAATTGCGAAAAATTTGTTGTCTTCTCAACCATTTCTTTGTTTCAAAGTCCCATATCCCGCGAACGGATTGACAAAACCCAAAAATTCCTGCTGCGTCTGAAAGTAGAAACTCGCCCGATTACAACGGTATGTGTATTTCTTCCCTAGGCCATTCTGGTTAAGCGTGTGGAGCAGCAGAATTGCGAAAAATTTTTTGCCTTCTCAACCATTTCTTGACTTCAAACTCCCATATCTCGCGAACGTATTGACCTAACCCAAAAATTCCTATTGCATCTGAAAGTAGAAACCCGCCCGATTACAACGATATGTGAATTTTCTCCCTAGGCCATTCTGGTTAAGCGTTTGGAGCAGCAGAATTGCGAAAAATTTGTTGTCTTCTCAACCATTTCTTAGTTTCAAAGTCCCATATCTCGCGAACGGATTGACCAAACCCAAAAATTCCTGCTGCGTCTGAAAGTAGAAACTCGCCCGATTACAACTGTATGCGTATTTTTTCCCCAGCCCATTCTGGTCAAGCGATTGGAGCAGCAGAATTGCGAAAAATTTGTTGTCTTCTCAACCATTTCTTAGCTTCAAACTCCCTTATCTCGCGAACGGATTAACCTAACCCAAAAATTCCTATTGCATCTGAAAGTAGAAACTCGCCCGATTACAACGGTATGTGTATTTTTTCCCTAGGCCATTCTGGTTAAGCGTGTGGAGCAGCAGAATTGCGAGAAATTTTTTGCCTTCTCAACCATTTCTTGGCTTCAAACTCCCATATCTCGCGAACGGATTGACATAACCCAAAAATTCCTGCTGCGTCCGAAAGTAGAAACTCGCCCGATTTCAACGGTATGTGTATTTTTTCCCTAGGCCATTCTGGTTAAGCGTGTGGATCAGCAGAATTGCGAAAAATTTGTTGTCTTCTCAACCATTTCTTAGTTTCAAAGTCCCATATCCCGCGAACGGATTGACCTAACCCAAAAATTCCTGTTGCATCTGAAAGTAGAAACTCGCCCGATTACAACGGTATGTGTATTTCTTCCCTAGGCCATTCTGGTTAAGCGTGTGGAGCAGCAGAATTGCGAAAAATTTTTTGCCTTCTCAACCATTTCTTGACTTCAAACACCCATATCTCGCGAATGTATTGACCTAACCCAAAAATTCCTATTGCATCTGAAAGTAGAAACCCGCCCGATTACAACGGTATGTGAATTTTCTCCCTAGGCCATTCTGGTTAAGCGTTTGGAGCAGCAGAATTGCGAAAAATTTGTTGTCTTCTCAACCATTTCTTTGCTTCAAACTCCCATATCTCGCGAACGGATTGACCTAACCCAAAAATTCCTATTGCATCTGAAAGTAGAAACTCGCCCGATTACAACGGTATGTGTATTTTTTCCCTAGGCCATTCTGGTTAAGCGTTTGCAGCAGCAGAATTGCGAAAAATTTTTTGCCTTCTCAACCATTTCTTGTCTTCAAACTCCCATATCTCGCGAACGGATTGACCTAACCCATAAATTCCTGTAGCGTCTGAAAGTAGAAACTCGCCCGATTACAACGGTATGTGTATTTTTTCCCTAGCCCATTCTGGTTAAGCGTTTGGATCAGCAGAATTGCGAAAAATTTGTTGTCTTCTCAACCATTTCTTAGTTTCAAAGTCCCATATCCCGCGAACGGATTGACAAAACCCAAAAATTCCTGCTGCGTCTGAAAGTAGAAACTCGCCCGATTACAACGGTATGTGTATTTCTTCCCTAGGCCATTCTGGTTAAGCGTGTGGAGCAGCAGAATTGCGAAAAATTTTTTGCCTTCTCAACCATTTCTTGACTTCAAACTCCCATATCTCGCGAACGTATTGACCTAACCCAAAAATTCCTATTGCATCTGAAAGTAGAAACCCGCCCGATTACAACGATATGTGAATTTTCTCCCTAGGCCATTCTGGTTAAGCGTTTGGAGCAGCAGAATTGCGAAAAATTTGTTGTCTTCTCAACCATTTCTTAGTTTCAAAGTCCCATATCTCGCGAACGGATTGACCAAACCCAAAAATTCCTGCTGCGTCTGAAAGTAGAAACTCGCCCGATTACAACTGTATGCGTATTTTTTCCCCAGCCCATTCTGGTCAAGCGTTTGGAGCAGCAGAATTGCGAAAAATTTGTTGTCTTCTCAACCATTTCTTAGCTTCAAACTCCCTTATCTCGCGAACGGATTAACCTAACCCAAAAATTCCTATTGCATCTGAAAGTAGAAACTCGCCCGATTACAACGGTATGTGTATTTTTTCCCTAGGCCATTCTGGTTAAGCGTGTGGAGCAGCAGAATTGCGAGAAATTTTTTGCCTTCTCAACCATTTCTTGGCTTCAAACTCCCATATCTCGCGAACGGATTGACATAACCCAAAAATTCCTGCTGCGTCCGAAAGTAGAAACTCGCCCGATTTCAACGGTATGTGTATTTTTTCCCTAGGCCATTCTGGTTAAGCGTGTGGAGCAGAAGAATTGCGAGAAATTTTTTGCCTTCTCATCCATTTCTTGGCTTCAAACTCCCATATCTCGCGAACGGATTGACATAACCCAAAAATTCCTGCTGCGTCTGAAAGTAGAAACTCGCCCGATTTCAACGGTATGTGTATTTTTTCCCTAGGCCATTCTGGTTAAGCGTGTGGAGCAGCAGAAGTGCGAAAAATTTGTTGTCTTCTCAACCATTTCTTAGCTTCAAACTCCCATATCTCGCGAACGGATTGACCTAACCCAAAAATTCCTGTTGCATCTGAAAGTAGAAACTCGCCCGATTACAACGGTATGTGTATTTCTTCCCTAGGCCATTCTGGTTAAGCGTGTGGAGCAGCAGAATTGCGAAAAATTTTTTGCCTTCTCAACCATTTCTTGACTTCAAACACCCATATCTCGCGAATGTATTGACCTAACCCAAAAATTCCTATTGCATCTGAAAGTAGAAACCCGCCCGATTACAACGGTATGTGAATTTTCTCCCTAGGCCATTCTGGTTAAGCGTTTGGAGCAGCAGAATTGCGAAAAATTTGTTGTCTTCTCAACCATTTCTTTGCTTCAAACTCCCATATCTCGCGAACGGATTGACCTAACCCAAAAATTCCTATTGCATCTGAAAGTAGAAACTCGCCCGATTACAACTGTATGTGTATTTTTTCCCTAGGCCATTCTGGTTAAGCGTTTGCAGCAGCAGAATTGCGAAAAATTTTTTGCCTTCTCAACCATTTCTTGTCTTCAAACTCCCATATCTCGCGAACGGATTGACCTAACCCATAAATTCCTGTAGCGTCTGAAAGTAGAAACTCGCCCGATTACAACGGTATGTGTATTTTTTCCCTAGCCCATTCTGGTTAAGCGTTTGGATCAGCAGAATTGCGAAAAATTTGTTGTCTTCTCAACCATTTCTTAGTTTCAAAGTCCCATATCCCGCGAACGGATTGACAAAACCCAAAAATTCCTGCTGCGTCTGAAAGTAGAAACTCGCCCGATTACAACGGTATGTGTATTTCTTCCCTAGGCCATTCTGGTTAAGCGTGTGGAGCAGCAGAATTGCGAAAAATTTTTTGCCTTCTCAACCATTTCTTGACTTCAAACTCCCATATCTCGCGAACGTATTGACCTAACCCAAAAATTCCTATTGCATCTGAAAGTAGAAACCCGCCCGATTACAACGATATGTGAATTTTCTCCCTAGGCCATTCTGGTTAAGCGTTTGGAGCAGCAGAATTGCGAAAAATTTGTTGTCTTCTCAACCATTTCTTAGTTTCAAAGTCCCATATCTCGCGAACGGATTGACCAAACCCAAAAATTCCTGCTGCGTCTGAAAGTAGAAACTCGCCCGATTACAACTGTATGCGTATTTTTTCCCCAGCCCATTCTGGTCAAGCGTTTGGAGCAGCAGAATTGCGAAAAATTTGTTGTCTTCTCAACCATTTCTTAGCTTCAAACTCCCTTATCTCGCGAACGGATTAACCTAACCCAAAAATTCCTATTGCATCTGAAAGTAGAAACTCGCCCGATTACAACGGTATGTGTATTTTTTCCCTAGGCCATTCTGGTTAAGCGTGTGGAGCAGCAGAATTGCGAGAAATTTTTTGCCTTCTCAACCATTTCTTGGCTTCAAACTCCCATATCTCGCGAACGGATTGACATAACCCAAAAATTCCTGCTGCGTCCGAAAGTAGAAACTCGCCCGATTTCAACGGTATGTGTATTTTTTCCCTAGGCCATTCTGGTTAAGCGTGTGGAGCAGAAGAATTGCGAGAAATTTTTTGCCTTCTCATCCATTTCTTGGCTTCAAACTCCCATATCTCGCGAACGGATTGACATAACCCAAAAATTCCTGCTGCGTCTGAAAGTAGAAACTCGCCCGATTTCAACGGTATGTGTATTTTTTCCCTAGGCCATTCTGGTTAAGCGTGTGGAGCAGCAGAAGTGCGAAAAATTTGTTGTCTTCTCAACCATTTCTTAGCTTCAAACTCCCATATCTCGCGAACGGATTGACCTAACCCAAAAATTCCTGTTGCATCTGAAAGTAGAAACTCGCCCGATTACAACGGTATGTGTATTTCTTCCCTAGGCCATTCTGGTTAAGCGTGTGGAGCAGCAGAATTGCGAAAAATTTTTTGCCTTCTCAACCATTTCTTGACTTCAAACACCCATATCTCGCGAATGTATTGACCTAACCCAAAAATTCCTATTGCATCTGAAAGTAGAAACCCGCCCGATTACAACGGTATGTGAATTTTCTCCCTAGGCCATTCTGGTTAAGCGTTTGGAGCAGCAGAATTGCGAAAAATTTGTTGTCTTCTCAACCATTTCTTGGCTTCAAACTCCCATATCTCGCGAACGGATTGACCTAACCCAAAAATTCCTGTTGCGTCTGAAAGTAGAAACTCGCCCGATTACAGCGGTATGTGTATTTTTTCCCCAGCCCATTCTGGTTAAGCGTTTGGAGCAGCAGAATTGCGAAAAATTTGTTGTCTTCTCAACCATTTCTTTGCTTCAAACTCCCATATCTCGCGAACGGATTGACCTAACCCAAAAATTCCTATTGCATCTGAAAGTAGAAACTCGCCCGATTACAACGGTATGTGTATTTTTTCCCTAGGCCATTCTGGTTAAGCGTTTGCAGCAGCAGAATTGCGAACAATTTTTTGCCTTCTCAACCATTTCTTGGCTTCAAACTCCCATATCTCGCGAACGGATTGACCCAACCCAAAAATTCCTATTGCATCTGATAGTAGAAACTCGCCCGATTACAGCGGTGTGTGTATTTTTTCCCTAGGCCATTCTGGTTAAGCGTTTGGAGCAGCAGAATTGCGAGAAATTTTTTGCCTTCTCAACCATTTCTTGGCTTCAAACTCCCATGTCTCGCGAACGGATTGACATAACCCAAAAATTCCTGCTGCGTCTGAAAGTAGAAACTCGCCCGATTTCAACGGAATGTGTATTTTTTCCCTAGGCCATTCTGGTTAAGCGTGTGGAGCAGCAGAATTGCGAAAAATTTTTTGCCTTCTCAACCATTTCTTAGCTTCAAACTCCCATATCTCGCGAACGGATTGACCTAACCCAAAAATTCCTGTTGCATCTGAAAGTAGAAACTCGCCCGATTACAACGGTATGTGTATTTTTTCCCTAGGCCATTCTGGTTAAACATTTGGAGCAGCAGAATTGCGAAAAATTTTTTGCCTTCTCAACCATTTCTTGGCTTCAAACTCCCATATCTCGCGAACGGATTGACCTAACCCAAAAATTCCTATTGCATCTGAAAGTAGAAACCCGCCCGATTACAACGGTATGTGAATTTTCTCCCTAGGCCACTCTGGTTAAGCGTTTGGAGCAGCAGAATTGCGAAAAATTTGTTGTCTTCTCAACCATTTCTTGGCTTCAAACTCCCATATCTCGCGAACGGATTGACCTAACCCAAAAATTCCTGTTGCGTCTGAAAGTAGAAACTCGCCCGATTACAGCGGTATGTGTATTTTTTCCCCAGCCCATTCTGGTTAAGCGTGTGGAGCAGCAGAATTGCGAGAAATTTTTTTCCTTCTCAACCATTTCTTGGCTTCAAACTCCCATATCTCGCGAACGGATTGACATAACCCAAAAATTCCTGCTGCGTCTGAAAGTAGAAACTCGCCCGATTTCAACGGTATGTGTATTTTTTCCCTAGGCCATTCTGGTTAAGCGTGTGGAGCAGCAGAATTGCGAAAAATTTTTTGCCTTCTCAACCATTTCTTAGCTTCAAACTCCCATATCTCGCGAACGGATTGACCTAACCCAAAAATTCCGGTTGCATCTGAAAGTAGGAACTCGCCCGATTACAACGGTATGTGTATTTTTTCCCCAGCCCATTCTGGTCAAGCGTTTGGAGCAGCAGAATTGCGAAAAATTTGTTGCCTTCTCAACCATTTCTTAGCTTCAAACTCCCTTATCTCGCGAACGGATTAACCTAACCCAAAAATTCCTATTGCATCTGAAAGTAGAAACTCGCCCGATTACAACGGTATGTGTATTTTTTCCCTAGGCCATTCTGGTTAAGCGTTTGGAGCAGCAGAATTGCGAAAAATTTTTTGCCTTCTCAACCATTTCTTGTCTTCAAACTCCCATATCTCGCGAACGGATTGACCTAACCCAAAAATTCCTATTGCACCTGAAAGTAGAAACTCGCCCGATTAGAACGGTATGTGTATTTTTTCCCTAGCCCATTCTGGTCAAGCGTTTGGAGCAGCAGAATTGCGAAAAATTTGTTGTCTTCTCAACCATTTCTTAGCTTCAAACTCCCTTATCTCGCGAACGGATTAACCTAACCCAAAAATTCCTATTGCATCTGAAAGTAGAAACCCGCCCGATTACAACGGTATGTGTATTTTTTCCCTATGTCATTCTGGTTAAGCATTTGGAGCAGCAGAATTGCGAAAAATTTTTTGCCTTCTCAACCATTTCTTGGCTTCAAACTCCCATATCTCGCGAACGGATTGACCTAACCCAAAAATTCCTGCTGCGTCTGAAAGTAGAAACTCGCCCGATTTCAACGGTATGTGTATTTTTTCCCTAGGCCATTCTGGTTAAGCGTGTGGAGCAGCAGAATTGCGAAAAATTTTTTGCCTTCTCAACCATTTCTTAGCTTCAAACTCCCATATCTCGCGAACTGATTGACCTAACCCAAAAATTCCGGTTGCATCTGAAAGTAGGAACTCGCCCGATTACAACGGTATGTGTATTTTTTCCCCAGCCCATTCTGGTCAAGCGTTTGGAGCAGCAGAATTGCGAAAAATTTGTTGCCTTCTCAACCATTTCTTAGCTTCAAACTCCCTTATCTCGCGAACGGATTAACCTAACCCAAAAATTCCTATTGCATCTGAAAGTAGAAACTCGCCCGATTACAACGGTATGTGTATTTTTTCCCTAGGCCATTCTGGTTAAGCGTTTGGAGCAGCAGAATTGCGAAAAATTTTTTGCCTTCTCAACCATTTCTTGTCTTCAAACTCCCATATCTCGCGAACGGATTGACCTAACCCAAAAATTCCTATTGCACCTGAAAGTAGAAACTCGCCCGATTAGAACGGTATGTGTATTTTTTCCCTAGCCCATTCTGGTCAAGCGTTTGGAGCAGCAGAATTGCGAAAAATTTGTTGTCTTCTCAACCATTTCTTAGCTTCAAACTCCCTTATCTCGCGAACGGATTAACCTAACCCAAAAATTCCTATTGCATCTGAAAGTAGAAACCCGCCCGATTACAACGGTATGTGTATTTTTTCCCTATGTCATTCTGGTTAAGCATTTGGAGCAGCAGAATTGCGAAAAATTTTTTGCCTTCTCAACCATTTCTTGGCTTCAAACTCCCATATCTCGCGAACGGATTGACCTAACCCAAAAATTCCTGCTGCGTCTGAAAGTAGAAACTCGCCCGATTTCAACGGTATGTGTATTTTTTCCCTAGGCCATTCTGGTTAAGCGTGTGGAGCAGCAGAATTGCGAAAAATTTTTTGCCTTCTCAACCATTTCTTAGCTTCAAACTCCCATATCTCGCGAACTGATTGACCTAACCCAAAAATTCCGGTTGCATCTGAAAGTAGGAACTCGCCCGATTACAACGGTATGTGTATTTTTTCCCCAGCCCATTCTGGTCAAGCGTTTGGAGCAGCAGAATTGCGAAAAATTTGTTGCCTTCTCAACCATTTCTTAGCTTCAAACTCCCTTATCTCGCGAACGGATTAACCTAACCCAAAAATTCCTATTGCATCTGAAAGTAGAAACTCGCCCGATTACAACGGTATGTGTATTTTTTCCCTAGGCCATTCTGGTTAAGCGTTTGGAGCAGCAGAATTGCGAAAAATTTTTTGCCTTCTCAACCATTTCTTGTCTTCAAACTCCCATATCTCGCGAACGGATTGACCTAACCCAAAAATTCCTATTGCACCTGAAAGTAGAAACTCGCCCGATTAGAACGGTATGTGTATTTTTTCCCTAGCCCATTCTGGTCAAGCGTTTGGAGCAGCAGAATTGCGAAAAATTTGTTGTCTTCTCAACCATTTCTTAGCTTCAAACTCCCTTATCTCGCGAACGGATTAACCTAACCCAAAAATTCCTATTGCATCTGAAAGTAGAAACCCGCCCGATTACAACGGTATGTGTATTTTTTCCCTATGTCATTCTGGTTAAGCATTTGGAGCAGCAGAATTGCGAAAAATTTTTTGCCTTCTCAGCCATTTCTTGGCTTCAAACTCCCATATCTCGCGAACGGATTGACCTAACCCAAAAATTCCTGCTGCGTCTGAAAGTAGAAACTCGCCCGATTTCAACGGTATGTGTATTTTTTCCCTAGGCCATTCTGGTTAAGCGTGTGGAGCAGCAGAATTGCGAAAAATTTTTTGCCTTCTCAACCATTTCTTAGCTTCAAACTCCCATATCTCGCGAACTGATTGACCTAACCCAAAAATTCCGGTTGCATCTGAAAGTAGGAACTCGCCCGATTACAACGGTATGTGTATTTTTTCGCCAGCCCATTCTGGTCAAGCGTTTGGAGCAGCAGAATTGCGAAAAATTTGTTGCCTTCTCAACCATTTCTTAGCTTCAAACTCCCTTATCTCGCGAACGGATTAACCTTACCCAAAAATTCCTATTGCATCTGAAAGTAGAAACTCGCCCGATTACAACGGTATGTGTATTTTTTCCCTAGGCCATTCTGGTTAAGCGTTTGGAGCAGCAGAATTGCGAAAAATTTTTTGCCTTCTCAACCATTTCTTGTCTTCAAACTCCCATATCTCGCGAACGGATTGACCTAACCCAAAAATTCCTATTGCACCTGAAAGTAGAAACTCGCCCGATTAGAACGGTATGTGTATTTTTTCCCTAGCCCATTCTGGTCAAGCGTTTGGAGCAGCAGAATTGCGAAAAATTTGTTGTCTTCTCAACCATTTCTTAGCTTCAAACTCCCATATCTCGCGAACGGATTGACCTAACCCAAAAATTCCTATTGCGTCTGAAAGTAGAAACTCGACCGATTACAGCGGTATGTGTATTTTTACCCTAGGCCATTCTGGTTAAGCGTTTGGAGCAGCAGAATTGCGAAAAATTTTTTGCCTTCTCAACCATTTCTTGGCTTCAAACTCCCATATCTCGCGAACGGATTGTCTTAACCCAAAAATTCCTGTAGCGTCTGAAAGTAGAAACTCGCCCGATTACAATGTTATGTGTATTTTTTCCCTAGCCCATTCTGGTTAAGCGTTTGGATCAGCAGAATTGCGAAAGATTTGTTGTCTTCTCAACCATTTCTTAGTTTCAAAGTCCCATATCTCGCGAACGGATTGACCAAACCCAAAAATTCCTGCTGCGTCTGAAAGTAGAAACTCGCCCGATTACAACTGTATGCGTATTTTTTCCCCAGCCCATTCTGGTCAAGCGTTTGGAGCAGCAGAATTGCAAAAAATTTGTTGTCTTCTCAACCATTTCTTAGCTTCAAACTCTCTTATCTCGCGAACGGATTAACCTAACCCAAAAATTCCTATTGCATCTGAAAGTAGAAACTCGCCCGATTACAATGGTATGTGTATTTATTCCCTAGGCCATTCTGGTTAAGCGTGTGGAGCAGCAGAATTGCGAAAAATTTTTTGCCTTCTCAACCATTTCTTAGCTTCAAACTCCCATATCTCGCGAACGGATTGACCTAACCCAAAAATTCCGGTTGCATCTGAAAGTAGGAACTCGCCCGATTACAACGGTATGTGTATTTTTTCCCCAGCCCATTCTGGTCAAGCGTTTGGAGCAGCAGAATTGCGAAAAATTTGTTGCCTTCTCAACCATTTCTTAGCTTCAAACTCCCTTATCTCGCGAACGGATTAACCTAACCCAAAAATTCCTATTGCATCTGAAAGTAGAAACTCGCCCGATTACAACGGTATGTGTATTTTTTCCCTAGGCCATTCTGGTTAAGCGTTTGGAGCAGCAGAATTGCGAAAAATTTTTTGCCTTCTCAACCATTTCTTGTCTTCAAACTCCCATATCTCGCGAACGGATTGACCTAACCCAAAAATTCCTATTGCACCTGAAAGTAGAAACTCGCCCGATTAGAACGGTATGTGTATTTTTTCCCTAGCCCATTCTGGTCAAGCGTTTGGAGCAGCAGAATTGCGAAAAATTTGTTGTCTTCTCAACCATTTCTTAGCTTCAAACTCCCTTATCTCGCGAACGGATTAACCTAACCCAAAAATTCCTATTGCATCTGAAAGTAGAAACCCGCCCGATTACAACGGTATGTGTATTTTTTCCCTATGTCATTCTGGTTAAGCATTTGGAGCAGCAGAATTGTGAAAAATTTTTTGCCTTCTCAACCATTTCTTGGCTTCAAACTCCCATATCTCGCGAACGGATTGACCTAACCCAAAAATTCCTGCTGCGTCTGAAAGTAGAAACTCGCCCGATTTCAACGGTATGTGTATTTTTTCCCTAGGCCATTCTGGTTAAGCGTGTGGAGCAGCAGAATTGCGAAAAATTTTTTGCCTTCTCAACCATTTCTTAGCTTCAAACTCCCATATCTCGCGAACTGATTGACCTAACCCAAAAATTCCGGTTGCATCTGAAAGTAGGAACTCGCCCGATTACAACGGTATGTGTATTTTTTCCCCAGCCCATTCTGGTCAAGCGTTTGGAGCAGCAGAATTGCGAAAAATTTGTTGTCTTCTCAACCATTTCTTAGCTTCAAACTCCCTTATCTCGCGAACGGATTAACCTAACCCAAAAATTCCTATTGCATCTGAAAGTAGAAACTCTCCCGATTACAACGGTATGTGTATTTTTTCCCTAGGCCATTCTGGTTAAGCGTTTGGAGCAGCAGAATTGCGAAAAATTTGTTGTCTTCTCAACCATTTCTTAGCGTCAAACTCCCATATCTCGCGAACGGATTGACCTAACCCAAAAATTCCTGTTGCATCTGAAAGTAGAAACTCGCCCGATTACAACGGTATGTGTATTTTTTCCCTAGGCCATTCTGGTTAAGCGTTTGGAGCAGCAGAATTGCGAAAAATTTTTTGCCTTCCCAACCATTCCTTGGCTTCAAACTCCCATATCTCGCGAACGGATTGACCTAACCCAAAAATTCCTATTGCATCTGAAAGTAGAAACCCGCCCGATTACAACGGTATGTGAATTTTCTCCCTAGGCCATTCTGGTTAAGCGTTTGGAGCAGCAGAATTGCGAAAAATTTTTTGCCTTCTCAACCATTTCTTGGCTTCAAACTCCCATATCTCGCGAACGGATTGACCTAACCCAAAAATTCCTATTGCATCTGAAAGTAGAAACTCGCCCGATTACAACGGTATGTGTATTTTCTCCCTAGGCCATTCTGGTTAAGCGTTTGGAGCAGCAGAATTGCGAAAAATTTTTTGCCTTCTCAACCGTTTCTTGGCTTCAAACTCCCATATCTCGCGAACGGATTGACCTAACTCAAAAATTCCTGTTGCGTCTGAAAGTAGAAACTCGACCGATTACAGCGGTATGTGTATTTTTACCCTAGGCCATTCTGGTTAAGCGTTTGGAGCAGCAGAATTGCGAAAAATTTTTTGCCTTCTCAACCATTTCTTGGCTTCAAACTCCCATATCTCGCGAACGGATTGACTTAACCCAAAAATTCCTGTAGCGTCTGAAAGTAGAAACTCGCCCGATTACAATGTTATGTGTATTTTTTCCCTAGCCCATTCTGGTTAAGCGTTTGGATCAGCAGAATTGCGAAAGATTTGTTGTCTTCTCAACCATTTCTTAGTTTCAAAGTCCCATATCTCGCGAACGGATTGACCAAACCAAAAAATTCCTGCTGCGTCTGAAAGTAGAAACTCGCCCGATTACAACTGTATGCGTATTTTTTCCCCAGCCCATTCTGGTCAAGCGTTTGGAGCAGCAGAATTGCAAAAAATTTGTTGTCTTCTCAACCATTTCTTAGCTTCAAACTCTCTTATCTCGCGAACGGATTAACCTAACCCAAAAATTCCTATTGCATCTGAAAGTAGAAACTCGCCCGATTACAATGGTATGTGTAGTTATTCCCTAGGCCATTCTGGTTAAGCGTGTGGAGCAGCAGAATTGCGAGAAATTTTTTGCCTTCTCAACCATTTCTTGGCTTCAAACTCCCATATCTCGCGAACGGATTGACATAACCCAAAAATTCCTGCTGCGTCTGAAAGTAGAAACTCGCCCGATTTCAACGGTATGTGTATTTTTTCCCTAGGCCATTCTGGTCAAGCGTTTGGAGCAGCAGAATTGCGAAAAATTTGTTGTCTTCTCAACCATTTCTTAGCTTCAAACTCCCTTATCTCGCGAACGGATTAACCTAACCCAAAAATTCCTATTGCATCTGAAAGTAGAAACTCGCCCAATTACAACGGTATGTGTATTTTTTCCCTAGGCCATTCTGGTTAAGCGTTTGGAGCAGCAGAATTGCGAAAAATTTTTTGCCTTCTCAACCATTTCTTGTCTTCAAACTCCCATATCTCGCGAACGGATTGACCTAACCCAAAAATTCCTATTGCACCTGAAAGTAGAAACTCGCCCGATTAGAACGGTATGTGTATTTTTTCCCTAGCCCATTCTGGTCAAGCGTTTGGAGCAGCAGAATTGCGAAAAATTTGTTGTCTTCTCAACCATTTCTTAGCTTCAAACTCCCTTATCTCGCCAACGGATTAACCTAACCCAAAAATTCCTATTGCATCTGAAAGTAGAAACCCGCCCGATTACAACGGTATGTGTATTTTTTCCCTATGTCATTCTGGTTAAGTATTTGGAGCAGCAGAATTGCGAAAAATTTTTTGCCTTCTCAACCATTTCTTGGCTTCAAACTCCCATATCTCGCGAACGGATTGACCTAACCCAAAAATTCCTATTGCATCTGAAAGTAGAAACACGCCCGATTACAGCGGTATGTGTATTTTTTCCCTAGGCCATTGTGGTTAAGCGTTTGGAGCAGCAGAATTGCGAAAAATTTGTTGTCTTCTCAACCATTTCTTGGCTTCAAACTCCCATATCTCGCGAACGGATTGACCTAACCCAAAAATTCCTGTTGCGTCTGAAAGTAGAAACTCGCCCGATTACAGCGGTATGTGTATTTTTTCCCCAGCCCATTGTGGTTAAGCGTTTGGATCAGCAGAATTACGAAAGATTTGTAGTCTTCTCAACCATTTCTTAGTTTCAAAGTCCCATATCTCGCGAACGGATTGACCAAACCCAAAAATTCCTGCTGCGTCTGAAAGTAGAAACTCGCCCGATTACAACTGTATGCGTATTTTTTCCCCAGCCCATTCTGGTCAAGCGTTTGGAGCAGCAGAATTGCGAAAAATTTGTTGTCTTCTCAACCATTTCTTAGCTTCAAACTCCCTTATCTCGCGAACGGATTAACCTAACCCAAAAATTCCTATTGCATCTGAAAGTAGAAACTCGCCCGATTACAACGGTATGTGTATTTTTTCCCTAGGCCATTCTGGTTAAGCGTGTGGAGCAGCAGAATTGCGAGAAATTTTTTGCCTTCTCAACCATTTCTTGGCTTCAAACTCCCATATCTCGCGAACGGATTGACATAACCCAAAAATTCCTGCTGCGTCTGAAAGTAGAAACTCGCCCGATTTCAACGGTATGTGTATTTTTTCCCTAGGCCATTCTGGTCAAGCGTTTGGAGCAGCAGAATTGCGAAAAATTTGTTGTCTTCTCAACCATTTCTTAGCTTCAAACTCCCTTATCTCGCGAACGGATTAACCTAACCCTAAAATTCCTATTGCATCTGAAAGTAGAAACTCGCCCGATTACAACGGTATGTGTATTTTTTCCCTAGGCCATTCTGGTTAAGCGTTTGGAGCAGCAGAATTGCGAAAAATTTTTTGCCTTCTCAACCATTTCTTGTCTTCAAACTCCCATATCTCGCGAACGGATTGACCTAACCCAAAAATTCCTATTGCACCTGAAAGTAGAAACTCGCCCGATTAGAACGGTATGTGTATTTTTTCCCTAGCCCATTCTGGTCAAGCGTTTGGAGCAGCAGAATTGCGAAAAATTTGTTGTCTTCTCAACCATTTCTTAGCTTCAAACTCCCTTATCTCGCCAACGGATTAACCTAACCCAAAAATTCCTATTGCATCTGAAAGTAGAAACCCGCCCGATTACAACGGTATGTGTATTTTTTCCCTATGTCATTCTGGTTAAGCATTTGGAGCAGCAGAATTGCGAAAAATTTTTTGCCTTCTCAACCATTTCTTGGCTTCAAACTCCCATATCTCGCGAACGGATTGACCTAACCCAAAAATTCCTATTTCATCTGAAAGTAGAAACTCGCCCGATTACAGCGGTATGTGTATTTTTTCCCTAGGCCATTGTGGTTAAGCGTTTGGAGCAGCAGAATTGCGAAAAATTTGTTGTCTTCTCAACCATTTCTTGGCTTCAAACTCCCATATCTCGCGAACGGATTGACCTAACCCAAAAATTCCTGTTGCGTCTGAAAGTAGAAACTCGCCCGATTACAGCGGTATGTGTATTTTTTCCCCAGCCCATTGTGGTTAAGCGTTTGGATCAGCAGAATTGCGAAAGATTTGTAGTCTTCTCAACCATTTCTTAGTTTCAAAGTCCCATATCTCGCGAACGGATTGACCAAACCCAAAAATTCCTGCTGCGTCTGAAAGTAGAAACTCGCCCGATTACAACTGTATGCGTATTTTTTCCCCAGCCCATTCTGGTCAAGCGTTTGGAGCAGCAGAATTGCGAAAAATTTGTTGTCTTCTCAACCATTTCTTAGCTTCAAACTCCCTTATCTCGCGAACGGATTAACCTAACCCAAAAATTCCTATTGCATCTGAAAGTAGAAACTCGCCCGATTACAACGGTATGTGTATTTTTTCCCTAGGCCATTCTGGTTAAGCGTGTGGAGCAGAAGAATTGCGAGAAATTTTTTGCCTTCTCATCCATTTCTTGGCTTCAAACTCCCATATCTCGCGAACGGATTGACATAACCAAAAAATTCCTGCTGCGTCTGAAAAGTAGAAACTCGCCCGATTTCAACGGTATGTGTATTTTTTCCCTAGGCCATTCTGGTTAAGCGTGTGGAGCAGCAGAATTGCGAAAAATTTTTTGCCTTCCCAACCATTCCTTGGCTTCAAACTCCCATATCTCGCGAACGGATTGACCTAACCCAAAAATTCCTATTGCATCTGAAAGTAGAAACCCGCCCGATTACAACGGTATGTGAATTTTCTCCCTAGGCCATTCTGGTTAAGCGTTTGGAGCAGCAGAATTGCGAAAAATTTTTTGCCTTCTCAACCATTTCTTGGCTTCAAACTCCCATATCTCGCGAACGGATTGACCTAACCCAAAAATTCCTATTGCATCTGAAAGTAGAAACTCGCCCGATTACAACGGTATGCGTATTTTCTCCCTAGGCCATTCTGGTTAAGCGTTTGGAGCAGCAGAATTGCGAAAAATTTTTTGCCTTCTCAACCATTTCTTGGCTTCAAACTCCCATATCTCGCGAACGGATTGACCTAACGCAAAAATTCCTGTTGCGTCTGAAAGTAGAAACTCGACCGATTACAGCGGTATGTGTATTTTTACCCTAGGCCATTCTGGTTAAGCGTTTGGAGCAGCAGAATTGCGAAAAATTTTTTGCCTTCTCAACCATTTCTTGGCTTCAAACTCCCATATCTCGCGAACGGATTGACTTAACCCAAAAATTCCTGTAGCGTCTGAAAGTAGAAACTCGCCCGATTACAACGTTATGTGTATTTTTTCCCTAGCCCATTCTGGTTAAGCGTTTGGATCAGCAGAATTGCGAAAGATTTGTTGTCTTCTCAACCAATTCTTAGTTTCAAAGTCCCATATCTCGCGAACGGATTGACCAAACCCAAAAATTCCTGCTGCGTCTGAAAGTAGAAACTCGCCCGATTACAACTGTATGCGTATTTTTTCCCCAGCCCATTCTGGTCAAGCGTTTGGAGCAGCAGAGTTGCGAAAAATTTGTTGTCTTCTCAACCATTTCTTAGCTTCAAACTCCCTTATCTCGCGAACGGATTAACCTAACCCAAAAATTCCTATTGCATCTGAAAGTAGAAACTCGCCCGATTACAACGGTATGTGTATTTTTTCCCTAGGCCATTCTGGTTAAGCGTGTGGAGCAGCAGAATTGCGAGAAATTTTTTGCCTTCTCAACCATTTCTTGGCTTCAAACTCCCATATCTCGCGAACGGATTGACATAACCCAAAAATTCCTGCTGCGTCTGAAAGTAGAAACTCGCCCGATTTCAACGGTATGTGTATTTTTTCCCTAGGCCATTCTGGTTAAGCGTGTGGAGCAGAAGAATTGCGAGAAATTTTTTGCCTTCTCATCCATTTCTTGGCTTCAAACTCCCATATCTCGCGAACGGATTGACATAACCCAAAAATTCCTGCTGCGTCTGAAAGTAGAAACTCGCCCGATTTCAACGGTATGTGTATTTTTTCCCTAGGCCATTCTGGTTAAGCGTGTGGAGCAGCAGAATTGCGAAAAATTTTTTGCCTTCCCAACCATTCCTTGGCTTCAAACTCCCATATCTCGCGAACGGATTGACCTAACCCAAAAATTCCTATTGCATCTGAAAGTAGAAACCCGCCCGATTACAACGGTATGTGTATTTTCTCCCTAGGCCATTCTGGTTAAGCGTTTGAAGCAGCAGAATTGCGAAAAATTTTTTGCCTTCTCAACCATTTCTTGGCTTCAAACTCCCATATCTCGCGAACGGATTGACCTAACGCAAAAATTCCTGTTGCGTCTGAAAGTAGAAACTCGACCGATTACAGCGGTATGTGTATTTTTACCCTAGGCCATTCTGGTTAAGCGTTTGGAGCAGCAGAATTGCGAAAAATTTTTTGCCTTCTCAACCATTTCTTGGCTTCAAACTCCCATATCTCGCGAACGGATTGACTTAACCCAAAAATTCCTGTAGCGTCTGAAAGTAGAAACTCGCCCGATTACAATGTTATGTGTATTTTTTCCCTAGCCCATTCTGGTTAAGCGTTTGGATCAGCAGAATTGCGAAAGATTTGTTGTCTTCTCAACCATTTCTTAGTTTCAAAGTCCCATATCTCGCGAACGGATTGACCAAACCCAAAAATTCCTGCTGCGTCTGAAAGTAGAAACTCGCCCGATTACAACTGTATGCGTATTTTTTCCCCAGCCCATTCTGGTCAAGCGTTTGGAGCAGCAGAATTGCGAAAAATTTGTTGTCTTCTCAACCATTTCTTAGCTTCAAACTCCCTTATCTCGCGAACGGATTAACCTAACCCAAAAATTCCTATTGCATCTGAAAGTAGAAACTCGCCCGATTACAACGGTATGTGTATTTTTTCCCTAGGCCATTCTGGTTAAGCGTGTGGAGCAGCAGAATTGCGAGAAATTTTTTGCCTTCTCAACCATTTCTTGGCTTCAAACTCCCATATCTCGCGAACGGATTGACATAACCCAAAAATTCCTGCTGCGTCTGAAAGTAGAAACTCGCCCGATTTCAACTGTATGTGTATTTTTTCCCTAGGCCATTCTGGTTAAGCGTGTGGAGCAGCAGAATTGCGAAAAATTTTTTGCCTTCTCAACCATTTCTTAGCTTCAAACTCCCATATCTCGCGAACGGATTGACCTAACCCAAAAATTCCGGTTGCATCTGAAAGTAGGAACTCGCCCGATTACAACGGTATGTGTATTTTTTCCCCAGCCCATTCTGGTCAAGCGTTTGGAGCAGCAGAATTGCGAAAAATTTGTTGTCTTCTCAACCATTTCTTAGCTTCAAACTCCCTTATCTCGCGAACGGATTAACCTAACCCAAAAATTCCTATTGCATCTGAAAGTAGAAACTCGCCCGATTACAACGGTATGTGTATTTTTTCCCTAGGCCATTCTGGTTAAGCGTTTGGAGCAGCAGAATTGCGAAAAATTTTTTGCCTTCTCAACCATTTCTTGGCTTCAAACTCCCATATCTCGCGAACGGATTGACCCAACCCAAAAATTCCTATTGCATCTGAAAGTAGAAACCCGCCCGATTACAACGGTATGTGTATTTTTTCCCTATGTCATTCTGGTTAAGCATTTGGAGCAGCAGAATTGCGAAAAATTTTTTGCCTTCTCAACCATTTCTTGGCTTCAAACTCCCATATCTCGCGAACGGATTGACCTAACCCAAAAATTCCTATTGCATCTGAAAGTAGAAACTCGCCCGATTACAGCGGTATGTGTATTTTTTCACTAGGCCATTGTGGTTAAGCTTTTGGAGCAGCAGAATTGCGAAAAATTTGTTGTCTTCTCAACCATTTCTTGGCTTCAAACTCCCATATCTCGCGAACGGATTGACCTAACCCAAAAATTCCTGTTGCGTCTGAAAGTAGAAACTCGCCCGATTACAGCGGTATGTGTATTTTTTCCCCAGCCCATTGTGGTTAAGCGCTTGGAGCAGCAGAATTGCGAAAAATTTGTTATCTTCTCAACCATTTCTTAGCGTCAAACTCCCATATCTCGCGAACGGATTGACCTAACCCAAAAATTCCTGTTGCACCTGAAAGTAGAAACTCGCCCGATTAGAACGGTATGTGTATTTTTTCCCTAGCCCATTCTGGTCATGCGTTTGGAGCAGCAGAATTGCGAAAAATTTGTTGTCTTCTCAACCATTTCTTAGCTTCAAACTCCCTTATCTCGCGAACGGATTAACCTAACCCAAAAATTCCTATTGCATCTGAAAGTAGAAACCCGCCCGATTACAACGGTATGTGTATTTTTTCCCTATGTCATTCTGGTTAAGCATTTGGAGCAGCTGAATTGCGAAAAATTTTTTGCCTTCTCAACCATTTCTTGGCTTCAAACTCCCATATCTCGCGAACGGATTGACCTAACCCAAAAATTCCTATTGCATCTGAAAGTAGAAACTCGCCCGATTACAACGGTATGTGTATTTTCTCCCTAGGCCATTCTGGTTAAGCGTTTGGAGCAGCAGAATTGCGAAAAATTTTTTGCCTTCTCAACCATTTCTTGGCTTCAAACTCCCATATCTCGCGAACGGATTGACCTAACTCAAAAATTCCTGTTGCGTCTGAAAGTAGAAACTCGACCGATTACAGCGGTATGTGTATTTTTACCCTAGGCCATTCTGGTTAAGCGTTTGGAGCAGCAGAATTGCGAAAAATTTTTTGCCTTCTCAACCATTTCTTGGCTTCAAACTCCCATATCTCGCGAACGGATTGACTTAACCCAAAAATTCCTGTAGCGTCTGAAAGTAGAAACTCGCCCGATTTCAACGGTATGTGTATTTTTTCCCTAGGCCATTCTGGTTAAGCGTTTGGAGCAGCAGAATTGCGAAAAATTTTTTGCCTTCTCAACCATTTCTTGGCTTCAAACTCCCATATCTCGCGAACGGATTGTCCTAACCCAAAAATTCCTGTTGCATCTGAAAGTAGAAACTCGCCCGATTACAACGGTATGTGTATTTTTTCCCTAGGCCATTCTGGTTAAGCGTGTGGAGCAGCAGAATTGCGAGAAATTTTTTGCCTTCTCAACCATTTCTTGGCTTCAAACTCCCATATCTCGCGAACGGATTGACATAACCCAAAAATTCCTGCTGCGTCTGAAAGTAGAAACTCGCCCGATTTCAACGGTATGTGTATTTTTTCCCTAGGCCATTCTGGTTAAGCGTGTGGAGCAGCAGAATTGCGAAAAATTTTTTGCCTTCTCAACCATTTCTTAGCTTCAAACTCCCATATCTCGCGAACGGATTGACCTAACCCAAAAATTCCGGTTGCATCTGAAAGTAGGAACTCGCCCGATTACAACGGTATGTGTATTTTTTCCCCAGCCCATTCTGGTCAAGCGTTTGGAGCAGCAGAATTGCGAAAAATTTTTTGCCTTCTCAACCATTTCTTGTCTTCAAACTCCCATATCTCGCGAACGGATTGACCTAACCCAAAAATTCCTATTGCACCTGAAAGTAGAAACTCGCCCGATTGGAACGGTATGTGTATTTTTTCCCTAGCCCATTCTGGTCAAGCGTTTGGAGCAGCAGAATTGCGAAAAATTTGTTGTCTTCTCAACCATTTCTTAGTTTCAAACTCCCTTATCTCGCGAACGGATTAACCTAACCCAAAAATTCCTATTGCATCTGAAAGTAGAAACCCGCCCGATTACAACGGTATGTGTATTTTTTCCCTATGTCATTCTGGTTAAGCATTTGGAGCAGCAGAATTGCGAAAAATTTTTTGCCTTCTCAACCATTTCTTGGCTTCAAACTCCCATATCTCGCGAACGGATTGACATAACCCAAAAATTCCTGCTGCGTCTGAAAGTAGAAACTCGCCCGATTTCAACGGTATGTGTATTTTTTCCCTAGGCCATTCTGGTTAAGCGTGTGGAGCAGCAGAATTGCGAAAAATTTTTTGCCTTCTCAACCATTTCTTAGCGTCAAACTCCCATATCTCGCGAACGGATTGACATAACCCAAAAATTCCTGCTGCGTCTGAAAGTAGAAACTCGCCCGATTTCAACGGTATGTGTATTTTTTCCCTAGGCCATTCTGGTTAAGCGTGTGGAGCAGCAGAATTGCGAAAAATTTTTTGCCTTCTCAACCATTTCTTAGCTTCAAACTCCCATATCTCGCGAACGGATTGACCTAACCCAAAAATTCCGGTTGCATCTGAAAGTAGGAACTCGCCCGATTACAACGGTATGTGTATTTTTTCCCCAGCCCATTCTGGTCAAGCGTTTGGAGCAGCAGAATTGCGAAAAATTTTTTGCCTTCTCAACCATTTCTTGTCTTCAAACTCCCATATCTCGCGAACGGATTGACCTAACCCAAAAATTCCTATTGCACCTGAAAGTAGAAACTCGCCCGATTGGAACGGTATGTGTATTTTTTCCCTAGCCCATTCTGGTCAAGCGTTTGGAGCAGCAGAATTGCGAAAAATTTGTTGTCTTCTCAACCATTTCTTAGGTTCAAACTCCCTTATCTCGCGAACGGATTAACCTAACCCAAAAATTCCTATTGCATCTGAAAGTAGAAACCCGCCCGATTACAACGGTATGTGTATTTTTTCCCTATGTCATTCTGGTTAAGCATTTGGAGCAGCAGAATTGCGAAAAATTTTTTGCCTTCTCAACCATTTCTTGGCTTCAAACTCCCATATCTCGCGAACGGATTGACCTAACCCAAAAATTCCTATTGCATCTGAAAGTAGAAACTCGCCCGATTACAGCGGTATGTGTATTTTTTCCCTAGGCCATTGTGGTTAAGCGTTTGGAGCAGCAGAATTGCGAAAAATTTGTTGTCTTCTCAACCATTTCTTGGCTTCAAACTCCCATATCTCGCGAACGGATTGACCTAACTCAAAAATTCCTGTTGCGTCTGAAAGTAGAAACTCGACCGATTACAGCGGTATGTGTATTTTTACCCTAGGCCATTCTGGTTAAGCGTTTGGAGCAGCAGAATTGCGAAAAATTTTTTGCCTTCTCAACCATTTCTTGGCTTCAAACTCCCATATCTCGCGAACGGATTGACTTAACCCAAAAATTCCTGTAGCGTCTGAAAGTAGAAACTCGCCCGATTACAACGTTATGTGTATTTTTTCCCTAGCCCATTCTGGTTAAGCGTTTGGATCAGCAGAATTGCGAAAGATTTGTTGTCTTCTCAACCATTTCTTAGTTTCAAAGTCCCATATCTCGCGAACGGATTGACCAAACCCAAAAATTCCTGCTGCGTCTGAAAGTAGAAACTCGCCCGATTACAACTGTATGCGTATTTTTTCCCTAGGCCATTCTGGTTAAGCGTTTGGAGCAGCAGAATTGCGAAATATTTGTTGTCTTCTCAACCATTTCTTAGCTTCAAACTCGCATATCTCGCGAACGGATTGACCTAACCCAAAAATTCCTATTGCATCTGAAAGTAGAAACTAGCCCGATTACAACGGTATGTGTATTTTCTCCCTAGGCCATTCTGGTTAAGCGTTTGGAGCAGCAGAATTGCGAAAAATTTTTTGCCTTCTCAACCATTTCTTGGCTTCAAACTCCCATATCTCGCGAACGGATTGTCCTAACCCAAAAATTCCTGTTGCATCTGAAAGTAGAAACTCGCCCGATTACAACGGTATGTGTATTTTTTCCCTAGGCCATTCTGGTTAAGCGTGTGGAGCAGCAGAATTGCGAGAAATTTTTTGCCTTCTCAACCATTTCTTGGCTTCAAACTCCCATATCTCGCGAACGGATTGACATAACCCAAAAATTCCTGCTGCGTCTGAAAGTAGAAACTCGCCCGATTTCAACGGTATGTGTATTTTTTCCCTAGGCCATTCTGGTTAAGCGTGTGGAGCAGCAGAATTGCGAAAAATTTTTTGCCTTCTCAACCATTTCTTAGCTTCAAACTCCCATATCTCGCGAACGGATTGACCTAACCCAAAAATTCCGGTTGCATCTGAAAGTAGGAACTCGCCCGATTACAACGGTATGTGTATTTTTTCCCCAGCCCATTCTGGTCAAGCGTTTGGAGCAGCAGAATTGCGAAAAATTTTTTGCCTTCTCAACCATTTCTTGTCTTCAAACTCCCATATCTCGCGAACGGATTGACCTAACCCAAAAATTCCTATTGCACCTGAAAGTAGAAACTCGCCCGATTGGAACGGTATGTGTATTTTTTCCCTAGCCCATTCTGGTCAAGCGTTTGGAGCAGCAGAATTGCGAAAAATTTGTTGTCTTCTCAACCATTTCTTAGTTTCAAACTCCCTTATCTCGCGAACGGATTAACCTAACCCAAAAATTCCTATTGCATCTGAAAGTAGAAACCCGCCCGATTACAACGGTATGTGTATTTTTTCCCTATGTCATTCTGGTTAAGCATTTGGAGCAGCAGAATTGCGAAAAATTTTTTGCCTTCTCAACCATTTCTTGGCTTCAAACTCCCATATCTCGCGAACGGATTGACATAACCCAAAAATTCCTGCTGCGTCTGAAAGTAGAAACTCGCCCGATTTCAACGGTATGTGTATTTTTTCCCTAGGCCATTCTGGTTAAGCGTGTGGAGCAGCAGAATTGCGAAAAATTTTTTGCCTTCTCAACCATTTCTTAGCGTCAAACTCCCATATCTCGCGAACGGATTGACATAACCCAAAAATTCCTGCTGCGTCTGAAAGTAGAAACTCGCCCGATTTCAACGGTATGTGTATTTTTTCCCTAGGCCATTCTGGTTAAGCGTGTGGAGCAGCAGAATTGCGAAAAATTTTTTGCCTTCTCAACCATTTCTTAGCTTCAAACTCCCATATCTCGCGAACGGATTGACCTAACCCAAAAATTCCGGTTGCATCTGAAAGTAGGAACTCGCCCGATTACAACGGTATGTGTATTTTTTCCCCAGCCCATTCTGGTCAAGCGTTTGGAGCAGCAGAATTGCGAAAAATTTTTTGCCTTCTCAACCATTTCTTGTCTTCAAACTCCCATATCTCGCGAACGGATTGACCTAACCCAAAAATTCCTATTGCACCTGAAAGTAGAAACTCGCCCGATTGGAACGGTATGTGTATTTTTTCCCTAGCCCATTCTGGTCAAGCGTTTGGAGCAGCAGAATTGCGAAAAATTTGTTGTCTTCTCAACCATTTCTTAGCTTCAAACTCCCTTATCTCGCGAACGGATTAACCTAACCCAAAAATTCCTATTGCATCTGAAAGTAGAAACCCGCCCGATTACAACGGTATGTGTATTTTTTCCCTATGTCATTCTGGTTAAGCATTTGGAGCAGCAGAATTGCGAAAAATTTTTTGCCTTCTCAACCATTTCTTGGCTTCAAACTCCCATATCTCGCGAACGGATTGACCTAACCCAAAAATTCCTATTGCATCTGAAAGTAGAAACTCGCCCGATTACAGCGGTATGTGTATTTTTTCCCTAGGCCATTGTGGTTAAGCGTTTGGAGCAGCAGAATTGCGAAAAATTTGTTGTCTTCTCAACCATTTCTTGGCTTCAAACTCCCATATCTCGCGAACGGATTGACCTAACCCAAAAATTCCTGTTGCGTCTGAAAGTAGAAACTCGCCCGATTACAGCGGTATGTGTATTTTTTCCCCAGCCCATTGTGGTTAAGCGCTTGGAGCAGCAGAATTGCGAAAAATTTGTTGTCTTCTCAACCATTTCTTAGCGTAAAACTCCCATATCTCGCGAACGGATTGACCTAACCCAAAAATTCCTGTTGCACCTGAAAGTAGAAACTCGCCCGATTAGAACGGTATGTGTATTTTTTCCCTAGCCCATTCTGGTCATGCGTTTGGAGCAGCAGAATTGCGAAAAATTTGTTGTCTTCTCAACCATTTCTTAGCTTCAAACTCCCTTATCTCGCGAACGGATTAACCTAACCCAAAAATTCCTATTGCATCTGAAAGTAGAAACCCGCCCGATTACAACGGTATGTGTATTTTTTCCCTATGTCATTCTGGTTAAGCATTTGGAGCAGCTGAATTGCGAAAAATTTTTTGCCTTCTCAACCATTTCTTGGCTTCAAACTCCCATATCTCGCGAACGGATTGACCTAACCCAAAAATTCCTATTGCATCTGAAAGTAGAAACTCGCCCGATTACAGCGGTATGTGTATTTTTTCCCTAGGCCATTGTGGTTAAGCGTTTGGAGCAGCAGAATTGCGAAAAATTTGTTGTCTTCTCAACCATTTCTTGGCTTCAAACTCCCATATCTCGCGAACGGATTGACCTAACCCAAAATTTCCTGTTGCATCTGAAAGTAGAAACTCGCCCGATTACAACGGTATGTGTATTTTTTCCCTAGGCCATTCTGGTTAAGCGTTTGGAGCAGCAGAATTGCGAAAAATTTTTTGCCTTCCCAACCATTCCTTGGCTTCAAACTCCCATATCTCGCGAACGGATTGACCTAACCCAAAAATTCCTATTGCATCTGAAAGTAGAAACCCGCCCGATTACAACGGTATGTGAATTTTCCCCCTAGGCCATTCTGGTTAAGCGTTTGGAGCAGCAGAATTGCGAAAAATTTTTTGCCTTCTCAACCATTTCTTGGCTTCAAACTCCCATATCTCGCGAACGGATTGACCTAACCCAAAAATTCCTATTGCATCTGAAAGTAGAAACTCGCCCGATTACAGCGGTATGTGTATTTTTACCCTAGGCCATTCTGGTTAAGCGTTTGGAGCAGCAGAATTGCGAAAAATTTTTTGCCTTCTCAACCATTTCTTGGCTTCAAACTCCCATATCTCGCGAACGGATTGACTTAACCCAAAAATTCCTGTAGCGTCTGAAAGTAGAAACTCGCCCGATTACAACGTTATGTGTATTTTTTCCCTAGCCCATTCTGGTTAAGCGTTTGGATCAGCAGAATTGCGAAAGATTTGTTGTCTTCTCAACCATTTCTTAGTTTCAATCTCCCATATCTCGCGAACGGATTGACTTAACCCAAAAATTCCTGTAGCGTCTGAAAGTAGAAACTCGCCCGATTACAACTGTATGCGTATTTTTTCCCTAGGCCATTCTGGTTAAGCGTTTGGAGCAGCAGAATTGCGAAAAATTTGTTGTCTTCTCAACCATTTCTTAGCTTCAAACTCGCATATCTCGCGAACGGATTGACCTAACCCAAAAATTCCTATTGCATCTGAAAGTAGAAACTCGCCCGATTACAACGGTATGTGTATTTTTTCCCTAGGCCATTCTGGTTAAGCGTTTGGAGCAGCAGAATTGCGAAAAATTTGTTGTCTTCTCAACCATTTCTTAGCTTCAAACTCGCATATCTCGCGAACGGATTGACCTAACCCAAAAATTCCTATTGCATCTGAAAGTAGAAAACTAGCCCGATTACAACGGTATGTGTATTTTCTCCCTAGGCCATTCTGGTTAAGCGTTTGGAGCAGCAGAATTGCGAAAAATTTTTTGCCTTCTCAACCATTTCTTGGCTTCAAACTCCCATATCTCGCGAACGGATTGACCTAACCCAAAAATTCCTATTGCATCTGAAAGTAGAAACTCGCCCGATTACAACGGTGTGTGTATTTTTTCCCTAGGCCATTCTGGTTAAGCGTTTGGAGCAGCAGAATTGCGAAAAATTTTTTGCCTTCTCAACCATTTCTTGGCTTCAAACTCCCATATCTCGCGAACGGATTGACTTAACCCCAAAAATTCCTGTAGCGTCTGAAAGTAGAAACTCGCCCGATTACAACTGTATGCGTATTTTTTCCCTAGGCCATTCTGGTTAAGCGTTTGGAGCAGCAGAATTGCGAAAAATTTGTTGTCTTCTCAACCATTTCTTAGCTTCAAACTCGCATATCTCGCGAACGGATTGACCTAACCCAAAAATTCCTATTGCATCTGAAAGTAGAAACTCGCCCGATTACAACGGTATGTGTATTTTTTCCCTAGGCCATTCTGGTTAAGCGTTTGGAGCAGCAGAATTGCGAAAAATTTGTTGTCTTCTCAACCATTTCTTGGCTTCAAACTCCCATATCTCGCGAACGGATTGACCTAACCCAAAAATTCCTATTGCATCTGAAAGTAGAAACTCGCCCGATTACAACGGTGTGTGTATTTTTTTCCCTAGGCCATTCTGGTTAAGCGTTTGGAGCAGCAGAATTGCGAAAAATTTTTTGCCTTCTCAACCATTTCTTGGCTTCAAACTCCCATATCTCGCGAACGGATTGACCTAACCCAAAAATTCCTATTGCATCTGAAAGTAGAAACTCGCCCGATTACAACGGTATGTGTATTTTTTCCCTAGGCCATTCTGGTTAAGCGTTTGGAGCAGCAGAAGTGCGAAAAATTTTTTGCATTCTCAACCATTTCTTGGCTTCAAACTCCCATATCTCGCGAACGGATTGACCTAACCCAAAAATTCCAATTGCATCTGAAAGTAGAAACTCGCCCGATCACAACGGTATGTGTATTTTTTCCCTAGGCCATTCTGGTTAAGCGTTTGGAGCAGCAGAAGTGCGGCAAATTTGTTGTCTTCTCAACCATTTCTTAGCGTCAAACTCCCATATCTCGCGAACGGATTGACCTAACCCAAAAATTCCTGTTGCATCTGAAAGTAGAAACTCGCCCGATTACAATGGTATGTGTATTTTTTCCCTAGGCCATTCTGGTTAAGCGTTTGGAGCAGCAGAATTGCGAAAAATTTTTTGCCTTCTCAACCATTCCTTGGCTTCAAACTCCCATATCTCGCGAACGGATTGACCTAACCAAAAAATTCCTATTGCATCTGAAAGTAGAAACCGCCCGATTACAACGGTGTGTGAATTTTCTCCCTAGGCTATTCTGGTTAAGCGTTTGGAGCAGCAGAATTGCGAAAAATTTGTTGTCTTCTCAACCATTTCTTGGCTTCAAACTCCCATATCTCGCGAACGGATTGACCTAACCCAAAAATTCCTATTGCATCTGAAAGTAGAAACTCGCCCGATTACAACGGTATGTGTATTTTTTCCCTAGGCCATTCTGATTAAGCGTTTGGAGCAGCAGAATTGCGAAAAATTTGTTGTCTTCTCAACCATTTCTTAGCTTCAAACTCGCATATCTCGCGAACGGATTGACCTAACCCAAAAATTCCTATTGCATCTGAAAGTAGAAACTAGCCCGATTACAACGGTATGTGTATTTTCTCCCTAGGCCATTCTGGTTAAGCGTTTGGAGCAGCAGAATTGCGAAAAATTTTTTGCCTTCTCAACCATTTCTTGGCTTCAA